>NC_064921.1:872336146-872936146 GCF_023897955.1 Schistocerca gregaria
CCAAGGTCTCCCTCCACCTCACTTGCAATTCGTATGACAGATATTTTCGGATTCTGTTGTACCTTTCGCACAATCACACGTTCTTCTCTCTGTGAAAATGTCCGTGGCCGTCCTGTACTGCATTGTAATTCCAATCGGCCTTCTTTCTCGAACCGTTTAATAATGTCGTGAACTGTACTTTTCTTCATGTTCATGTTCACTGTTGCGGCAATTTCCCTTCAGGTTTTCCCCTCCACGTGATGATAAACGACAAATTGCCTTTGCTCGAACGTAGAACACTTCTCTCTGCGTCCCATCGTCGATCTGCATAGGCTCGCAATACGTGTTTGCTAATCATCGCTGTCGTCTCGCGGAAATGTCGGACACACTTCTGTCGCTTCACCCCCTGTGCGTCTCGGAATGAACTATTCTCCCACATTGTCCACCTTTGTCCGAATACTTTTGTTGCACCTTCCCATGCAATTTTCAGGAAATATTACGTAACAGACACATTTCCAACAACAATTCTTCGTATTTGACGCGTGTTTCACGTTGCGACATCGTACCCAGAGTCCCAAATACAAATAAAAGTGCAATTTCTGTATTTGTTCATGCGGCAAACTGCAAAATTATGCGCCGTTACGTGCTGTCCGAATACTTTTGATACTGAGTGTACATATCCTGCAAGTCAGCGTATGGTGCCACTACTAGTTATTTCCTTTCCTATTTCACTCGCTAGTACACCGTGAGAAAAACGACAGTCTACAGCGTGAAAAGTATTTAAACCGACAAGCTCTGGGAGGTTGTAGGTGACACCAAAACAAATATTTTTCCCTAATGTCTTTTTTTCCTGTGAGGATTATTTAAACCGGTGGAGGCTGTATTACGTTCTTCAGTTGTAGGCCATCTACATCTACATCTACATCTACATATATACTCCGCAATCACCATACGGTGCGTGGCGGAGGGTACCTCGTACAACAACTAGCATCTTCTCTCCCTGTTCCACTCCCAAACAGAACGAGGGAAAAATTGCCTATATGCCTCTGTATGAGCCCTAATCTCTCTTATCCTATCTTTGTGGCCTTTCCGCGAAATGTAAGTTGGCGGCAGTTAAATTTTACTGCAGTCATCCTCAAATGCTGGGTCTCTAAATTTCCTCAGTAGCGATTCACGAAAAGAACGCCTCCTTTCCTCCAGAGACTCCCACACGAGTTCCTGAAGCATTTCCGTAACACTCGCGTGATGATCAAACCTACCCGTAACAAATCTAGCAGCCCGCCTCTGAATTGCTTCTATGTCCTCCCTCAATCCGACCTCATAGGGATCCCAAACGCTCGAGCAGTACTCAAGAACAGGTTGTATTAGTGTTTTATAAGCGGTCTCCTTTACAGATGAACCACACCTCCCCAAAGTTCTACCAATGAACCGAAGACGACTATCCGCCTTCCCCACAACTGCCATTGCATGCTTGTCCATTTCATATCGCTCTGCAATGTTACGCCCAAATATTTAATGGACGTGACTGTGTCAAGCGCTACACTACTAATGGAGTATTCAAACATTACAGGATTCTTTTTCCTATTCGTCTGCATTAATTTAAATTTATCTATATTTAGAGTTAGCTGCCGTTCTTTACACCAACCACAAATCCTGTCCAAGTCATCTTGTATCCTCTTACAGTCACTCAATGACGACACCTTCCCGTACACCACAGCATCATCAGAAAACAGCCGCACATTGCTATCCACCCTATCCAAAAGATCATTTATGTAGATAGAAAACAACAGCCTACCTACCACACTTCCCTGGGGCACTCCAGATGACACCCTCACCTCCGATGAACACTCACCATCAAGGACAACGTACTGGGTTCTATTACTTAAGAAGTCTTCGAGCCACTCACATACTTGGGAACCAATCCCATATGCTCGTACCTTAGTTAGGACTCTGCAGTGGGGCACCGAGTCAAACACTTTCCGGAAGTCAAGTGTAGTAGTGCATTGTCTCTGTTTACTAATGGAGCGATGCACCTGGAGTGATTGCACTGATTTGGTTGGTGCGTACTACTTAGCGCACCACAACGGACGAGCTGCACAGAAGGCTTATCAATAACAATATCCTAATCGCCGTATCTCGCATCATACGACCTTTGCTGCTGTGTACCAACGTCTGCGTGAGACCAGGTCATTTAGCAGATTACCTGGACACGGACGCCGTAGCACGGTAAGAACGCTGCAATTTGAGGAAGCTGTCTTGCAACATGTGGACCGGGATCCTTCAATCAGAACTCGAGCAATCGCATGTAACATGGGGACGAATCAGACGAATGTAAGAACAGTCCTTAGAGAGCAAGTTTTACGTCCATTTCACTTACAGCGTGACCACAACCTGGAACCAGTTGATTATCCACCCAGAGCACAGTTTTCGCAGTGGTTCCTGGAACACTGTGAAATGCATCCTACATTTCCATCCTCTGTGTTGTTTACCGATGAAGCAACAATCGGGCGTGATGGAGTCTTCAACATGCACACTTCGCATGTTTGGAGTGAGGATAACCGACATGCCACAGTTACTAGCGCTCATGAAATGCGGTTCTTCGTTAATGTGTGGGTCGGTGTTGTTGGGAACTGTTTAATTGAGCCGTATCTGCTAGCTAGACCATTAAGTGGCACGCAGTATCACAATTCTCTTGCCAGAGCATTGCCAGAATTGCTGGAAGACGTCCCGCTCCCTACAAGACAATGCATGTGGTTCCAACATGACGGAGCGCCGGCACATTTCAGTTGCCGTGTGCATCAAAAGTGATAACTGCTGCATTATTGTTCGTGGAATACTCTTTCTGCTACACATTCTTCAGCAAATGAATATTAATTTAAGGTTTATAAAGTACAGAATGTAAAACCTCGGCGGAATTTGGTTGTTTGTTAGGAGACAGCGATCTATTTTGGAGGCAGGTTCAGGGTCACTTTAACCCACCGGAGTGACATGTATGACATGCACCACTGCCAGATACTTGGCTTCAGTGCCGCATCTCAGTGTCCGTCACTGCCAAACACACCTTCTCCATCCACAATTGAGTGGACCTTTGTGTCACAGCGATGTGACAGCCTTCAGGGGAATGACCCATTCTGTCACGCCGTGTTCCCTGCAGGCTTCATTGGCGACTTGGTCTGCTTGTTCATTTTCGCAAATCTCCACGTGTCCTGGTACACAACAGAGCGATACCTGTTTCCCCTGCAGAACAGATCGCCCAGAATTTTTTGTATCACTTTCAATGCTGGGTTAATTTGTTGGAATGCTTGTAAGACACAATGGGAATCGGAGCAGAAACTTTTTGGTCTGCAGACGCGTTATTTGCTTCACTGCCTTGAAGACTGGATGGAGCTAAGCGCAAATATGGCGTACCCAGAGGGAAGGCGAATCCTGAAGACGCTGCAAGATAACGCTACAGAAGAGCAAAGGGAGTCCCACTGCCTTGAAGCACCACTGTACACGATGAACTAAAATGACACAAAACGTAGACTAAACAAACAATTCTGCATTGCACTCTTTCCTAAAATTTGTCAATTCTAAAAGCGTCTTTAGTAGCCAATATGAGAATTGCTCCAACCGTGGTATAAAACTTTAAAATCACTCGCACCCATCTCTGAAAGACGATCCTTCGCTGGAATATCACAAGGCCTCGTGGTTCGCTGTCGATTATGAAAGAACACAGTATGTCTGGATTAGTGAACTGACGTTTACTAACATATTTCCCGTGGCATGCACTGATAATTGTGAACATCACAGACCTTCAATCCGAAAGTGAAGTATACTGAAGTAATGGGGAATCCATTTAGAAATAAGATGCCCTTGTTTGTTAAGAACATAAAACGCGAATATGATTCTTAACATAATCATTTTAGACACGCCTATAGCAAATCTGTAACACGTACAAAGAATCTGACCAGAGTGATATGAATTGCTAATTTTTTGATGGTCCAGTTATATACATTTCTATATTCCAAGCTAAAATACTACTTTCACTTATAAGGAAACGATCATGAAATTTTAAACTGTGCTAAGTAATTGCAGAAGGGTGACACGTGAGAAAAATTATTTTATTAACTAGTTCGGAAAAAATATTCGTGCGAGCCATCTCCCAGCTCAGTATTCTGTGCATGCAGTACCGGGGGAACTGCGATGGAGACGTACAACAATGGACTAAGTGGAACCACATCCACAAACCTTCTGTTTCTCTGAAGAAACAGGATAATTCTGAGATCGTATTAGTCAGTAGTTGCACTGTATTCGTTCTGGAATTAATTTTGTGGCTGTGTCAAGCTTTGTACATCTACATCCACATAGACACACCGCAGGTCACCCTACGGTGCATGGCGGAGGGTACCCTGTACCAGTACCTGTCATTTCCTTTCCCGTTCCACTCGCAAACAGAGCGACGGTAAAACGATTGTCTGTGCGTCTTCGTATGAGCCCTAATTTCTCGTGTCTTTGCTTCGTGTCGTGTATGTTGGCGGCAGAAGAGTCGTTCCGCAGTCAGTTTCAAATGGCGGTTCTCTAACATTTCTCAATAATGTTTCTCGAAGAGAACGTCGCCTTCCCTCCAATGATTCCCATTTGAGTTCCCGAAGCATCTCCGTAACACTTGCGTGTTGTTCGAAACTACCAGTATAAAATCTGAATCGCTTCGATGTCTTCCTTCAATCCACTCTGGTACGGATCCCAAACAAACGATCAGTACTCAAGAACAGCTCACATTAGCGTCCTATATGCGGTCTCCTTTGCAGGTGGACCTCTCTTTCCAAAAATTCTTCCAATAAACCGAAGTCGACCTTACCTGCCACTGTTGTCATATGCTCGTTGCATTTCATATCGCTTTGCAACGTTACGCAAAGATAGTTAAACGACTTGACTTTGTCAAGCAGGACACTAGAAATACTGTATCCAAAATCACAGGTTTGTTCTTCCTCCTCATCCGTAAAAGGGAGACGGAAGGCAAGTGGGCTTCAAAAATTCGATTTTTAGGTTTTAGCATATTTGAATTGCCTGGTCGTTCCTGCGTGAAACAGTTTTTGTTTTATATAAAAACGACAATTTTTTCGTGAGTTATGATGGTTTTCCTGAACCACGGCCTTCTCCAGAATGATCCTGACACTTGGTGCAAGTACAGAAAAAGTGCCAGATATGACCACAAACATTATTTACCTGCATCAGTAACCCGTATTTAGAGACCTTTTGAAAGATACCTCGTTGAAGAAATATCTTTATGGCAAACCCAAAATCAAATGAATGTGTGAGTTCTGTCATTTAGAATCGGTTACCGAAAACTGTATTTGTTCCGCTTACAACCCTCAAATTTGGTGCTTATGATGCTATTTTATGCCTCAATGGTGGTGCAATTAGAAAACTGGATGTTTTGGTATTATTGGGCATAAAAATAGTGGAAATACTGCAAAATCTTTGTGCAAATACGTAAAGAGAGAACCCGCAAAGCAAATATTGCTAATTTAATATGGACAAAAGAAGCCAGACAGAAAAGAAGAAGGACCAAGAGAAGAAAAGAAGAGCAGTATGATTCAGGTGATGCTCAGTATGGTGCAGGAAAATATTAGTGGTAAGTAATTCTCATCAATAACTGTACTAGAATTGCAATATTAAACTTTAAATGGATTTTTCTCAAAACTACATATTTTTTTTACTTTCAGGTACCATTATTTGATAAACTAGAAATTTATTCAATTTGTAGTGCTGATGGTAATAAGTTATTAAAAGTAAATTGAGAACCACCAAACAATCAGAAACTGTTTTATAATAATTAATGTAGAAGAAAGCTAAATTTTACTAGTGAAAGAATAAAGCTTTTTCTTCAAAACCATAAGAAGTATTACGTTTATTTTACTTGTAAATTGAGGCATGTATATATAATACTTATGGTTTTGAAGAAAAAAATTTATTCATTCACTAGTAAAATTTAGCTTTCTTGTACATTAATTATTATAAAACAGTTTCAGATTCTTTGGTGGTTCACAATTTACTTTTAATAACTTATTATAGATATGCAGTAAAAATTTCATTGTTTTATCAGTTATAGTTTTTTTGAAAAGTGCAAATTTCAAAGGGTAAAGTAGAATTGGCAGAATAGGGATAATAATTGCCTTCCGTGTCCCCCTATAAAATAGTGGTGGCTCCATTTCTTACAATTTTGCACATTTTGAGCTAGTTACCACTCATCACGTCTCCTAGAAATTTTGTCTAAGTCGTCTTATACCTTCCTACGGTCAGTCAACTTCGACAATTCACCGTGCACCACGGCATCATCAGCAAAGAAGCGCAGAGTGGTGCTCACCCAGTCTGCCAAATCATTTATGTGTACAGAGAACAACAGCCGTCCTATCACACTTCCCTGGAGTACTCCTTCTGATGAACATTAGTCATCGAGGACAACTTAGCCTACTGGGTCCTGTTACTTAAGAAGTCTTCGGGGCTCTTAAATGTCTGTGAACTTATTCCATATGGTCGTACCTCCTTTAACACCCTGCAATGCGGCACCGTGTCAAATGCTTTCCGAAAATCCAGGAATATGGAATTTGTCTGTTGCCATTCATCCATAGTTCTCAGCATATCATATGCGAAAAGGGCAATCTGACTTTCGTAAGAGCAATGCTTTCTAAAACCATGCTGATTCGTGAACATAAGCTTCTCATTCTCAAGAAAGTTTAATATATTCTAACTGAGAATATATTCAAGAATTCTGCAGAAAACAGAAGTTATGGACACTGACCTGTAATTTCGCGGGTCCGTTCTTTTATCCTTCAGTGACCTGCGCTTTTTTTTCAGTCGCTTGGGACTTTGTGCTGGGCGAGAGAGTCACGATAAATTCAGGTCAGGTAAGGGGCTAATGCTGTAGAGGGTCATTTCAGTTATCTTCCTTTCTTTTTCAGACTGTTCGCATGTTATTAGGAGGTGCAGTGCCTGTATTGTTAGGAAGACTAGCGTTTCTTGTAAAGTCCGATCGGGCGCGAAATGGAAGCCACAGTGGAAATCAAAAATCTTATTTGTGACAATGCACTACACCTTTCAGCTACTTCTCGAAGTGCCAGCATGGTAACAACTTTGCAGTTCACTCGCCATAGAAAGCAGTCAGTTGTCTGCGCTTTTGACCCACTCTCAACGATAGTCTGAAGATCGTTGTTTGTGTCAAAATACTGTCCTCATAGCCATCGTTTCATGTTAGCAAAGAGATGAAAATTAGTGGGAGCCAAGTCCCGGCTGTATGGAGGGTGATCATACAATTTCTATTAGCAACGCTCCAGGAGTGTCTTCGTTGCAGTTGCAAAGTGCGGCCGAGCATTATCATGAAAAAAAAAAAACGTTGCCTGATGACAACATTCCTCTTCCCTTGTCCTGAAATGCTCTCCGTAAGTGATTTTCTGGAATCGCCTGATCCACTCACTGAACAACCCTGCCTGGGTTGGCAGGTGTTCGGTTTGTTACCGAAGTGTTCTGTATTTCAGCCCTGTGTTCAGTGTTCGGTACCGAAGTACGAGTGGTTCGGTAGTTTTAGAGTTCCACTCACATCAGTAACTTATTTATTGATTCTCAAAATTGTCGGAAGTATGACGTCGCTCCCATTAAGCAACGCATAGATATTTGGAAACATCCTTCAGCCAAATGAATCATTTGTTGTCTGATGCTAGAAACAAAACGAGTGTCAACACAGCAAATGCAGAATAATGACTCTTTTGTAATTTGAAGTTTGCAACATGCAGCGACTATTACTAAAGAATTACAGGTAACGAAAATTTGTTGAAAGCTGCAAATAGCAATAATAAATATAGTTTTTGATGCTAAATGTTTTATTGTGTTCACCTTCAGCTCTCAGCGGGTCCTTTCTCCAGGTAATGGTCGGTAATTTTGTCAATTTAATCTGGCAACCCTAGTTAACACTCGCTTCCTTCCCTGACCACCTGCGTCATGAACATCCGTAGGCTCAGCTGCGACGTTTCTCTGTCACTCATGACAGTTGCGTTATGTGGGCTACATGGAAAAATCAGGTGGAACCCGTCAGCATTAAGAGACTGATTGATAGCACTTCACACACAGCGGGAGACATTATTGTTCCACACATCTTTACATGCTTACTGTGCACACTGAACTAAAAAGTGCGATGTGACGCGATCAACAGGCATACTACAGACATTGCGCAACACTTCATCGGATTTTCACTGTGGCACTAATTTCGCGACCGACCGTGTAATGAAAAAAGAAAAAGGCCATCAGATTAAAGAAAATACTGAGGTTTTAGTTTAGTAGTCAATGATTCCGATTTGCTTGGTGAACGGATATCAAAGCATTCTCATTAAATTTCGAGTAATTTTACACAAGGTGCAGCGTCTTCTTTTTTTTTTTTTCCTCGCGTTACGTCGAGGCAGATATTTACTCTTTGTCGTAAATTTACTATTCTCCGGTTAGGCGAGATACGTCCGTAGCGATGGAACACTATTAAAAGATTAAATGCATGAAATGTATTCGCAGGTTGCGAATATGGGCAAACATCAGCTGTTTAATGAAAAGACAATGACAATCTGTGCCGGACCGGGAATCCAACCCGGATTTCCCGCTTATCACGAGCGGTCGCCTTACCATTAGGCTGTCGGAGCACGACTCGCAACCAGATCGAAAGTCCCGAACGCCTTCAACCATGTGTCTACTATTGTATCCCGCCTGTATAGGCAGCGCATGGATCTGCTCATGTGAACTGCTTCTGCAAAACAGGCCGAGAGTGAAGGACGCTCTTTTACTGGTCTATGAGTGTATACAAATTACAATATTACTTAACTTTGCGTTCACATGAGCACGTAGGTGCGAAGCCGTTCATGTATCAAAGCTAGAAGTAAAAAAAAAAAAAAAAAAAAAAAAAAAAAAAAAAAAAAAACCACTCCGTCTACAGGCCACAAGTAGCCCATCGGCTCCATCCGACAGCCGTGTCATCCTCCGAGGAGGCTGTGGGTAGAAGGGGCATGGGGTCAGCTCACCGCTCTCCCGGTCGCTGGTATTCTTGACCGAAGCCGCTACTATTCGGTCGAGTAGCTCCTCAATTGGCGTCACGTGGCTGAGTGCACCCTGAAACATGGCAACAGCGCATGGCGGCCTGGATGGTCACCCATCCACGTGCCGACCACGCCCGACAGCGGTGATCTCACGGGAACCGTTGTAATTTCACGGGAACCGTTGTATCCACTGCGGCAAGGCCGTTACCCGCTACTAGAAGTTACAAAGGTAAATCTGTAGTGGCTCGTCGACTATGAAGTACAAACAATGTTGCCTGGTCGACTACTCGTGATGAAATGGCTGAATCTGGAGCGGAGCTTGTCGAGCTCCACAGCGTCGGCTAGAGGGCGCTCAGGTCGGCGCTGTTCTTCCGCTCTCGTAGTGCCAAACTACGAGAGCGCAACTACGTTGTGGCATTCGTAGCTATCGATACCCCATCTACGATGTGTATTCTTACATCCATTGTGTATACTCCCACACAGGGGAGACATTTTAATTGGAAGTTGCTTGCCCAGTGTCGGCGGATAAAATCGAAACTGCAGTGCTTGTGTTGTTCACAACGTTACGTCGTACACAAGCGCTGCAATATCGCATTATTGAATGCAGTCAGATGCGAATCTCAGTTATGACTTTTATACCGTATACAATAAGTGAAGCAGGCAAAAAGGAATACAAACGTCTCAAAAATGAGATCATCTGGAAGTGCAAAATGGCTAAACAGGGATGACTAGAGGACAAATGTAAGAATGTAGAGGCTTATCTCACGAGGGATAAGATAGATACTGGCTACAGGAAAATTAAAGAAACCTTTGGAGAAAAGAGAACCACTTGTATGAATATCAAGGGCTCCGATGGAATCCCAGTTCTAAGCAAAGAAAGGAAAGCAGAAAGGTGGAAGGAGCATATAGAGGGACTATATAAGGGAGATGTTCTTGTGGACAATATTATGGAAATGGGAGAGGATGTAGATGAAGATGAAATGGGAGATATGATACTGCGTGAAGAATTTGACAGAGCACTGAAAGACCCGAGTCGAAACAAGGCCCTGGAAGTAGTCAACATTCCATTAGAACCACTGACAGCCTTGGGAGAGCCAGTCCTGACAAAACTCTACCACCTGGTGAGCAAAATGTATGAGACAGGCGAAATATCCTCATACTTCAAGAAGAATATAATAATTCCAACCCCAAAGAAAGTATGTGTTGACAGATGTGAAAATTACCTAACTATCAGTTTAATGAGCCACAACTGCAAAATACTAATGTGAATTCTTTACAAACGAATGGAAAAACTGGTAGAAGCCAACCTCGGGGAAGATCAGTTTGGATTCCGTAGAAATGTTGGAACACGTGAGGCACTACTGACCCTACGACTTATCTTAGAAGAAAGATTATGGAAAGACAAACCTACGTTTATAGCATTTGTAGACTTAGAGAAAGCTTTTGACAATGTTGACTGGAGTACTCTCTTTCGAAATCTGTAGGTGGAAGTGGTAAAATACAGGTAGCGAAAGGCTATTTACAGTTTGTAGAGAAACGAGATAGCAATTATAAGAGTCGAGGGGCATGAAAGGGAAGCAGTGGTTGGGAAGGGACTGAGACAGGGTTGTAGCCTATCCCCGATGTTATTCAATCTGTAGATTGAGCAAGCAGTGAAGCAAACAAAAGAAAAATTCGGAGTAGGTTTTAAAATCCATGGAGAAGATATAAAAACTTTGAGGTTCGCCGATGAAATTGTAATTCTGTCAGAGACAGCAGAGGACTTGGAAGAGCAGTTGAACGGAATGGTCAGTGTCTTGAAATCAGGATATAAGATGAACATCAACAAAAGCAAAACGAGGATAATGGAATGTAGTCGAATTAAGTCGGGTGATGCTGAGGGAATTACATTAGGAAATGAGACACTTAAAGTAGTAAAGGAGTTTTGCTATTTAGAGAGCAAAATAAATGATGATGGTCGAAGTATAGAGGATATAAAATGTAGACTGGCAATGGCAAGGAAAGAGTTTCTGAAGAAGAGAAATTTGTTAACATCGAGTATTGAGTTAAGTGTCAGGAAGTCAATTCTGGAAGTATTTGTCTGGAATGTAGCCATGTATGGAAGTGAAACATGGACGATAAATAGTTTGAACAAGAAGAGAATAGGAGTTTTCGAAATGTGGTGCTACAGAGGAATGCTGAAGATTACATGGGTAAATCAGATAACTAATGAGGAGGTATTGAATAGAATTGGGAAGAAGAGTAGTTTGTGGCACAACTTGACTAAAAGAAGGGATCGTTTGGTAGGACATGTTCTGAGGCATCAAGGGATCACCAATTTAGGACTGGAGGGGAGCGTGGAGGGTAAAAATCGAAGAGGGAGGCCAAGATATGAATACACTCTGCAGATTCAGAAGGGTGTACGCTACAGCAGGTACTGAGAGATGAGGAAGCTTGCACGGGATAGAGTAGCATGGAGAGCTGCATCAAACCAGTCTCAGGACTGAAGACCACAACAATAACAACAAGCCCCTTATGGCGGTGCTTCACCGGGACAGACTTTATTGAAGTAATCAGGAACTAGCTGCACAAAAATATACTTTATCTTCTCAGTCGGTTTCAGGCACTTGGTGCGCTTTTTCAGGAATTTATAATTATTGAATTATTTGTGAGTGTCAAAAATGAGATGCATTTAGCATATTGCCATATTGGTGTGATCATGTACAGGCACTATGTACCACATGATGACAGAAATATGCGGCATGCACCTTACTTTTCACACTCGCAAATAAAGCGACAGTTATTACTTTATGAAGAAGTGCACTGGATCCCTGGAACCGGTTAAGGAAATAAGATTTCTGTTGTGCAACGGGCTGCTGATTATTTCAATAAATGCCACTACAGTTGCGGAAGATGAGCAAAATACTAAACTGTAATAAGTATACAACTACTGAACGTAGCGCACGGAATCCGATGACTTCTGAACAAAATTCAAGCCTCTTCTCCATTTAAGAAATGGAGCCACCACACTTTTATTTAAGAAATATACGACTTCACCAGTGTCATAATTCTCAGACTTTATTTTCTTGACTTTAAACCCAACAGCCACATTCGAGGAAGTCGTACGGCAATAACATGAGATTCTTGGCTCCCGTAGGGGTGTGGCACCGAACTCGCACGAGTCTTCAATTGAGGCCATTAAACTTCCATCACTGAACGTAAATACTGACATCTCAAGCACGGCACGCTTTCTCCGAGTGCTTGTGTCGCTCAACGGCGCAATAAAGACGGATTAAAGCCTCACTCCAACGTACCATTACGGTATCGCCCGGAGTTTACTCACCTGTGGAGACGGTGTAAACATCTGGGTGTCAGCCTCGCGGTGGACGACTCTCTCTCGGGGCTTGTTGTGACAAGAAGATTGCCGTCTGCTGGCGATGACGTCTGTGAGTGGAGCGTCGTTCCCGTTATGGCGGCGACCGACCGACCGTTATTGCGTAACTTACGAGAGGGACGCCGCGCGCCGGATCTATCAGCGGCGTTGGAGATGATATCGACATGATGTAATGAGATCCGGCCGGGGCGATTCCAGAGAGCAAAGAGTCCGACTAATTCCACGGCAGGGCCCTAAATCACGGCGCCGAGGGGATAATTTCGCCGTAAGTCAACGGCCGGCGCCGCCTATCGCTTTGCCGGAATCTCCGGTACAGCAGGAAGTTGTCCGTATCACGCGCCCCCTGGCCATCCGCTTAGCCGCTAGGTCCGGTATCTTGCCTATCGGCTGCGGCGTGGTACAGTGAAGGCACGCGAGGCTGGTGAGCCTCTGCTACATTAGAACCTGCGCGGCGTTCTTCTGAAGCGAGTTCAGCACCTCCTTTGAGACGAGAGAGAGAGAGAGAGAGAGAGAGAGAGAGAGAGAGAGAGAGAGAGAGTGGTTCAAATGGCTCTAAGCACTATGGGACTTAATATCTGAGGTCATCAGTCCCCTAGACTTAGAACTACTTAAACCTAACTAACCTAAGGACATCACACACATCCATGCCCGAGGCAGGACTCGAACCTGCGACCGTAGCAGCAGCGCGGTTCCGGACAGATGCGCCACAGCGACCCGCAGAGAGATACAGAAAGGCGGGGGGTGGGTACATGAACTGAATGCGCTAAAGGCCCCTGCGCCTGGAGCCGTGACAGCTCTGGGTCGGCCAACCTTTCCGCTCGTGGGCAGTGCCCTGGCACCAGTACCACAGCACTCGCACAAAACATACACTGATAAGCCAAAACATCACAACCACTGCTCACCGCATCGCTGTATGCCTCCCGGACGGGTGTATCACGCTAAAAAATACACTACTGGCCATAAAAATTGCTGCACCGTGAAGATGACGTGCTTCAGGCGCGACATTTAACCGACAATATGCAGTGATATGCAAATCATTAGCTTTTCAGAGCTTTCACACAAGGTTGGAGCCGGTGGCGACACCTACAACGTGCTGACATGAGGAAAATTTCAACCGATTGCTCATACACAAACAGCAGTTGACCGGCGTTGCCTGGTGAAACGTTGTTGAGATGCCTCATGTAAGGAGGAGTAATGTGTACCATCACGTTTACGACTTTGAAAAAGGTCGGATAGTAGCCTATCACGATTGCGGTTTATTGTATCGCGACATTGCTGCTCGCGTTGGTGTAGATCCAATGACTATTAGCAGAATATGGAATCGGTGGGTTCAGGAGGGTAATACGGAAAGTCGTGCTGTATCACGACGGCCAGTCGAGATGACAGGCATCTTATCCGCAAGGCTGTAACGGATCGTATAGCCACGTCTCGATCCCTGAGTCAACAGATGGGGACGTTTGCAAGACAAGAACCATCTGCACGAACAGTTCGACGACGTTTGCAGCAGCATGGACTATCAGCTCGGAGACCATGACTGCGGTTACACTTGACGCTGCATCACAGACAGGAGCGCGTGCGATGGTCTACTCAACGACGAACTTAGGTTCATGAATGGCAAAACGTCATTTTTCGGATGAAACCAGGTTCTGTTTTACAGAATCATGATGGTCGCATCGCGGTGAACGCACATTGTAAGCGTGTATCCGTCATCGCCATACTGGCGCCATACTGGGGTGCCATTGGTTACACGTCTCGGTCATCTCTTGTTCGCGTTGACGGCACTTTGAACAGTGGACGTTACATTTCAAATGTGTTACGTCCCGTGACTCTACCCTTCATTCGATCCCTGAGAAACCCTACATTTCAGCAGGATAATGCACGAAAGCATGTTGCAGGTCCTGTACGGGCCTTTCTGGATACAGAAAATGTTCTACTGCTGCCCTGGCCAGCACATTCTCCAGATCTCTCACCAATTGAAAACGTCTGGTCAATGGTGGCCGAGCAACTGGCTGGTCACAATATGCCAGTCACTACTCATGATGAACTATGGTATTGTGTTGAAGCTGCATGGGCAGCTGTACCTGTACACGCCATCCAAACTCTGTGTAACTCAGTGCCCAGGCCTATCAAGGCTGTTATTACGGCCAGAGGCAGTCGTTCTGGGTACTGATTTCTCAGTATCTATGCACCCAATTTGCGTGAAAATATAATCACATGTCAGTTCTAGTATAATATATTTGTACAATGAATAGAAGTTTATCATCTGCATTTTTTCTTGGTGTAGCTATTTTAATGGCCAGTAGTGTGTGTTAACTGCAGATGTTAAATCCACTGATATAAACGACTTTGACAAGGATAGGTTATTATCACGCAGAGCCTGTGAATGAGTATCTCGACAACGGCAAAGCTGCTCGAATGTTCACGTGGTTCTGTCGTGAGCGTCTGCGGAAAGAGTTAGAAGATCAACCAAAGAATGACTAGCCGCTAAATGGTTGGACGTTTATGACTCTTCACAGAACGTGGGGTTCGGAGGCTTGCCTCCACTGTAAAGTAGGATAACTGATGAGCTGTGGCGTCCCTGCAGTAAGAGCACAATGCTGGTCCACCCTCAAGTGTTTCGAACACACTGTTCATCGAACACTGTTGAACGCGGAGCTCCGCAGCACATCACCCCTACGTGTTCACGTGTTGACTCAATGACATCGCCGATTACGACTGCAGTGGGCACGTGACGATCGGGATACTACTGTCGATCAATGGAAACTTGTCGGCTCTTCGGCTGAATCACGTTTTTGCTACACTAGGTCGATGATCGTCTCCACAAATGCCATCATCGAGGTGAACGGCGGCACCATTATGGTAAGGGGGACATTCTCTTGCGCTTGCATGGGACCTGTGGTTGTAATCGAAGACACGCTGACAGCTGTGAATCATCTGCACCCCATCGTTCTTGATGGTTTCCCCGCACTGATGTCATCTTTCAGCAGTATAACTGTCCGTGTCTAGGAATCAGAACCATACTGCAGTGCTATGAAGAGCATTATAGTGAACTCACGTTGGTATCTTGGCGACCAAGTTCGCCTGATGTAAATGCTATGGAACCCATTTGGGTCGCTATCGGGCGCCATCACCGCGTACGCAAATCAGCAGCCCGCTATTTACGCGTCTTACGTGGCTTGTTCGTACACGTTTAATTCCGGATCCACTGATGTATTTCGTTCCAAAGGCGGACAAAGAAGCTCTTAAAGTGGTGGTTATAATGTTTTGGACCATCAGTGTATCAATCCTGTTGGTAAGGATCGAAGACTGACGAACAGTATTCAAGTATTCAAGTACTGGTTGTTAGAAGGCTCTGTAAGCTATCTCCTTTATGAACGATCTAAATTCCCTGAAGAGTCTTCCAGTGACTCACTCTGGCATTTGCCTTACGTGAAATTAGTTTTCTGTGGTCGTTCCATTTTCGCTTCATACGCACACTCGTGGATATTGTATGGATGTGACTGCTTCCAGTGTTTGTTCTGCAAATGTGTCATCATACGATAGTGGGTTTTTCTGCCTATTTATGTACAGTGTGTTACATTTGTTTATGCTGAGGTCAATTGACAAACATCATACCAAGCACCGACCATCTGTAGACATTCCTGCATGTCGTTGCAATTTTTCAGCGTTGCGACTTCTCTGTACACAGCAGCGTTATCCATGAAACCCTCATGGACCTTGCTACGTAACCTTCTAAGTCATTTATAGGTACTATGCAAAGTAACAATCCAGTATCATTCCCCTGAGGTACACCCGAAATTAGTTTTACACCTGTAGAATTATCTCTTTTGAGAATGCTAATTCAAGTTGTGGGCTGAAATTTCATCTTTGAGGATGAAAATGTTGAGTATAAATCTACATCTACATTTATAATCCGCAAGCCACCCAACGGTGTGTGGCGGAGGGCACTTTACGTGCCACTGTCATTACCTCCCTTTTCTGTTCCAGTCGCGTATGGTTCGCGGGAAGAACGACTGTCTGAAAGCCTCCGTGCGCGCCAAAGTATTATAAGATACACGCTACACAGATATGTGGCGGGCAAAGTTGTCAGGGAAAGCAAAAATCCACGGTCGTTCGACAGTTGTTTTAGAATGCTGCTCTGAAAGTAACCAGATAGTTTCTTGAATACATGTTAGAGACGTCGTTTGCTTTTATAGAAATAATGTGGAATAAGCCAGTTTACAGGATTTGTACACAACGGATGGGTACATTCTGGCCCTACCAGAGTCTAGTAGGATGCGTATGGAGATGCAGTCTCCTACTACATACTAATGCAGACATCGGTTAATAAGTTGTATGAATTACTGAAAATGGCTACACGGATCTGAGGAGCATTGCAGTGATGCCTCGGCGACCAAATTTGCCTGATGTAAATCGTATGGACACCCATCATCGCGCACGCAAATCAGCGGCCCGTTATTTAGGCGAATTACATGACCTCTGGGTAGGCATCTAATGCCACGTCCCTCCACAAACCTACCAACAGACTGTCAGGCCCTGATTCGCAGGACCAGTGATGTAGTTCGTTCCCAAGAGGGACAAGCAAGCTGTTAAGCAGGTGCCCATTATGTTTTGCTTCATCAGTGAACCAATAAGTAGTAAGATCTTTTCCGTAGCGAATAACGGGAGGGCATGGTCTCGGATCCCCCTTCCTACCACCCCCACCCGTTTGCGTACCTATCACACTTAGCGCACTTAGTCTCGCTGCTGTTTCCTCTGTATCTCGCCGACTCATCTCGTCTTTCTGAAGGGTTTGATTTGGATTCGTTAGTTTTTAAGTTAATTACATAAATGGGCGAATAAATTTTACAATATAGACAATGTTGCGAACGAAATACACTGACTGAAAAAAAAATCGCAACACCGAGGAAGAGTTGTGTGACATAATCGAAAGTTGGTTGGGATGTTTCTACATCTGAAGCTAGTAGCGCCGCTACAGAATGCAAATAGGTTTGCTTCAAATATACGCTGTAATGGTCGTGAGCGTTAGTTACCTTTGAGATTAGACGTGGTGTGTTGATGTTAGTCAAGAATACCTTTAAGGCACTGAGTTTGAACGAGGTCGTGTAACAGGGCTACGAGAAGCTGGATGTTCCTTCTGTGACGCTGCAGAAAGACGTGGCATTAATGTAGCCACTGTACATGATTGTTGTTGGCGGTGGTCACGAGATACTACGGCCCCAAGAACACCGGGCTCCGGACGGCCACGTCGCACTACTGCGTCTGGTATACACACGGCAACCAACTTTCACTGTCACACACTTGAACAAATTACATAAGGTTATTACAGCCCAATGTGTACGCAGGTTTCACCAAGTCACTCATTATGAGAATAAACCAAAGCTGATTTTAATTTCCCTAAACATCAATGTTTTTGTTAGCATTTCTCCTCAATGTTGATATACGGCAATTTAGGTGACTTAGCCGCGCGCGTGCACACACGCACACACACACACACACACACACACACACAGCTATCTATACGGCGTCAAGAACCGTGCTCCGTGAAATACGATAATTTACACACACTACCAGATATCCACAATTCTCCAATACACAATGTAACACAATTATCAGCTCATGAAACATAGCGTAGGCTATTACCACTGCACTGACAATAAATTTCACAGTTAATAGAATATGTCAACGTTTCTAACGGTGATGTAAAAATTGAGAGGACTGTTCAAGCTGGTGGAGGCTCTGTAATGGTGTGGAGCTTGTGCAGCTGGAGTGATATGTGACCCCTGATGCGTCTGTAAGACTGACAGGTGACACGTACGGAAACATCTTGTCTGATCACCTACATCCACTCATGTTCATTGTGCATTCCGATAGACTTGGGCAATTCCAGCAGGACAATGCGACACCCCCACATGTCCAGAATTGCTACAGAGTGCCTCCAGGAGCACTCTCCTGAGTTTAAACACTTCTGCTGACTACCAAACTCCCCAGACATGAACATCATTGAGCATATCTGGGAAGCATATTTGGGACGCCTTGCAACGTGCTGTTCAGATGACTACGGACAGCCCTGCAAGCCGCGCGGAGTGGCCACGCGGTTAGAGGCGCCATGTCACTAATCGTGCGGCCCCTCCCGCCAGAGGTTCGGGTCCTCCCTCGGGCACGCGGGTGTGAGTAGTGTCCTTAGCGTTAAGTTAGTTTATGTACTGTGTAAGTCCACGGACCAATGAACTCAGCAGTTTGGTCCCTTAGGAATTCACACACATTTGAACATTTTTCAACAGCCCTGCAGGATTCATAGTGTCAGTTCCCTCCAGCACGTAGTCCAGTCCATGCCACGTCGTGTTGCGTGCTCGCGGGAGCCCTATACGATGTTAGGCAGGTGTATCAGTTTCTTTGTCGCTTCAGTGTATGAAGGCCAGAAGGGATACTACGCAGTATTATCGTGGTGCCACCTGGGTGCGGCTGATTTTCCGCCCGCTGCTTTGGCTGACACGGCCAGTGAGAAATGAGCGTCCTTGCGCGGGACACTGACTAATCCCACCTTCCACAGTGACTTCCCTCAGTGTTAGCCAGACACGGGCGGTGCGCAGATATCTTTGGCAGCGCGCTGGCATTCCGGCGAGTGATGGTGACCTTTGAAGGTCGCCTCTTCTGTAGGCATAGCAAGCTGCCTGTCCAGCGAGGACCTCCGTCCGACCGTGGATAAATCACTTCGCTCTCGCTCGGTGAATTCCCCTCTCCTCGCTGTCGTCGGCATTCAAATCACTAAGGTCGACGCATAGCGTCACGCAGCCACACTCTTCGAAGCGTTCGGAATATCGACGCACGAGTCTATAAGAGCACGGACCATTACTGTAGAGGGGCACCTAACAACATCTCACAGTGAGTTTCGTTTAACCATCTACATAAGAAATATATCACCATCATCTTAAAAGTAACGCGGATGATATTATACACATGTAAAACTGAAGTGATATCAGGTGTTCCCCAGGGAAGCGTCCTGGGACCTCTACTGTTCCTGATCTATATAAATGACATGGGTGACAATCTGAGCAGTTCTCTTAGACTGTTCGCAGACGATGCTGTAATTTACCGTCTAGTAAGGTCATCCGAAGACCAGTATCAGCTGCAAAGCGATTTAGAAAAGATTGCTGTATGGTGTGTCAGGTGGCAGTTGACGCTAAATAACGAAACGTGTGAGTTCCAAAAGAAATCCGTTGGAATTCGATTACTCGATAAATAGTACAATTCTCAAGGCTGTCAATTCAACTAAGTACCTGGGTGATAAAATTACGAACAACTTCAGTTGGAAGGACCACATAGATAATATTGTCGGGAAGGCGAGCCAAAGGTTGCGTTTCATTGGCAGCACACTTAGAAGATGCAACAAGTCCACTAAAGAGACAGCTTACACTACACTCGTTCGTCCTCTGTTAGAATACTGCTGCGCGGTATGGGATCCTTACCAGGTGGGATTGACGGAGGACATCGAAAGGGTGCAAAAAAGGGCAGCTCGTTTTGTATTATAACGTTATAGGGGAGAAAGTGTGGCAGATATGATACACGAGTTGGGATGGAAGTCATTACAGCATAGACGTTTTTCGTCGCGGCGAGACCTTTTTACGAAATTTCAGTCACCAACTTTCTCTTCCGAATGCGAAAATATTTTGTTGAGCCCAACCTACATAGGTAGGAATGATCATCAAAATAAAATAAGAGAAATCAGAGCTCGAACAGAAAGGTTTAGGTGTTCGTTTTTCCCGCTTGCTGTTAGGGAGTGGAATTGTAGAGAGATAGTATGATTGTGGTTCGATGAACCCTCTGCCAAGCACTTAAATGTGAATTGCAGAGTAGTCATGTAGATGTAGATGTGTAGCACAGAAATTTTTCCAAGCTAAAGGCTCAGATATTTCATCGATCAGAATTAAAAGTTTGCATATCACAGGTTCTTGTAATAACAATGCATCATAATCAGATGACGTCATATGAACAGGACGTAGAAATATCCACGGTGCAACTGGGAACTGAGAATTATGTCAAAATTCATAAAAGGATTAAAACAGTAGCCTCCCGTTATATCTGGGTTCTCACGCGAAGATAAATGAAATCCACGCATTATATTTGGTTTCCCACGCCACCATTTTAACGGACGGAAGCTGTATGAACGGTTTATAATGAAAGCACACGTTATAATGTTATGAACACTAAAAATATATACAATTCTAAGTGTGTCTGTATAAAAATTGATATCGCAGATATTATTCCAAAAATTTATTAGAGAATTTCGTTGTTGTTGTTGTAGTCTTCAGTCCTGAGACTGGTTTAATGCAGCTCTCCATGCTACTCTATCCTGTGCAAGCTTCTTCATCTCCCAGTAACTACTGCAACCTACATCCTTCTGAATCTGCTTAGTGTATTCATCTCTTGGTCTCCCTCTACGATTTTTACCCTCCGCGCTGCCCTCCAATACTAAATTTGTGATCCCTTGATGCCTCAGGACATGTCCTACCAACCGGTCCTTTCTTCTAGTCAAATTGTGCCACAAACTTCTCTTCTCCCCAATCCTATTCAACACTTCCTCATTAGTTATGTGATCTACCCATCTAATTTTCAACATTCTTCTGTAGCACCACATTTCGAAAGCTTCTATTCTCTTCTTGTCTAAACTATTTATCGTCCATGTTTCACTTCCATACATGGCTACACTCCATACAAATACTTTCAGAAATGACTTCCTGATACTTAAATCTATACTCTATGTTAACAAATTTCTCTTCTTCAGAAACGCTTTCCTTGCCATTGCCAGTCTACATTTTATATTCTCTCTACTTCGACCATCATCAGTTATTTTGCTCCCCAAATTTCGTTAAATGTGACAAATCTGTGAAATTCATGCAACGAAAAATCAATCCTGCGGCATTTTATGACAAGAAGGTTGAATACATTCACTCGTGTCGAAGACGGAGCTGATGGAGAGAGTGATGATAGTGTCCCATCTTTCTCTTACCGATGATGATTATGCATCAACAAATTTCAGTGCTAGGTTGAGTAATTTTGAAGGTGATAATGTTAGAGATTTTATATCTGGGTTTTACTACAGCGTTGTTTGGAATTGTTTCCCCATGACTATTTTTGAAAGTACACCCATCTGTAGACATTTCGTGCCACGCACAATGGTCGGTTTTGTATGACAAGAGAGGCATTTGGAAACCGCGGAACTGTTAGACAAGTCCAACTGCCAGCGAGAAATGTAATTTTCATTTACGCATCGAGAAAAAAAGCAACACTCTTCTGGACTTCTACAAAGAATAAGAGCTATACAGTTTCAAAAATAGACCGAGATATTTAGATTTGGGAAAATATACCTGTAATTACTCAAACTTTAACATTTCATTTTATCTGCATCCTTAAATTCATACTGTATAGAACATGAAAAGCTGTAAAATACATTAGGTGAACATGGTACGTAGTTTTATCAAAATATATTTATTGTCTTTATTGCTGAATAATTCTGTCCATGGAGATTCATATTATCTTCATGGAGCTGCTGGACGCTCGCAAAATAGCAAATTTCGCTAAAAGTCCTCGCGCCTGTAGCAGGCAAACCAGTAACTCTCCACCCCAGATTCCTTAAAGAATTGAACTCCCATGCATAAAATAGCTTCAGATACAGGACGTTGAACATGCGTATCCATTATGGTTAAAGACGCAAAATTTCTGTCGATTTATTAGTTTCGCGTTAGTCATCCACACACTAATGAAGAAATTAAAACTAAAATCAGGTGATTGTAGACAGGATAATTTGCACTCCGCTTTAAGCAAAAGCGAGTTTTCCTCGCATCTCAGTGTTAATGACGTCATATCTCATGAACTGTGTGCGGAGCACAATTTTACAAGTACATCCGCTGTTAAATGTTCGTACTACCTGCAAAATTCGTTGTGTAGGGTTACTGGTGAAGAAGTAGTAAAATAAAACGTCATACCTAATGTTGAAACTTTTCTGATTGTACAGCAAAGCTGTTCAAGTCGTGAAGGTCTTTTCTTTCGAAATTTTGTGTGGGGTGTCCTGATAAAACGTTTTTATAATGTTTGAAAATGTGTGTTCAGTTCGTTGGATGTCACTAAGAGCTCTCATTCCTCTCATTCTCTAACACTGGGTGAATAGAGTATGTGTAGAATGAAATTTTCGCTCTACAGCGTAGTGTGCGCTGATATCAAACATCCTGGCAGATTTCATATCAGCGCACACTCCGCTGTAGAGCGAAAATTTCATTCTAGAAACATCCTCCAGGCTGTGGCTAAGCCATGTCTCCGCAATATCCTTTCTTCCAGGAGTGATAGTTCTGCAAGGTTCGCAGGAGAGATTCTGTGAAGCTTGGAAGGTAGGAGACGAGGTACTGGCGGAATTAAAGCTGTGGGGTCGGGGCGTGAGTCGTGCTTGGGTAGCTCAGTTGGTAGAGCACTTGCCAACGAAAGGCAAAGGTCCCGAGTTCGAGTCTCGGTCCGGCACACAGTTTTAATCTGCCAGGAAGTTTCAGAGTATGTGTAATTCGCGCGTCGTGATGCTACTGCCTCAAGATACATATCTACTTTCTACACTGCACAATACTGTTAAAGGATCTGTTTTTAGAAACCTCGTAATTGTTTCCAGTAGCGAATCAGAGGTCTGGAAACTGTCTCAAAGGTGCCTCCAACCTGAAAATGGTGTAAAGGCGTGGCAATCTGCCACGCCACCCTTCGGTTCGGCGACTTTTGCAACAGCAAGGTGTTAACACATGCGAAAGTTCAGAAGTTCACGTGAGGTGTAAGGTGGGTTGGCGTCACATGGCGACATGTAAGGTCACATTGGCACAAAATTTCCCCACAATTCTGCTCAATGCCACAATGGACGTGTCACATGATACGAAAGTCGTGACTCCTGCTCTTAACCCGTATGCCTCCCACTCCTTCTTCTGACGCCTGTGCAATGGAGGTCGGAACCGCGACGCCCAACGGGGAAACCACTTGGTTTCTTAAGCATGGCAGAGGAAAGGTTTCACACGCACCGCCGCTCAGAAACGACCTGAGAAAGCCTCAGGGGCTGTCGTAAAAGGGCGTCAATGTAACAAACCTTCGTCTTCGTAGTGGTGCACTTCGCTGTCGGCAACAGGATGAGGTTCTATCTACACTGCTGGCCATTAAAATTACTACACCACGAAGATGACATGCTACAGACGCGAAATTTAACAGACAGGAAGAAGATGCTGTGATATGCAAATGAGTAGCTATTCAGAGCATTCACACAAGGCTGGCGAAGGTGGCGACAGCTACAATGTGCTGACGTGAGGAAAGCTTCCAACCGATTTCTCATACACAAACAGCAGTTGACCGGCGTTGCCTGGAGAAACGTTGTTGTGATGCCTCGTGTAAGGAGGAGAAATGCGTACCAACACGTTTCCGACTTTGATAAAGGTCGGATTGTAGCCTATCGGGATTGCGGTTTATCGTATCGCGACATTGCTGCTCGTGTTGGTCGAGATCCAATGACTGTTAGCAGAATATGGAATCGGTGGCTTCAGGAGGGTAATACGGAAAGACGTGCTGGATCCCAACGGCCTCGTATCACTAGCAGTCGAGATGACAGGCATCTTATCTGCATGGCTTAACGGATAGTGCAGCCACGTCTCGATCCCTGAGTCAATAGATGGGGACTTTTCAAGACAACAACCATCTGCACGAACAGTTCGACGACGTTTGCAACAGCATGGACTATCAGCTCGGAGACCATGGCTGCGGCTACCCTTGACGCTGCATCACAGACAGGAGCACCTGCGATGGTGTACTCAACGACGAACTTAGGTTCACGAATGGCAAAACATCATTTTTTCGGATGAATCCAGGTTCTGTTTACGGTATCCTGATGGTCGCATCCGTGTTTGGCGACATCGCGGTGAACGCACATTGGAAGCGTGCATTTGTCATCGCCATACTGGCGTATCAACCGGGGTAATGGTATGGGGTGCCATTGCACGTCTCGGTCACCTATTGTTCGCATTGACGGCACTCTGAACAGTGGCTCTACCCTTTAATCGCCAGTAGTGTACAGAACCTCTGACACTGCTGGCAGCACTAGTACGATTCAGCCCTTCTCTGGGATGACCGTGGGACTGCAACGCTATTCAGCGTGTTCGAACGCCTTTGGAATGCAGACGATCGGAATTTTTGCTCTTGTAGAACCATTAGGCACTGTTCAGAAACATTCGATGAAATCCGAACGCGATCCCAAGCAGCAAAGTGTGCTTATGTTTCTTCTGCGTTCTTGTTTCGCGCACTCCTGTGGCGCAGTCACGGAAGGGTGCAATATTGCCACATGCTTGAATAAAATGAAAAGACGCCCTCTCAGCCACCCCTTCCCCCTCCTCCCCTCATCGCCCTATCGCGTTTTCTGAGCACTTTAAAAACGTAACTTTACACAAAGAAGCAGCGGCGAGAGTCCTACGCATCTGCAGGCATGCTAAGCTACAGCTCTTGTGCCTGCTAGCAGGAATGCAGAATGGGAGGGTTGTCAAAGTGTTGCCTGTTACAGGGCTTCGAAAAAGTGATCCTTTAATGTGCTGGTCAGTGGACTTCATTTGTTGTGAAATAAATTTTTGGTGACTTTTCGGGAACGAGCGATCTTGTAATCTATATAGAAATCAGTGAAAAAACAGTCTAGATCGCGAAGGTACTTTATTAGTTCAAATGGCTCTGAGCACTATGCAACTTAACTTCTGAGGTCATCAGTCGCCTAGAAGTTAGAACTACTTAAACCTAACTAAACTAAGGACATCACAGACATCCATGCCCGAGGCAGGATTCGAACCTGTGACCGTAGCGGTCGCTCGGCTCCAGACTGTGGCCCCTAGAACCGCACGGCCACTCAGGCCGGCCTACTTTATTCAAATGACCGGTTTCGGCCTATACTTAGGCCATGTTCAGACAGCACCATCAGCTGTAGTTGACGATGGGTACAACAGCCAGTTGAGCTCAGTCGCTGAAACTGTGAGCATCCGATCTAGACCGTTTTTCTCACTTATTTTATACTGTGTTAAGCCTTTAACTACCTCTAAATGTAAATATTATGGCACCATTTTAAATTTTTCAGTCGTGTGAAATACTCATACGAAATAATGAATATGGAATTTTTCGGTTCTGGAAGCCGTCAGGCTTCAATGGTGGTCAGCTGAATTTTGCTGTTTACTATACTGATGATGTTTCCATGGTAACATATGTAATTTATAGGCTTCGAATAGAGTTCGGTAAGGGCAGCTCTACGCCGGTCACAGATCTCTGTACGTTGCAGTAGAAATAACTACGGCATGTAGCGAGAACGTGGATATACGGTAGCAGGCAGGCGCCGACGCTGCCGCGGTAATCCCTCGGAGCGGCACTGCTCATTACTCGCACCTGAACAGTGCGGGCGGAGTACCCACCAGCTGTCTGCTAAGTAGAATGCCTGCCCCGTGTTCGCGACGGCGGATTCTTGCGCCGCCGTGGCCGGCCTTTGTTCCGGAATGAAATACGCGAGGCGCGGACACAATGCGCCGGCGGGGGAGATGCAGCGAGCGCCTCTTTATCTCGCCAGCCGCCCAGCCCGAGAGCGCAGTTTATGGCAGGCGGCAGGTATTGAGACGTTCCCGGCAGATCGTACACCGCGCCAGATCCCGATACATCACTCTCCGGCACGAGCTGGGCTACAGAGCTTCAAATGTGTCCACACGGCAACAGGAACTCCTTTACCGTAGGAGTCAACTAACTGACGTGCGAAGCACTCCCGGACTGCAAACGTGCCGACCGTTACAGTAAGACAGGCACAGAAAATTGCTCACCTCAATCACGAGGCGGGTAATGGAGCCAGGGTATGTGTGACAGTACGCTGCGCAGCTCCGTTCCACTCCTTGGGCCCCGTTTGGTAGTATGGACTTGTTCACACCAGCCACTTACTTGGGTTTAGTGGCTAGTATATACGGAGATGAAGAAACTCGTGGAATAGCGATATGCACACACAGGGTGTAAAGTATTTAAACCGGCTCTGGAAGGCTGTAGGGGACAACAAAACAAATGCTTTTCCCTAATGTCATTTTTTACTATGAGGATTATTTGAACCAGTGGAGGCCGTATTACGCTCTTCAGTTGTTAGGGACCGTATTACGATCTTCAGTTGTTAAAGGGCGTATTACGCTCTTCAGTTCTAGGCAACTGCTGTCCACCAGTGTTGTAGTGCATTGTCTCTCTTTACTAATGAAGCGATACATCTTGAGTGAGTACACTGATATGGTTGGTGCGTACTACGTAGCGCACCACAACGGACGAGCTGCACAGCGGGTTTATCAACAACAATATCCTAAACGCCGTATCCCGCATCATACGACCTTTGCTGCTGTGTACTAACGTCTGCGCGAGACCTGGTCATTTAGCAGCTTATCTGGACACGGACGCCGTCGCACGGTAAGAACGCTGCAATTTGAGGAAGCTGTCTTGCAGCATGTGGAGCGGGATCCTTCAATCAGCACTCGTGCAATTGCACGTAAGATGGGGACGAATCAGACGAATGTAAGAACAGTCCTTCGAGAGCAGTTGTTACGTCCATTTCACTTACAGCGTGTCCACAACCTGGAACCAGGTGATTATCCACCCAGAGCACAGTTTTCGCAGCGGTACCTGGAACAGTGTGAAATGAATCCTACATTTCCATCCTGTGTGTTGTTTACCGATGAAGCAACATTTGGGCGTGATGGAGTCTTCAAATGGTTCAAATGGCTCTGAGCACTATGGGACTTAACATCTTTGGTCATCAGTCCCCTAGAACTTAGAACTACTTAAACCTAACTAACCTAAGGACATCACACACATCCACGCCCGAGGCAGGATTCGAGCCTGCGACCGTAGCAGTCGCGCGGTTCCGGACTGCGCGCCTAGAACCGCGAGACCACCGCGGCCGGCGATGGAGTCTTCAACATGCACACTTCGCATGTTTGGAGTGAGGGTAACCGACATGCCACAGTTACTAGCGCTCATGAAATGCGGTTCTTCGTTAATGTGTGGGTCGGTGTTGTTGGGAACTGTTTAATTGGGCCGTATCTGCTACCTAGACCATTAAGTGGCAGGCACTATTACAATTTTCTCACCAGAGCATTGCCAGAATTGCTGGAAGACGTCCTGCTCCCTACAAGACAACCTATGTGGTTCTAACATGACGGGGCGCCGGCACATTTCAGTCGTCGTGTGCGTCGATTCCTGGACCGACAGTTCCCAGTAACGTGTACTGGCAGAGGTGGTCTTGTACCATGGCCTGCTCGATCCCCAGATATGTCCCTTCTGGACTTTTTTGTGTGGGGAGAGATGCGCAACCTTGTTTACGCAAGTCCTGTCGCATTAGAAGAGGATCTGGTTGCCCTGATAGTAGCAGCAACAGGAACTATTCAGGATTTGGGGTTTTCGCCCGTGTCAGACAGAACATGATCCGACGGTGTAACCTTTGTTTACGTGTCAATGGAGGAATTTTTGAAAATCTACTGCAATTGAAATTGGGCTGTGTTGATGTGTTGTCTCGTGGTCGTAAAAAAATTGAAAAGTGTTTGTCGGTTTAATTAATTTGCCGCTAGAGAAATCTTCCTCTACCGGTTTAAATACTACTCATAGCAAAAAATGACATTAGGGAAAAATGTTTGTTTTGATGTCCGCTACAAGCTCCCAAAGTTTATCGGTTTAAATAGTTTTCACCCTGTGTACAGATGGTGGTAGTATCGCGTGCACGAGGTATAAACAGGCAGTGCATTGGCGGAAATTCATTCATACTAACGTGTTTCATGCGCAAGAGGTTTCCAACGTGATTACGGACGCACGACGGAAATTAACAGACTCTGAACGCGTAATGGTAGCCGAAGCCAGACGTATGGGACATTCCATTTCGGAAATCGTCAGAGAATTCAACATTTCGAGATGCACAGTGTCATGAGTTTGCCGAGGGTACCAGATTTCAGGCATTACCTCTCACCACGCATAATAGTCGCCGACGACCTTCGCTTAACGACTGAGAGCAGCAGCGTTTTCATGGAGCTATCAACGCTAACAAACAAGCAACATTCAGTGAAATAATCGCACAAATCGATGTGGGACGTACGACGAACCTATCATTGAGAACACTGCAGCGAAATTTGGCGTTAAAGGGCTATGGCAACAGATGACCGAACAGAGTGCCTTTGCTAACTGCACGAACCCGCCTGTAGTGCCTCTTCTGGGCTCGTGAACGTATCAGCGAGATCCTAGACAACTGGAAATTGTGATCTGGTCAGATGAGGCCCGATTTCAGTTCATAAGAGCTAATGGTAAGGTTCGTGTATGGCGCAGACACCACGAAGCCATGGACGCAATTTGTCAACAAAGCACTGTGCAAGATGTTGGTGACTCGGTAATAGTGTGGGCCGTGTTTACATGGAATGGACTGCGTCCTCTGTCAACTGAACCGATCATTGACAAGAAATTTCTATGTCCTGCTACTCTGAGACTATTTTCAGTCATAAAGAGGCTTCACGTTCCCAAAAAACAATGGAATTTTTATGGATAAGACTGTGCCATGTTACCGGAAGGCGATTATTCACGATTTGTTTGGAGAACATTCTGGACAATTCGAGCGAATGATTTGGCCACTTAAATCGCCCGAGATGAATCCCATCGAACGTTTATGGGATTTAGTCGAGAGATCAGTTAGTGTAAAAATCTTGCACCGGCAACAATTTCGCAATTATGGCCGGCTATAGAGGTAGTATGTAACAACATTTGTGCAGGGGACTTCCAACGACTTGTTGAGTCCCTGCTACGCCGAGTTGCTGCAATACGCTGGGCAAAAGGAGGTCCGACACGATGTTAGTAAATCACAAGTGCTTTTATTTGCAGGCTACTCTTAAGCTAACTGTAACAGTTAGGCTTGGAACGAAAGACACTTCAGTATGTGCAATAGGTTCATTTTGAAATTTCTTCATACCACCATTTTGTTTCGTTTCTTTTTTTCTGTCAATTTTTGATACGGAACAAGAGCGAACACTATTTAACTGAATGTAAGAATTATTTGGAAATTTTGTAAATTTGTAGTAAGTACCTATGGGACCAAACTGCTAAGGTCCCAGGGCTTAAACAATTCTTAATCGAACTGAAACTAACTTAAACTAAGGATAAAACACACACACACACACACACACACACACACACACACACACACACACACACACACACTCCCGAGGGAGGACTCGAACCACCGACGGGTGGAGCCGCGCGAACCATGGCAAAGCGCCTAAGACCGCGTGGCTACCCCACGCGGCAGGAATTATTTGTACACTTCTGAAATTAGTAACGAAAAGAATATCAAGCAGAGTCTATTCACTCAAAGTGCTATAGCAAGAATGAGAAATCACAACTGATTTCATCTTTCCTTCTTGTACAAATAAATCAAGGGCAAGTTGTGGAATTCGGGCAACGGGATTAGTGCACCCTTCCTTGCCTAGTTTTCAGTTTCGGATCGTATACGACCGTTGCACCGGACTGAACCTTGCGTAAGCCCCGTTTGCAAATGTTTGCCGCTGCTATTCCCAATGCTGCTTTGCCTCTTGAAAATGTGGTTAAAAACCGGAATACGGAAACTGAATAAGTAGCGGTTCCACAAGAATGGAATGTCGGAGTATATTTACACACACGCTCCAATGTGGGTCTTGGAGAACTCGCAGTTGAAAGCTCAAAAGAATGTTTTCCCCCACACTGAGAATGTCGACAATTTTGTTCACTTTCCCTTGGATGCAGCCTAGCGACACTAATTTATGTGGAGAACCAACGGTATCCTGCAATACCGTATAAAGATACGCGAAAGGAGATTCATTTGGTACATTCCATGATGGTACCGGCTTTCAAAAAGTGGCTCTGAGCATTTTTCGACTTAACTTCTGAGGTCATTAGTCGCTTAGAACTTAGAATTAATTAAACCTAACTAACCTAAAGACATCACACACATCCATGCCCGAGGCAGGATTCGAACCTGCGACCGTAGCGGAAACTCGGCTCCAGACTGTAGCGCCTAGAACCGCACGGCCATACTGGCTTTCATATATGTCAGTTAACCATATATATTAACCGTTTCGTCATCGGCTGAGCTCCGTGAAAGCAAGAAGCAACACGGTGGAAACTAATGTCGTGATGAACAAACACTTATCCAACTCAACTTTTCAGACACTAGAAAAATAATGCTGTAATATCGAACTTATATGTTAATGTAATTTCATACGTTGTCCTACGTCGGTATAGATAATTTTTAAGAAATGGAGTGCATTAAAGCAAAGAAAAAGCGAATCTGCTACTGTTCTTTCACTGTAAATATCGATGTGCGTGTAAAGAAACGGAACGTCTAAGAATTCCACGCTGCATTTAGAATAGGGTAATTCATACAGGAAGTTAACGGAACATGTCGTCGAAGTCAAGTCTTCTGCGTTAGAAAGTCTTCTTGACGTTTACACTGGGGAGGCGGGAGTGAATGGCGTAGTCCGGCACCGTCGGAAGTTGTTTCTCTCTCTCCGCGCTCACTCATAGCGATCGACTTTGTGCTTTTGTCTGTTATTAGTCCGTATTTTGTTACTTCCTTTGTATACACGTTGCAAAGTCGACAGTGTTCTTCCACAAAGGAGTCCAAATATTTGAAAGCGAAAACTGATTCAGATTTTACAAAAACCAAGACAAAGAAGGCTACACTGTGCATAAATAATAACATAAACTTATGAAAAAATTTGCGTTAAAAATATTTCTACGAGTGACGAAAAGTGAAATATACAGTTCTTTTTGAAGTTATTTGGGCGGTCGGTGTGGCCGAGCGGTTCTAGGCGCTTCACTCTGGAACCGCGTGAGCTGGCCGGTGTGGCCGAGCGGTTCTAGGCGCTACAGTCTTGCCCGCGAAAGGCAAGGTCCCGAGTTCGAGTCTCGGTCCTACACACAGTTTCAATCTGCCATGAAGTTTCAAACCATTGTTAGTTCTTAAATTTAGATAACACTCTCCATGGAGCGCAGCGATCTGGTGACATACTTTTGTTGCAACAACAGTCGAGAGCCGCGCGGGATTAGCCGAGCGGTCTCAGGCGCTGCAGTCATGGACTGTGCGGGTGGTCCCGGCGGAGGTTCGAGTCCTCCCTCGGGCATGTGTGTGTGGGTTTGTCTTTAGAATAATTTAGGTTAAGTAGTATGTAAACTTAGGGACTGATGACCTTAGCAGTTAAGTCCCATAAGATTTCACACAAACACACAACATTCGATATCCCAATTACACGTGTTTATTGTGACCGGTTTTGGCTTACGTTAAAGCCACCTTCAATTTTTCTGGGCTCTCTATGGCTGGCGCTAGTAGCTCCTCGGTTTTTCACGCGATACGACGATCGTATACTGTGCAGCACCGGCAGTAGCAGGCCGAAAAAATCTGAGGATGCCTTTAACATAAACCGAAACCGGTCATAAACAATAAATGTTATTGGGATCTCAACTGTTGTTTCAACCAAAGCCTTGTTAGTTCTTTAGTTTTGACTGTTCTGAATTTTTGTATTACACGGGTGGTATCTCGTAACCTCAGTTTCACAGCTTAGTACGGAACTCAGTGGGGTAACGTCCTTTACGTTTCATCTACTGCGAACACATGACCATTTGACGTTTCGTCGCCTTCCATCTCGTTCTACTGCCGTCCAGCGCCGCTTCTTCTACATCCACATTTATACTACGCAAGCCACCCAACGGTGTGTGGAGGAGGGCACTTTACGTGCCACTGTCATTACCTCCCTTTTCTGTTCCAGTCGCGTATGGTTCGCGGGAAGAACGACTGTCTGAAAGCCTCCGTGCGCGCTCAAATCTCTCTGATTTTACATTCGTGATCTCCTCGGGAGGTATAAGTAGGGGGAAGCAATATATTTGATACCTCATCCGAAAAAAACACCCTCTCGCTACACCGCGATGCAGAGCGCCTCTCTTGCAGAGTCTGCCACTCGAGTTTGCTAAACATCTCTTTAACGCTATCACGCTTACCAAATAACCCTGTGACGAAAAGCGCCGCTCTTCTTTGGATCTTCTCTATCTCCTCTGTCAACCCGATCTGGTACGGATCCCACACTGATGAACAATGCTCAAGTATAGGTAAGCCACCTCCTTTGTTGATGGACTACATTTTCTAAGGACTCTCCCAATGAATCTCAATCTGGTACCCGCCTTACCAACAATTAATTTTATATGATCATTTCACTTCAAATCGTTCCGCACGCATACTCCCAGATATTTTACTGAAGTAACTGCTACCAGTGTTTGTTCCGCTATCATATAATCATACAATAAAGGATCCTTTTTTCTATGTATTCGCAATACATTACATTTGTCTATGTTAAGGGTAAGTTGCCATTCCCAGCACCAAGTGCCAATCCGCTGCAGATCTTCCTGCATTTCGCTACAATTTTCTAATGCTGCAACGTCTCTGTATACTACAGCATCATCCGTGAAAAGCCGCATGGAACGTCCGACACTATCTACTAGGTCATTTATATATATATTGTGGAAAGCAATGGTCCCATAACAGTCCCCTGTGGCATGCCAGAGGTTACTTTAACGTCTGTAGACGTCTCTCCATTGATAACAACATGCTGTGTTCTGTTTGTTAAAAACTATTCAATCCAGCCACACAGCTGGTCTGATATTCCGTAGGTTCTTACTTTGTTTATCAGGCGACAGTGCGGAACGGTATCGAACGCCTTCCGGAAGTCAAGGAAAATAGCACCTACCTGGGAGCCTGTATCTAAATATTTTCTGGGTCTCAATAAAAAATAAAGCGAGTTGGGTCTCACACGATCGCTGTTTCCGGAATCCTGGTTGATTCCTACAGAGTAGATTCTGGGTTTCCAAAAACGACATGATACGTGAGCAAAAAACATGTTCTAAAATTCTACAACACATCGACGTCAGAGATATAGGCCTATAGTTTGCGCATCTGCTCGACGACCCTTCTTGAAGACTGGGACTACCTGTGCTCTTTTCCAATCATTTGGAACCTTCCGTTCCTCTAGAGACTTGCGGTACACGGCTGTTAGAAGGGGGGCAAGTTCTTCCCGCCGGTATTTCTTTGCAGGTTCTAATTCTAGCGTACCCGGCCTCTGGCATGACTCAGACGTTGTGTACTGCCGCTACACGGAGACGACAAGTAGTTGAGTTTCGCTTTCATTAGAGCTCGCGCCGAGTCGGCCATATAAGCCGGTACGGCACGGCAGCGCACGATCTAGTTTCCGCGTCCAGCGCGGCGTCGGCCGTCCATCGCGCTCGCGGGGAACCGGTCCACTCCACACAGCACTCCAGACAGCGCTCTCACGAGAATCTGACTTTCATAGTCACGAGCGCCGTGTCCCCGCCGGCCGGATTATGTAACGCGAATTTACTGGCCGCCTCTCTTTTATGTAAACACGCGATTAAGGCGCAGCCGCCGCCGCGCACACAACAATGTTTACGGCCGCCGGCGAACGATTACTTGCCCGGTGCATGCTCCTAATGCGAATCTAGCGCAGCGCTAACGTAACGAGGTCGACGTGCCGTGGACGGAAATGCAGAGATTACCGACGCATGTCACTGAAAGCGGTTAGAGCTGTTGGCGGAAATATGGTTACCGCTGTCGTCTTACCGACGATTGCGTCGTCCCTGGTCTGAGCTTCACCAGCGTACGTGGGGGCGGCACAACTCCTATGTATTAGTTTCGCTGAATGCGGAGAGGTAGCGGCAGCGAAGGACAATCATATATTATGTAACTTAATACTATTGAAAAACTGAGTTATTTTTTCGTTACAGACCAGCCAAGGAACACATTTATGATAATTTCGTTTCCCTGTTTCTGCAGTACTAATCCATCCACTTTTTTTTCTTTCGTCTGTTCCGGTATCCGTTTCTTTCCCATTTGAAACTGTTTTAACTTGGAAACCTTCCCACCTCTTAATTTTGTTCCGTCTCCAATTCATTGCCTATTTATGCAAATATCTTCTAGGTCTTAACGCTCATCCCTGAAGCCTTTTAATTTTTCTAAACACTGTACTATTTTTTGTTTTTAATTCTTATGCTGGGAATCACTCTTTGAATGTGCCCACAAAACGTTTGTCTTCTTTTCCTAACTGCGTAATATACTTATGTGTTACATGTTAACTTAAACATTTCTACTGTCTCCTATTTCCCAATATATTTCTATTTTCCTTTCTTTTTTCCAGATTTCTTAATTTTCTACTACTAATCCTGGAATTAACATAAGGAGAGATACGAACACAGCAACTAGTCGCAATTCCACTAGTTTTTTATTATTATTCCTGCATATCCAGATTTTAGCTTTAAATAGCCATCTTCAGTGCATTTCAATGAGTTATAATTGAACAAACTCGCAGCAGTACACATTACCATGTGCTCTGAGCACTACGGGACTTAACATCTGAGGTCATCAGTCGCCTAGAACTTAGAACTACTTAAACCTAACCAACCTAAGGACATCACACACATCCATGCCCTAGGCAGGATTCGAACCTGCAACCGTAGCAGTCGCACGTTTCCGGACTGAAGCGCCTAGAACCGCTCGGTCAACGCGGCCGGCGATTAACGTGTGACTTAACGGTTTTACAAACCAAACTGTGTCCTAACAGATCTCGGAAGACCCATCGGTATGACCGACCACTTTCTCATCCTTAACTTAGGGGCGTCACAGGAGGCGGATATGGAGGGGCGTGAAGTCAGCCACTGCTCTCCCGATCGTTGTCAGTTTCCGTGACCGGAGCCGATACTTCTCAATCAAGTAGCATCTCAATTTGCCTCAAAAGGTCTCAGGGCACCTTGCTTGCCAAAAGCGCTCGACAGACTGGACGGTTACCCATCCTAGTATCAGGCAAGCCCGAGAGCGTGTAACTTCGGTGATCTGACGGGAAGCGGTGTTACCAACGCAGCAAGTCAGGTGGCTTGCTGGTGTATAAGAAGAAGGAAGTTGCCTTCTGCCTATATAGCAACCTACTTCGTACACAGTCACTGTGCACGACTGTTCCTTGTGGAACCAGAGTTAGCCTCAAATTAATGTTTCTCGAACATGAGCAATCTGGTCGAACCACTCTTCTGTAATGATGAGTTTGTTCATTCCAGAATGTGATTTTCACTATGTAGCGGAGTGTACGCTGATATGAAACTTCCTGGCAAATTAAAACTGTGTGTCGGACCGAGACTCGGACTGGGGACCTCTGCCTTTCGCGGGCAAGTGCTCTACCATCTGAGCTACCCAAGCACGAAGTTTGGAAGGTTGGAGAAGAAATACTGGCAGAAATGGTTATGAGGACGGGACGTGAGTCGTGCTTCGGTAGCCAGATGGTAGAACACTTGCTTGCGAAAGGCAAAGGTCCCGAGTTCGAGTCTCAGTCCGGCACACAGTTTTAATCGGCCAGGAAGTTTCTGTTTTTTCATTTCTAGAAGAGGTGTTACATGATAAACATATTGAACGACACGCTATGTCCGTCTTTCTTGATGTATGATGATTTCTTTTTCAGATCCATGAGGCTTAACATTTCTCCTCTATATTTAACTCGTCCGTTTTTGATATTTACATATTTTGCTTGTGTAACTCAACAATCGTACTAATGGTGCCACTGTATAACAGGAACTTAACCTGAAGAGTGTGAATTGTATAATAGGTGACATGTTATTACATTTTCTGTCAGGAAATATACAAATACTTGCGAATACTTTGCTACTATTTTGTCACTGCTCAGTAACATAATGGTAAACATCTCAAACCGAAGGTACAAAGCTACTGGAAGCTTTAGAAACATGAGTCCTCTGGCATTTTCAACTGCAAGTAGAATAGCGGCCAGTTGCTAAATATTTTTGTCATTTCACGACAAATGGTACCTGTAACGCCACCAAATGGACTTAGAAATATCCCTACAAAATCATGGCTTATGTATATTGCATTGGAGAATGATAATCATTCGTTTTATCGTTTTTCTCAAACATGAATTTTAATTCTATTAAAATAAAAAGATGGATGTGATTGAACTAGTATTAGTGAGCTCTATAGTATCTTTGATGGACGATAAAAAGCAACTACCGGCTATTGTTCTCTTCCCTCCCCTATCTTGAGCCAAGCATGGAAGCATCTGCTTTAATCCACTAGTGTTATTTCATTAGTTGAATTAAAGTTAATTCAGATAATAACTTGTTTATTTGAAGGAGTACGACACTGTATCCTACTGATAAATGGTAACAAGAGTCGCTTTGCAGCTAATCAGTACTTGGTAACATTACGTTGACTAGAACATTCGAACCTTCTCAAAGTTCTATAAGTAACCTTATTTCTTATGCAGCAAACAATAATCAGATCTTTTCTAAGCCAGTGTTCATATAGCGCGGCAATTTAAATTTCCCGCGCGTAGTCAATTATTGACGTACTGCTAACGATGTTTTTTTTTTTTTATGCCCGGGGAGCCATAGCTGGATAAAAATTGTGCGAGTTTTCACTCTAACTTTCAATGAAAATAATTACTTGAGGAACGATTTTATGTTTCAGCAGTTCTGTGTGCAACTGCAGTCAAATTAGGTACTTTGAACTTATGTAACGGGACTGCTAACTATAACATTTCCGCCCTCCATGTCTTAAATACAAATCGATATAGTTACGAGCCCTGGAGAAGTGCTGCAGCGATGTCGTGATGTTAGTATAGACACTCTCGTAGGTCACATGCTGCCATAGCTCACTGACTCCAAATGCTGCGCACTCTCGTAACGGATATGTTCATCAGACATTTCATATTGATTTCTGCCATTATTTCACGCAGAGTGACTTGTCTGTTAGGTCTGACACCTCTATGCAAACGCCGCTGCTGTCGGTGGTTAAGTGAAGGTCGTTGGAGACTATGTTGTCCGTGGTGAGAGGTAACGCCTGAAATTCGGTGTTCTCAGCGCACTCTTGAAACTGTGAATCTCGGAATACTGAATTCCCTAGCGATTTCCGAAATGAAATGTGCCATGCATCTAGCTCCAAGTACCATTCCGCATTTGAAGTCTGTTAATACCCATTGTGTGGCCAAAAGCATGACGGAAACAATTTCACCTGAATCGCTTGAGTACAAATGACAGTTCCGCCAATGCACTGCCCTTTTATATCCTGTGCATACGATAGTACTGCAATCTGTATATGTGCATATCGCTATCCCTAGACTTTTGTCACCTCAGTGTATATATGTAAGGCGTTAGGTACAGATCCTGTCATCATTGATACATTAACATGTACTCGCTGTGGTCAGTTAATTTGTTTTTCTCTGCGTGTAACAGTCTTCCCGAAAACACATGGCATAGCTTACTACTTGAAGTTTTCTGCACAGACGTAGGTGTACCGTTAAGTGGACTATGTCCGTCTCTACAGGCTGTCCGTTGTTCTCCCACGCCTCTGCTCGTCAGTACCTGACATGCTGCGCAGTGGATAATAAATATTAATTTAATATAATATTAACCAATTATAATTTTAATATAATAGTAACCAATTTAATAACATAAAATTCGTAATAGCTATGATCATTTGTAAGCGTAGGCTTCCGAGGATATTGTCACGCCAGAAAATTTCTTCTGGGTCTGTGACCGAATTGTAAGTGTGTGAAAGTGACCTCGTTTCGGGCACTACTCCAAGTCGCCTTCCTCAGGGTGTTCTTTGCTGATAAGAAAAACACGCTGAGGAAAGCCATTTGCAGTACTGGTCGAAACGTCTTAAATTTTAAGTACAGATAATACGGTGACAGATCCAGAAGAATTTGACTGACTATAATTATTTTTTTGCAAATGAAGTAAATATTGACGTAATGCTGTTTAGTACTTTGTCCTCGTGCATCAATAGAAATAGGCGCGCTGTTGTGTGTGTGTGTGTGTGTGTGTGTGTGTGAGAGAGAGAGAGAGAGAGAGAGAGAGAGAGAGAGAGAGAAGGGGGAGGGGGGACTGGTCGCCAACAATATATTTAAAAACTGTAATACCAAAGATGATTTGCACGTCTTTAGGACTGAAGACGACGACAACAACAATTTTAAGATATGCATGTTTAGAAATAATTCAAAAGCCAAGATCGCTTAAATACTGTTTACTGGATAACCGATTTCAACACACTAAAGGTGCCATCATCGGATCTGAATGTAGCTTACCATTTATAAAGAATTTGGATATAACGATACATGAGGCAGACCAGCTGATGTAAAATCATTTATACGTTAAGGAGTTGGGACCTGGATAAACTGAAAGAACCAGAGGTTATAGAGAGTTTCAAAGACAGCATTATGCAACGATTGACAAGAACAGGGGACATAAATACAGTAGAAGAATAATGTGTAGCTTTGAGAGATGCAATAGTGAAGGCAGCAGAGGATGCGAGTTAACATCCCAAAGACACTCGGGCTCACATGCGGTTTCCCTTCATCGAAATGTTTTGGCTCAAAGTCGTATAGAGGTTGAACCGCACGTGTCGCATTACACGCCCTGAATTAGAGACTTGTGACACTTTGGTTATATTGTCTGCCTGATGGCAAGTTTGCGAAATACAAAGTTAATATAACACATAAGACCAATAACAATAATATCGGGAACCAAATTAACGACCCGTAATTGATGTAGGCCACACAGATGCGATTTGGTTAGAATAATGTTTATTCAGAAAGCAAACTAATAGCGAAACTAGTCGTATTTAGGGTTAATGTTACACTCGAGTGCATATCCATTTGACACAGTTCGATCATTCACGATCTCCTGGTGAAACGCAAGTCCGATGCTACACCTCGTCATTTACACGAAAAGTTAGAGTTCACACGAGGCGTGCGGCTGCTCACCGCTCAGAGACTGTCACGCGATACCACGCATTGCGAAACATTCTAAGTCGTTTCACTTCCTGGCCGCCTAAAGACAGACTGTCCGCTTTCGCGTCTCAATGCGATCTGCCCCCCCTCTGTCCGCCCTCCGCCGTGTTTCCCCCCGCGCCGAACATCTTCGTTCAACTGACTAGGGCAGGTCCCTTTCCTGACACCGTCCATCTGATTGGCTACAGCTTATTATACATTGTTTTGCATTTTAACATATTTAAATAATCCAAGCTTGACCACTTTCACGTTCTAAATAAAGGAACAATAATGTCCATTACATAATAAACAAATTCTTCACCTAAAACCAATATAATTTCCTTCTTAACTTTGAATGTCACGGCAAGTAGTCTTACACCAACGTGATTTCTGATAAATAAATAAAGAACAAAAGTAACTGTTATGCACTAAACTTGACCAAATATTATACTACCTAATGATTCAATAAGGTGTCATGCTGTCATCGTTCACTGTGTTTTGTGTGCAAGAAGTGATCTGATGCTTAACTGAAAATACTGATAACTTAAATTTACTATATCTTTTAAACAAATAAAGTTAAAGAGTTGATATTTACTACGTTCATCATTTTAATGATGCTCTTCTTTATGAAATATCGATCGTTACGATCGTCTAAAGCTTTCAGACTTTAGCATTCAACTCTTTGTTACAAAACTTGTTAATTTCACTTTAACAGTAAATCCTAAACTATTATAGATATGAACAATATTCAAGTTTTATTGGCATTACCATGAAAATTTATGAAGGATGATACGTTAAAATTACCACAGCTTCGTTCCCTGAATTACTACAGCATTAAATAGTTTTCATAAATGTTTCCCTTTAGGGCCGATCTTAGGTCCGACATATTTAACACTGCTACGTCTCCTTCGCCACAAACGGCTTCTGCGGGGTTTCCCTATGATGTAGGTTCTCGTCTACCTCCTCGCACACTACAGTACAATAGACGCCTGTGAATTTCCTCATCTCGTGGCGAATCTGCGCTCTTTGCGGCAAATGGTCCTGGCTGACAGGGTTCGTTTCACAATTTCTGAAGGCTGACTTTTTCGGCCGTATACTTAAATGAGAGCGAAATGCTCATTAACTCACAAGGATCAAGTAGGTAAGAAGACGAGGTCTAGTAGAAATCCTTGAGTAACCGAAAACATATTCAATTTAATTGATGAAAGAAGAATATATAAAAATGCAGTAAATGAAAGAGGCAAAAAGGAGTACAAACGTCTCAAAAAGGAGATCGACAGGAAGTGCAAAATGGCTAAGAAGGGATGGCTAGAGGACAAATGTAAGGATGTAGAGGTATATATCACTAGGGGTAAGATAGGTACTGCCTACAAGAAAATTAAAGAGATCTTTGCAGAAAAGAGAACCACCTGTATGAGTATCAAGAGCTCAGCTGGAAAACCAGTTCTAAGCAAAGAAGGGAAAGCACAAAGGTGGAAGGAGTATATAGAGAGTCTACACAAGGGCGATGTTCTTGAGGATAACATCATGGAAATGGACGTAGGTGAAGATGAAATGGAAGATATGATATTGAGTGAAGAGTTTGGCAGAGAACTGAAAGGCCTGTGTCGAAACAAGGCCGCAGGTTCAAATGGCTCCGAGCAGGATTCGAATCTGCGACCGTAGCGGTCGCGCGGTTCCAGACTGAAGCGCCTAGAACCGCTCGGCCACTCCGGCCGGCTCCTTGTAAACAAATTCCTCTTTTTCGGAAATGTTTTCCTTGGTGTAGACAGTTTACATTTAATATGCCCTCTACTTCGGCCATCAGTTACTTTGCTGCCCAAATAACAAAATCCGTGGACTACTTTTAATGTCTCTTTTTGCTATTCCAATTCCCTCCGCAGCTCTTAATTTCGTTCAAGTGCTTTTCATTACCCTTGTTTTAGTTTTGTTGATGATCTTATAAACTTTTTTCAAGAAAGGATACGTTCCGTTCCACTGCTCTTCATCATCCCTCAAAGGTTTACATTTTTTTCCTGGAGTGTAATACACTTTCAAAATCTCTCCTGGGTTTCCAAAACACGAAAAAGCCGCCCCAGGACAGGCACTAGAACAGAACGAGCGTAGGCACGAGTGGAGCTTCCAGCTTCCTGCCGGCGTTAACGGAAGATGAGAGAGCCGCGCCCGCCGGCCGACGTCTGACATCTGACGGCCGACAGCAGATTAAAACACGCCCACCATTAACAGCGGCGGCGCCGCCTGTTAGAGAACCGTTTCCCTGCCTCATCTCGGCCTTCCTATTCCGGCTTTCTAACAGCAGTGCTGGAGGTCTTCCACAGGCAGCCGACAGCGGGTACGTCGAGCTTTGGTGAAGTACAGGGGGAATCCGATCTCCAACGACAATATTTCGGAAGCAGCTCAGGGAGATCTTGTGAGTGTATTGGCACAGGGACCTCTGGTCTTCGGTGGTTCGCTAGAGACTAACTGCATTGCGTTTGATTTCTTACCCCATTAATAGAGTCTCACACATCTTCACGGATCTTTGCTGGACTTGCGATGTAAAGAGGTGGAAGACATAGGTAGCATTCCTTTGGAATTTTTTGAAATCATTGTGTGAAGTGGCAACCCGATGGCTATTCAAGTTGGTGTGCAGAACCTATAAGACTAAAGTGTGCTCCCTGCCGCCGTTGGATAAGCAGCTGCAGCAGCAAGTCGTATAACCCTAGCTTACTTATTTGTTACATAGTTTAATTAATTTCTTTGCGTGTTTTTGGGTACTTGCATTGTTTAATTCATATATTTCGGGCGTATTATAGTATTTGAGGGTTGTAGCATCGCGCCTTAGTACCTGAATAGTGCAAATTCGCGTAGTCGTCCGTCTTCTGTTTTTGTTTTGAACAGCCAGTGTCGATTGCTCACAGTCAGTGTGCTCCCTGCCGCCGTTGGATAAGCAGCTGCAGCAGCAAGTCGTATAACCCTAGCTTACTTATTTGTTAGATAGTTTAATTAATTTCTTTGCGTGTTTTTGGGTACTTGCATTGTTTAATTCATATATTTCGGGCGTATTATAGTATTTGACAGTTGTAGCATCGCGCTTTAGTGTTTACTTCGTAGATTCTTATTTAAATTGCGTGTGAGTTTCGTATAGGAGGTGCAATTTCGAGTTTTAGTTACTGTAATCGTAAATTCAGCAGATTGTAGCGCAGTCGTTAGGCATTTGTACAGGTTAGTTGATACATTCTTTGCGTGTTCCGCTTGCGTTATCTAGGCACCGACTCGAGTTTCAGTAACTGTTGTTAAACATCGATTAGAATGGACAGGGACTGCGATTGCTGTGTTCGGATGAGGGCTGACTTGGCATCCCTTCGCTCACAGCTGCAATCGGCGCTGACCTCGGTCGCGCAGCTTGAGGCTGTTGCCAATGGGCACCACTGTGGGGAGCCGGACTCGGGTATCACGGGGATGTCAACCTCATCCCGTCTGTCCCCAGATCGGTCTGCCGCTGTGGTTGCCCCGGTTGCTGCCCGCAGTGGGGCTGAGCCCTCGCCTGTGGTTGATTGGGAGGTCGTTCCAAGGCGTGGCAGGCAGCGAAAGGCGTCCCCGGAAGCTGATCAGAAAGCCTCCCCGGTGCGTCTGACAAACCGGTTTCAGGCACTGTCTCTGGCTGAGCCAGATGCAGCTGCCTGCCCTGTTTCAGAGGATCATTCTCAGCCTTCAAGGTCCGGGCAATCGCAGAGGTTGGGCTTACTGGTAGTTGGGAGCTCCAATGATAGGCGCGTAATGGGGCCCCTTAGGGATATGGCGGCTAAGGAGGGGAAGAAATCCAGTGTGCACTCCGTGTGCATTCCGGGAGGAGTCATTCCTGATGTGGAAAGGGTCCTTCCGTATGCCATGAAGAGCACAGGGTGCAGCCAGCTGCAGGTGGTGGCACATGTCGGCACTAATGACGTGTGTCGCTTTGGATCTGAGGAAATTCTCTCTGGATTCCAGCGGCTATCTGATTTGGTGAAGGCTGCCGGTCTTGCTTACGAGATGAAGGCAGAGCTCACCATCTGCAGCATCGCTGACAGAACCGACTGCGGACCTTTGGTGCAGAGCCGGGTGGAGGGTCTGAATCAGAGGCTCAGACGGTTTTGCGACCGTATTGGCTGCAGATTCCTTGACTTGCGCCATAGGGTGGTGGGGTTTCGGGTTCCGCTGAATAGGCCAGGAGTTCACTACACTCAGCTGGCGGCTACACGGGTAGCGGAGGCTGTGTGGCGTGGACTGGGCGGTTTTTTTAAGTTAGAAGGCCTCGGGAAAGTGCGGGATGGGCTGCAATGTCAAAGGGTGCTTGGCAATTACAGGACGTGCTTGGATCAAGGAACAGTCGGAATTATAGTTGTAAACTGTTGTAGTTGCGCTGGAAAAGTCCCTGAGCTTCAAGCGCTAATAGAAAGCACAGAAGCTGATATCGTTATAGGTACAGAAAGCTGGCTAAAGCCTGAAATAAGTTCTGCAGAAATTTTTACGAAGTCTCAGACAGTGTTCAGGAAAGATAGATTAGGCAGAATTGGTGGTGGAGTGTTGGTGTCTGTCAGTAGTGGTTTATCTTGTAGTGAAGTCGAAGTAGATACTCTGTGCGAATTGGTGTGGGTGGAGGTTATACTTAACAGCCGAATTAAGTTAATAATTGGCTCCTTCTACCGACCCCCAGACTCCGATGATACAGTTGCGGAACAGTTCAGAGAAAGTTTGAGTCTCGTAACTAATAAATACCCCACTCATACGGTTATAGTTGGTGGGGACTTCAACCTACCCTCGGTATGTTGGCAAAAATACTTGTTCAAAACCGGTGGTAGGCACAAAACGTCTTCCGAGATTGTCCTAAATGCATTCTCCGAAAATTATTTAGAGCAGTTAGTCCACGAACCCACGCGAATTGTAAATGGTTGCGAAAACACACTTGACCTCTTGGCCACAAACAATCCAGAGCTGATAGAGAGCATCATGACTGATACAGGGATTAGTGATCACAAGGTCATTGTAGCTAGGCTCAATACCATTTCTTCCAAATCCATCAGAAACAAACGCAAAATAATTTTAATTAAAAAAGCGGATAAAGTGCCACTAGAAGCCTTCCTAAAAGACAATTTCCATTCCTTCCGAACTGACTATGCGAATGTAGACGAGATGTGGCTCAAATTCAAAGATATAGTAGCAACAGCAATTTAGATATTCATACCTCATAAATTGGTAAGAGATGGAACGGATCCCCCGTGGTACACAAAAAAGGTCCGAACGCTGTTGCAGAGGCAACGGAAAAAGCATGCGAAGTTCAGAAGAACGCGAAATCCCGAAGATGGGCTAAAATTTACAGACGCGCGAAATTTGGCACGTACTTCGATGCGAGATGCCTTTAATAGGTTCCACAACGAAACATTGTCTCGAAATTTGGTAGAAAATCCGAAGAAATTCTGGTCGTATGTAAAGTACACAAGCGGCAAGACGCAGTCAATACCTTCGCTGCGCAGTGCCGATGGTACTGTTATCGACGACTGCGCCGCTAAAGCGGAGTTATTGAACGCAGTTTTCCGAAATTCCTTCACCAGGGAAGACGAATGGAATATTCCAGAATTTGAAACACGAACATCTGCTAGCATGAGTTTCTTAGAAGTAGATACCTTAGGGGTTGCGAAGCAACTCAAATCGCTTGATACGGGCAAGTCTTCAGGTCCAGATTGTATACCGATTAGGTTCCTTTCAGATTACGCTGATACTATAGCTCCCTACTTAGCACTCATATACAACCGCTCGCTCACCGATAGACCTGTACCTACAGATTGGAAAATTGCGCAGGTCGCACCAGTGTTCAAGAAGGGTAGTAGGAGTAATCCATTTAACTACAGACCTATATCATTGACGTCGGTTTGCAGTAGGGTTTTGGAGCATATACTGTATTCAAACATTATGAATCACCTCGAAGGACACGATCTATTGACACGTAATCAGCATGGCTTCAGAAAACATCGCTCTTGTGCAACGCAGCTAGCTCTTTATTCGCACGAAGTAATGGCCGCTATCGACAGGGGATCTCAAGTTGATTCCGTATTTCTAGATTTCCGGAAAGCTTTTGACACCGTTCCTCACAAGCGACTTCTAATCAAGCTGCGGAGCTATGGGGTATCGTCTCAGTTGTGCGACTGGATTCGTGATTTCCTGTCAGGAAGGTCGCAGTTCGTAGTAATAGACGGCAAATCATCGAGTAAAACTGAAGTGATATCAGGTGTTCCCCAGGGAAGCGTCCTGGGACCTCTACTGTTCCTGATCTATATAAATGACCTGGGTGACAATCTGAGCAGTTCTCTTAGGTTGTTCGCAGATGATGCTGTAATTTACCGTCTAGTAAGGTCATCCGAAGACCAGTATCAGCTGCAAAGCGATTTAGAAAAGATTGCTGTATGGTGTGTCAGGTGGCAGTTGACGCTAAATAACGAAAAGTGTGAGATGATCCACATGAGTTCCAAAAGAAATCCGTTGGAATTCGATTACTCGATAAATAGTACAATTCTCAAGGCTGTCAATTCAACTAAGTACCTGGGTGTTAAAATTACAAACAACTTCAGTTGGAAGGACCACATAGATAATATTGTCGGGAAGGCGAGCCAAAGGTTGCGTTTCATTGGCAGGACACTTAGAAGATGCAACAAGTCCACTAAAGAGACAGCTTACACTACACTCGTTCGTCCTCTGTTAGAATATTGGTGCGCGGTGTGGGATCCTTACCAGGTGGGATTGACGGAGGACATCGAGAGGGTGCAAAGAAGGGCAACTCGTTTTGTATTATCGCGTTATAGGGGAGAGAGTGTGGCAGATATGATACACGAGTTGGGATGGAAGTCATTACAGCATAGACGTTTTTCGTCGCGGCGAGACCTTTTTACGAAATTTCAGTCACCAACTTTCTCTTCCGAATACGAAAATATTTTGTTGAGCCCAACCTACATAGGTAGGAATGATCATCAAAATAAAATAAGAGAAATCAGAGCTCGAACAGAAAGGTTTAGGTGTTCGTTTTTCCCGCTCGCTGTTCGGGAGTGGAATAGTAGAGAGATAGTATGATTGTGGTTCGATGAACCCTCTGCCAAGCACTTAAATGTGAATTGCAGAGTAGTCATGTAGATGTAGACATACCAACAGACTTATGGAAATACACTCCTGGAAATGGAAAAAAGAACACATTGACACCGGTGTGTCAGACCCACCATACTTGCTCCGGACACTGCGAGAGGGCTGTACAAGCAATGATCACACGCACGGCACAGCGGACACACCAGGAACCGCGGTGTTGCCGTCGAATGGCGCTAGCTGCGCAGCATTTGTGCACCGCCGCCGTCAGTGGCAGCCAGTTTGCCGTGGCATACGGAGCTCCATCGCAGTCTTTAACACTGGTAGCATGCCGCGACAGCGTGGACGTGAACCGTATGTGCAGTTGACGGACTTTGAGCGACGGCGTATAGGGGGCATGCGGGAGGCCGGGTGGACGTACCGCCGAATTACTCAACACGTGGGGCGTGAGGTCTCCACAGTACATCGATGTTGTCGCCAGTGGTCGGCGGAAGGTGCACGTGCCCGTCGACCTGGGACCGGACCGCAGCGACGCAGGGATGCACGCCAAGACCGTAGGATCCTATGAAGTGCCGTAGGGGACCGCACCGCCACTTCCCAGCAAATTAGGGACACTGTTGCTCCTGGGGTATCGGCGAGGACCATTCGCAACCGTCTCCATGAAGCTGGGCTACGGTCCCGCACACCGTTAGGCCGTCTTCCGCTCACGCCCCAACATCGTGCAGCCCGCCTCCAGTGGTGTCGGGACAGGCGTGAATGGAGGGACGAATGGAGACGTGTCGTCTTCAGCGATGAGAGTCGCTTCTGCCTTGGTGCCAATGATGGTCGTATGCGTGTTTGGCGCCATGCAGGTGAGCGCCACAATCAGGACTGCATACGACCGAGGCACACAGGGCCAACACCCGGCATCATGGTGTGGGGAGCGATCTCCTACACCGGCCGTACACCTCTGGTGATTGTCGAGGGGACAGTGAATAGTGCACGGTACATCCAAACCGTCATCGAACCCATCGTTCTACCATTCCTAGACCGGCAAGGGAACTTGCTGTTCCAACAGGACAATGCACGTCCGCATGTATCCCGTGCCACCCAACGTGCTCTAGAAGGTGTAAGTGAACTACCCTGGCCAGCAAGATCTCCGGATCTGTCCCCCATTGAGCATGTTTGGGACTGGATGAAGCGTCGTCTCACGCGGTCTGCACATCCAGCACGAACGCTGGTCCAACTGAGGGGCCAGGTGGAAATGGCATGGCAAGCCGTTCCACAGAACTACATCCAGTATCTCTACGATCGTCTCCATGGGAGAATAGCAGCCTGCATTACTGCGAAAGGTGGATATACACTGTACTAGTGCCGACATTGTGCATGCTCTGTTGCCTGTGTCTATGTGCCTGTGGTTCTGTCAGTGTGATCATGTGATGTATATGACCCCAGGAATGTGTCAATAAAGTTTCCCCTTCCTGGGACAATGAAATCACGGTGTTCTTATTTCAGTTTCCAGGAGTGTATGTAAGTCCCGGCGGAGGTTCGACTCCTTCCTCGGGCATGTGTGCGTGTGTTTGTCCTTAGGATAATTTAGGTTAAGTAGTGTGTAAGCTTAGGGAGCGATGACGTTAGCAGTGAAGTCCCATAAGATTTCACACACATTCGAACATTTTTTGAAAAATGTAATCCACCCAATTCCGCAGAAGGCGAGCGAAGGTAATAGCGACAATTATCTGAAAATCATCTTGACAGCTCACTCCTCCAAGTTTCTCACAACAATAGTATACAGAGAAATGAAAAAGAAAACTGAGGATTTGGCTTTAGGAAAGGTAAAGGCCTTACCAAGGCATTTCAGACGCTGCGCCAGATTATGGAAGGAAGTAAAATTTTTCGTCGGCTTCGTCGACGTAGAGAAAGCGTTCGAGATTGTTAAATGTTGCAAGATGGTCATAACTCTCAGAAAAATAGATGTAATCTGTAGGGAATGATATAAATTGTGTATCGAAGCCAAGTGGGAACAGTAAGAATGGATGACCAAGAATAAGGCGCTGAGATGAAAAAAGGGTGTAAGAAAGGGATACATTCCCTCGCCCTTACTGTTCAATCTATACATCGAAGAAGCAATGATGGAAATAAATGAATGATTCACTAATGGGATTAAAATTGAGGCTGTTGGGATATTACTGATATTTTCAGTGAAAGTGAAGGAGAATTACACGGTCTAATAAGCACAAAATATGAATTGGGAGTTCACCAAAGAAAGTTGAAGGTCGGTAGTGAGATCAGCAATAAGCTTTACATCAAAATGAAGGACCAGAAAATAGATGAAGGAAAAAAATTCTGCGACGTTGGGAGCAAAATTACAGCGAAGCGAGGAGCACGTAAAAAGCAGACTAGCACAGGCAAAGTTGGCCATTCTATCCAAAAGAAGGGTACCAGCATCAAACACAGGGCTAAAATTGAGGAAGCAATTTCTGATAATGTACATTTGAAGTAGAACATTGTGTGGTAATGAACCATGGACTGCGGGAAAACATGAAGAAAAGGGGGAATCGAATTGTTTGATGTATGGTGCTCCTGAGGTATATCGATAATTAATTGGACAAATGATACGAAATTATCCACGGAATTGGAGTGGAAGAAAAAATGTCAAGAAAAAGAAGAAGAAGTGATAAGAAGACAGGACATATGGTAAGACATCAAGAAATCTCTTCCATGGTACTTGAGGGAGATGTGGAGTGCAACAATTGTGTGGGAAAGTGGAGACTGGAAAATATAGGACGATTCAGCTACCTACCTAGCCATCAGTTTTATGCAACACGCAACACTTTCTTCCCTTGCTCGATAGACGCTAACTCAATCCTCAGCCCGCATCTTGTGGTCGTGCGGTAGCGTTCTCGCTTCCCACGCCCGGGTTCCCGGGTTCGATTCCCGGCGGGGTCAGGGATTTTCTCTGCCTCGTGATGGCTAGGTGTTGTGTGAAGTCCTTAGGTTAGTTAGGTTTAAGTAGTTTTAAGTTCTAGGGGACTGATGATGTTAAGTCCAATAGTGTTCAGAGCCATTTGAACTCAGACCTTTAAAAAAATGGACAGGGTCTCTTTGTAGAAAATTTAATGTAATTAAATATTGTACAGGGATACGTTTCTGCAAGGGGCCGTAGTTTTCGAATTACTCAAGAAAATCTTTAAAAAGTTATCATCAAACACGTTTTCTTTGAATAACTCAAAAACCGTGGCCTCCAGCGGAAACGGACCCCAGTACAAAATTTAAGTACATTACATTTCCTACAAAAGTTTCTGTTCATATTTTGTGCAAAGCGAGCTAGGGAATATGAAAATCTCACGCGTGGTATAACACGGCCGGAAGTACACAAGGGTGGGGTACCTTGAACTGGCTTCTCGTTTCGGACTGACCGTACGCCCTGTCCACACCACGTCCCTGGTAATCCCGAGCGGTCGTGCTCTTCTGCGCCACACTGCTGCTGGCTTGCCTCAAGTTATCTATCTAAATGTGCAAGCGGGTTTAGGGGAACCACTCAACGTTAGAACACAACACTGTTTGACGTCTGGTATGAACAACAATATTCTGAGACGATTGTAGGAAATCGCAGGTTGCACTGTTTACATTCTAATTCGGAAGTGTTATCCCAATTAATGGATGATTAACAGTCCACAATATCATTCGGATGAGATTACGCGTAACGGACACGACGCGGGTGATTGTTGATGGTGCGAAAGCCGAGTAATCCAACGAAAATTGTTACGCTCGCCACGCATGCACAGATTTTTGGTACCACTTCTCCTTGACAATAGCAACGATATAACACTGTTCGTAAAGTCAATTTTTCAGTTCTCAGTTGTTGATGATGCTGAAACGCGATGATCGAACGCACGTACGCGATGATCGAACGCACGTTCTCACGCTCGCTTCAAGACACCGGCACTTAAATGCTCTCTTTTTGTGGTAAATAGTATTACTGATTCACATTAGTTCATTCTTGGAGACCGAACACGGGGCGGGTGATTGATACTGTACGGTACGACACGCAACGAGAGGATACACAACTACGTTATCAGCAGCACTGCTCATTTTTAAATTACTTCTTGACGCGCTTTCCTCTGAATCATTTACTTATTTTATCACTTTACTGTAATAGCACTTGTAGCAACACTTCAATTTCATACTAACAATGCTTCTCGCATGCATAGATACACACTACACTACGTAACAATACCGTGTCCCGCCCTCGATTCACTACAGATGCGGCTGCCTGCAAAGATACTCCAGTTCTAAGCCATAGATATCACAATACGCTTACAGTGGTATTCGAAGGCGTTGCAGGTAGCATAAATTGATGGATAGGGGCAGCTGAGTCACCCTGTCTACAACATGAAGAGGTTGTACGGGAGACTAGTCCGTGGCAAGTCACATCAAACCAGTCAGAAGATGAAGACAATAAAAAAATCCAAACTTCTGTCAGGGTTGCGCCCCTGACACGTAACTTATGAACTGTGATAGAGGTTTCTCTGAAGCATTCAGGAACTGGTGTACTGAACACATGGGAATTTTTGTTCTGCATAAATTATCAGTTCATAAACTGCTCCATGAATCATCGCATAGCCTAATATGGAAACTGAATTCTTTCTTCGAGATCTAAATGTCAACCACAATTAGACACAATGCATCGTAGAAAGTTCGATACATATACGAACTTGGCCATACATCCTCGCAGGACATGGCTCGCGAGACAAGCGCGAAGAATAACGAGCTAATGAAACCCGAGGAGGTATCAGGTTTCGGAAGAGTCGGAATTTACTGGCTGACACTCAGTTCCATTTCCCCCGCTGTCACGGCAGAGCGTGGCGCGGCGGTCGCTTTCGCAAGAGCATCCAGCCGGAGTCCGTGTTCCCCAGGGGACGCAGATTAGTCACAAGACGGCCGAGGCTAATCTGATCTGGGGGAACAGCCGGAAGGACCGGCCGCCGTATTAATCTCCCTGTGTGTCCGGCGCTCCCCCCTTTATGCCACTTTTATGACGGTCCCACAACGGTACCTCACAGCTCGCCGGAGACTCTCGTACCACGGCCGCTGAGGTCCGGTCCCAGGTGTGCACTGACTCGCATGCCCGTCTGGCAGGCAATGGATTCACTACGCATCACAGTGGTCCCGTTCTGAGCCACGCTGACCACCGCTTCCGAAGCACACCGTCGACAATCCTGTGTTCGTCACTGTAGATGTAACGTCACCGGTTTTTATAGTTGGTAGTTGATAGAATTCTATTTTGCATCAAACCAGTCTCAGGACTGAAGACCACAACAACAACAGTTGATAGACTAGTACTGATCGGCCCTGGCTAAAACTCGGCGATAGTCGGTAGAGCCATGGTACTGTTATTAGGTAAAGACGACGTTACAAAAAAAAATGCTCAACTTATCTCTCGACATGTGCGTGATATTTACTTCTCCAGTTGTTACCAATATTACGCTGCTCGTCGTAATTAACTCGTTTATATTCGATGGTTTAACAGTTGCTGTTAAAATATTAATGATAAATTCCATTCAGTTCCACCAACACCAACTTCCCCATACTTTGGTTGTAATTTCAAATCTCTAGTAAGTCGTAACATTGCGATTTCTTCCTAACGTCAAACAGTTTATATACAGGGTGTTACGAAAAGGTACGGCCAAACTTTCAGGAAACATTCCTCACACACAAATAAAGAAAAGATGTTATGAGGACATGTGTCCGGAAACATGTAATTTCCATGTTAGAGCTCATTTTAGTTTCGTCAGTATGTACCGTGCTTCCTCGATTCACCACCAGTTGGCCCAATTGAAGGAAGGTAAAGTTGAATTGTGCAATCACGTCATCAACACAGATTTTCTGTGAACGTTTGGGCAGGCATTGTTAGTGATGTCTTCATTGGGCCCCATGTTCTTCCACCTACGCTCAATGGAGCACGTTATCATGATTTCATACGGGATACTCTACCTGTGCTGCTAGAACATGCGCCTTAACAAGTACGACACAACATGTGGTTCATACACGATGGAGCTCCTGCACATTTCAGTCGAAGTGTTCGTACGCTTCTCAACAACAGATTCGGTGACCGATGGATTGGTAGAGGCGGACCAATTCCATGGCCTCCACGCCCTTCACTTTCATTTATGGGAGCATTTGAAAGCTCTTGTCTACGCAACCCCGGTACCAAATGTAGAGACTCTTCGTCCTCGTATTGTGGACGGCTGTGATACAATACGCCATTCTCCAGGGCTGCATCAGCGCATCAGGGATTCCATGCGACGGAGGGTGGATGCATGTATCCTCGCTAACGCAGGACATTTTGAACATTTTCTGTAACAAAGTGTTTGAAGTCACGCTGGTAGGTTCTGTTTCTGTGTGTTTCCATTCCATGATTAATGTGATTTGAAGAAAATGAGCTCCAACATGGAAAGTAAGCGTCCCCGGACACATGTCCACATAACATATGTTCTTTCTTTGTGTGTGAGGAATGTTTCCTGAAAGTTTGGCTGTACTTTTTTGTAACACCCTGTATATGCGCCGAGCGCTTCAGTCAAATATTATCGCAGCACGCAAAAGATCACAGTTATGTCTCTAAACAATTTTGTTATTTGGAATCACAAATGCGTAAATTGGCACGAAAGGGTGGTTTATCTCACAATAACAATCACTTCCTAAGAAGGCCGTGAGGTAGAAGCCTTCCCAGGTGGTGGTGGTGGGGGGGGGGGGGAGGGGGGAAGGGGGTTATAAATTGTCTGCTTTAAAGCTATTGCCAAGTTCCAGAGTCCATTTGCAATTACGAATGACGTTAACTGTCTATCACTCTTCAGTGCCTAACTAGAGTTGAGTTCGACTTACTTAATTAAAAAGTTCACTTCGGTCTACTATAAGGTAGTCCTCTATCTGTATTCTGAACAATATTATAGTTGAAGTCAATGTTTCGTTTCACTGCGTCATAGTAGATCGCAATTATCAATCCTCGAAAAACAACCGAATCGCGCCTACATATACGAGTATTCAAATAAGTCTGACCAGCTTCAGGCTAACTGTCGTAACATAGTGACAATGGATCAAATTTTCCTTAGCCATTACTCACGATCCTCAAAGAGTACTCACACGAAGTATTCTTTAAGATAGTTGGTTCTACTTTGCTAATTTGAATTATAATGACTTTGCGATTTACTATGATACTGAGTTTGAGTTTACTGAGATTCTATCTTTCTTTTGTAAGTTGATAAATTACTAAGCATAAGGTTCTTGTTTCAATTATTGGTTATTATCAAAATAATTGTGGTAAATGGAACTTTGATTACTTGTTCACTTTTCATGGAATTTGGAACTTGTTTTGGTGAAATTTTTGGGGTACTGGTTGCTATTTTTTCTTTTTTCAATTTTCGTCCGAGGAAGTGGCATTACATAGTTCTGATAATTTATATAAGACTAAACATCGTTTTAATTCTGCCAACTTTATCTCGGTACAGAGGGTGTACTGATACACGAGTAATACAAACAAAAATGTGACTCTCGGATACAAGGTCACGCTCATAAGAAAGAGAATAAAAATTATGTGATATACAAGTTTCTTGGTGTCTTTCTGGAACCTGGAACATACGGTGTGATTATAACTGAAGTGGAGCTATTCACAAGGTACAGCAGGGCTGTGATTGTCGTGTTGTTGTTGTTATGGTCTACAGTCCAAGACGGGTTTGATGTAGCTCTCCGCGATACTCTATCCTGTGCCAGTCTCTTCAGCCCCGGATAACGACTGCAACCTACGTACTTCTGAATCTACTTACTATATTTAGCTCTTGGTTTCCCTCTACAATCCCCCCACCCCCACCCCCACTTCCATCCAATACTAAATTGATGATCCCAGGATGCTTCAAAATGTGTGCTTCTAGTCAGATTGAGCCACAAATTTCATTCTCCCCGATTCTGTTCATTACCTGCTCTTTAGTTGCGTGATCTACCCACGTATTCTTCAATATTTTTCTGTAGCACCACATTTCAAAAGCTTCTATTCTCTTCTTTCCTGCCAGTCTACATTTTTATCTTCTCCTCTTCGGCCATCATCCATTATTTTACAGCGAAATAGCAAAACTCATCCACTACTCCACGTGTCTCATTTCCTAATCTAATTCCCACAGCATTACCTGATTTAATTCGACTACATTCCGTTATCTTCATTTCGCTTTTGTTAATGTTGCCTTTTATCCTCTTTCCAAGACACCGTCCATTCCGTTCAACTGCTCTTCCAAGTCCTTTTCTATCTGTGACCGAGCGGTTCTCGGCGCTTCAGGTTCGAATCCTGCCTCTGGCATGGATGCGTGTGATATCTTTAGGTTAGTTAGGCTTAAGTAGGTCTAACTCTAGTGGACTGGTGACCTCCGATGTTAAGTCCCATAGTGCTTAGAGCCCATATCTCTGACAGAAGTACAATGTCATCGGCAAACCTCAAAGTTTTTATTCCTCCTCATGGACTTTAATTCCTAATCCAAATTTTTCTTTTCTTTCCTTCACTGCTTGCTGAATACATAACACTGGAGAAAGGCTACAAACCTGTCTCACTCCTTTCTCAGCCACTGCTTCCCTTTCCCTTTCATGCCCGTGGCTCTTATAACTGCCGTCTGTACAAGTTGTAAATAGCCTTTCGCTCTCTGTATTTTACCCCTGCTATCTTCAGAATATCAAAGAGAGTGTTTCAGCCTCATTTTAAAATGCTTTCTCTAAGTCTACAAATGCTGTAGAGGTAAGTTTGCCTTACCTTAACCTACCTTATGACCTAACTCGTATAGTCAGTACTGTTTCAAGTGTTCGTACATTTCTCCGGACTCCAAACTGATCCCTCCCCGAGGTCGTCTTCTACTAGTTTTTTCGTTCCTCTATGAAGAGTTCGTGTAAGTATTTTGCAACCATGACTTCTTAAACCGATAGTTCGGTAATATTCACACCTGTGAGCGTATGTCAGCGAAACTTAGTAGACATTCTGATGTGTGTATGCGGAACCTATTTAGACTGGAAAACAGCTAGTTTCTATTTTGCCCACTAGATGCAAATTTGAGGCTTAGTGCAATAAAAACGTATTGAAATGTTTGCATATGCAGTGGATTAGGAACGGGACGTCGGCAGAAAAAGTCAAACAAGTGCGAAAGCCATAATGCTGATTTTATTATTAACCGCCGCTTACATAATTTGTTCAGTTTAAGCACTGGAGACGTTGACGAGATGCTGCATCCATAATACGACGTGATCAACAGTTGCTCGCAGCAGTTCTGGTGGAATATGAGCAACGTATTCCTGTGTACTGGCCTTTAGGTTCGGTAGAGAGCGAAATGTTCCTGCTAAGAGTGTTCTATTAGGTATCCCCACAGCCAGAAGTCAGATGATTCACATCAGTGATCCTGCAGGCCACGTATCTGCAAAACCTCTGGAGATAACACGTTCGCGGAAGGTTGCCCTCTGGGTGTATCATTTTGAACAAGAACGGACCGAGAATAAACGTGGTTGCGAATGCACAGTAATGGTTGCGTATGGAGTAGCAAGCGCAGAGTGACGGTAGTCAACTACACAGACAATGGCCATCAAAATGGCTAGGTCTGAAGATGATCATGTAAGAATCAAAACTGGTCACCTCTGAATGAATGTGCCTTGCGGTCTAAACTCTTATAATTATTTTCAAACAACCGTTATTGTTTAAAGGAGCAAACTGGTGAAGTACATTCTTGGGAGTCAGCAGTTTTTTGATGCTATATTGCAGGCAAGACAGTTTTTTCCTGTTAATATTTCAAAATACAAAAAAAAGTTTAGAAATGTTGTTTATTTCGTTATTTCGGAAATTTATTTATCCTAATTGTCATACAATTATGAACCTTTTAATTGATCAACATTGACTACTGAATGAAGTTTTTTTATTATTGTTTTGAAAAGAATCACGGATGACAAGTATCTGTTTAAATGGTTGGACGAAGTGCTGGCTAATGAAAATTGTAGCGATTTATAGTCAATTTCGAAAGTGACCAAAATTCTGAAAGTGAGCAGTCTTTGTACGAAACTCGTACTATCGATAAATTTGACTTGTTTGTTTGGAGAGCTGGTTTGCGATGGAACCATCGACCTCTAATTCAAACAAGAGCTCAACATAACGTTGTCACGCATTTACTGCGAGTCATAGACGAAGCAAAAACCGTCAAGTATCCAATTGATTGTTTTCAGCTTTTCTTCGCAGACGAAATTTTAGAAGAAATTGTTTGCTGTAGTAATATTTACATATCTACCATTCGTTCTAAATATTCCAGATGAAGTTATACTGCAGGCACTAACATTACAGAAATCAAGGCATGTTTAGAACTTTTCTTGGCAGGTGCTCTACGAACATCACACACAAATTTAAAAGATCTTTGGGCTGCAGACGGTACTAAAGTGAAATACTTCAGACTTTCAATGGACAAAAGTCAACTTAATTTTTTTCTGACATGTCTCGGATTTGATGTCGTTTGACATGATGAGGAACAGAGCTCATCGGAAAGAAACTGACATTTTAGGCACTGTTCAACTCTTGATCGATCATTTTAATGAGAACTGCAAGAAACAGTTTAACGAAACCAGTTACAGTGGAAGAAATGGTCGATGCATTCATGGGTATATGTGGACTTGTGCAATACTTTCCATCGAAACCGGTAAAATACGTTATAAAAACGTTTGGAATTACAGATTCGAAGATTTTTTAGGCTAGTCACGTAGAAATATACTTCGAATTTTTTCAAAGAAAATTCCGCACTGCCTATATGAATGATTTTTATTAAATCTGCGACCGTTTCGCACCACTTATCTGAACATCCTCAGGAAATATTTATAACACAGTAACGTTGAATATTGCCCTGTAGCCACTCCCCACCATTCACGTCCAATATACAGTCACCTGGTGAAAGCGGAAGTTAAAATTTAAAAATCTTTTTAAAAAAATTTTTAAATGATGGGAACGGCAATGAATATGCAAGTTGAGAAGAGCCGCGCGGAAGCGGACACGGCCTGAATACTGTGGATGGGCCATATCTCTGTGACAACACATCGCAGATATTTGTCAAAAGAGTGGTGAAATTCAGATCCAAATCTGGCAGAAATATAACGCGATAATTGGTTCACATCCATTCCACTTGCGGTTCAAAAATGAAAAATGAAAATGGTTGAAAAATTCGTAAAAAGAAGTGCAATTGCTCCATTTATGACAATAGCAAAAAACTGTCCTTTGGAATCCAGCATCTTCGCTTTTAGGGAGAATATGACACTTGTTTCATATACGCCTAAGATTGTCTACTTTACACGAATGTGATGGTGTTGACAGTGATTCGGATAAGTCATAGCCAGAAACCATAACTTTTTATAGCGGTACTAAATCTGGCGTGGACGAAGTTGATGAGACGAAATGTACATATTCTTTGATAAGAATTACCATAAGGTGGCTATTTACAATATTTTCCTCTATTGTCAATATCACTAGGATCAATGGATATGTAATCTACAAGAGTAATTCAAACTGAACCATTCCCAGAAAAGACTAAACATTCTTGCCAAAGAACTGTTGCACGATAACTAGGCACTGAGGGTCAATCAGCTAAATACTCCAGCTGCAGTCTGGCAGCGAGCTGGAGTTGAGTAGAAGGGTACTGGGGCACAAATATACTGAGATATTTATTAGACATACAAACCAGTGTATTAAAACACAAAAAATGATGCAAGACAATCTTAGCAGCTTCTCCCCCCCCCCCCGCCCCCTCCCCTTGAATTAATTTAACTTCCAACAACACAGCTGTTGGCTAATATTACATAACTTTCAGGACCGACTGACTGAAATTTTAAAAAATATATATTTTTTTTAGAAGAGCATTAAGTTAAAAAAAATTTGACAGGTGCTTAACAGAGGTCTAACCAGATCACAAGTCTACAAAATTTGTCTGCATATTCCACATTACAAATTTTAAAGGCATATTGAAAATCGCTAACAGGTCATCAGTGATCAACTATCAGGTGACTGTCGGCGGATAATTAGAAGGAAGATGACTGATTCCATTAAAGGGGAATCGCCTGACAACGTTAAATTCGAAGTGTGATACAAGAGGGAGTTACAGAGGCAAGCAATTTCTATTTCTTCATTTAAGTGTGGATGGCGATTACCACTAGAGAGATAGCCTCTCTGTAAAGTCATTTTTGCTACGGTCGCAGGTTCGAATCCTGCCTCGGGCATGGATGTGTGTGATGTCCTTAGGTTAGTTAGGTTTAAGTAGTTCTAAGTTATAGGGGGCTAATGACCACAGCAGTTGAGTCCCATAGTGCTCAGAGCCATTTGAACCATTTTGTAAAGTCATTTATCGTACCCAGTCCTGTTCAGCCGGACCCACAGTACGAATAACAGAAACGTCAAGCTATCCTGTAAGATACGAACCACTAATTAAGAACTTGCATTTACAACACAAGTAGACGCTATAAATACACTTGAAAAGGGCGAACATTGCGCATGAAGCACCCGGTTCCAAAATAAACAGGGACCGATGACCGTTGCAGTCTGGTCCCTTTAATCCCACAGACCAACCAACCAACCAAAATAAACAACATATTATAATTATAGGTTCGGCCAAACTTAATTGATCTGCAATAAATTATGACGAGTGTCCGACTGCCATGTCCATGATTATGTTGTGTGGCGCAGTGGCTATTCCAACTGGAACGGCACCTGTAGTGGCGGGGAGACTCAGTCGTTGAATTGCATAACCAAAAGTTTAGAGTGGAAACAACCGTAGTTTTCACGCAGGACAATGCGTGCTGCAGCACACCAGATTCTGATGCTTGTACACAGAAGACAAATATCAAACACATTTAATCTCTTCGGATGCATATGACGAAACCGTACCCCCTGTTCACAATACCACAAAGCTGGCAGGGCCGTCACTTCTGCCTGTCTGCCTGAAGAGGCGCTCCACTCCTTTCAAATCAACTTAAAGTCAGAAATAGCATTTCCGAAGGTGTCATAAAAATGTGACGTCTTCGGAAATGCCTCTTTGTTATGTTGATTTGAAAATGGGTCTCGGTCCGAAACTAGTGATCGAATGAAAAATAAAACATTTGCAACCTGGATTGGTTTTTAGTTCTACTGATTAACAGAAGTTGCTAACCCAAGTTACTCCAGCATGGTGGAAGTCCGTAAAATTCATGACAACAAAAAAAAAAAAAATACATAGAAACACAAATAGGTAAAAACAGGGCGAGTTATTAAATTTCGGTATCAGAAAAAATGCACAGCTGATGTAAGAGTTAATATAATGGAAAGACCATATTGATTGACAAAAATATCTGCTACAATAAATGTATATCCAGAAATACTACACTAAAACACCATAAAACAGTGGTAAGGCCAGAATATCCCTATGCGTATGTGGTGCTTAACGATGAACTATAAGCTGTACAGAATCAAGATGTTTGGAAGAGGGATTATTATAAAACCAGCTGGCGCAAAAAAAAAAAAAAAAAAAAAAAAAAAAAAAAAAAAAAAAATTCTACAGATGTTTGAAATGTGACAACTTACTGAGGAAACGTAGCAAAATGTTCAGAGTATCGAAGTAATAGCAAACCGAAGTTTAATCTTCTGTTAACACCTCTACTGAATAAAAGATAAGCAACTAGTGAAATAAGCGTATCATGTCGTTTTTGGAAACCCAAAATCTACTCTGTAGGAATCAACAAGGATTCCGGAAACAGCGATCGTGTGAGACCCAATTCGCTTTATTTGTTCATGAGACCCAGAAAATATTAGATACAGGCTCCCAGGTAGATGCTATTTTCCTTGACTTCCGGAAGGCGTTCGATACAGTTCTGCACTGTCGCCTGATAAACAAAGTAAGAGCCTGCGGAATATCAGACCAGCTGTGTGGCTGGATTGAAGAGTTTTCAGCAAACAGAACACAGCATGTTGTTCTCAATGGAGAGACGTCTACAGACGTTAAAGTAACCTCTGGCGTGCCACAGGGTTGTGTTATGGGACCATTGCTTTTCACAATATATGGGAATGACCTAGTAGATAGTGTCGGAAGTTCCATGCGGCTTTTTGCGGATCATGCTGTAGTATACAGAGAAGTTGAAGCATTAGAAAATTATGGCGAAATGCAGGAAGATCTGCAGCGGGTAGGTACTTGGTGCAGGGAGCGGAAACTGACCCTTAACATAGACAAATGTAATGTACTGCGAATACATAGAAAGAAGAATCCTTCATTGTATGATTATATGATAGCGGAACAAACACTGGTAGCAGTTACTTCTGTAAAATATCTGGGAGTATGCATGCGGAACGATTTGAAGTGAAATGATCATATAAAATTAATTGCTGGTAAGGTGGATGTCAGGTTGAGATTAATTGGGAGAGTCCTTAGAAAATGTAGTCCATCAACGAAGGAGGTGGCTTACAAAACACTCGTTCGACCTATACTTGAGTATTGCTCATCAGTGTGGGATCTGTACCAGGTCGGGCTGACAGAGGAGATAGAGAAAATCCAAAGAAAAGCTGCGCGTTTCGTCACAGGGTTATTTGGTAAGCGTGATAGCGTTACGGAGATGTTTAGCAAACTCAAGTGGCAGACTCTGCAAAAGAGGCGCTTTGCATCGCGGTGTAGCTTGATGTCCAGGTTTCGAGAGGGTGCGTTTCTGGAAGAGGTATAGAATATATTGCTTCGCCCTACTTATACCTCCCTCCCCCCATGAACCATGGACCTTGCCGTTGGTGGGGAGGCTTGCGTGCCTCAGCGATACAGATGGCCGTACCGTAGGTGCAACCACAACGGAGGGGTATCTGTTGAGAGGCCAGACAAACGTGTGGTTCCTGAAGAGGGGCAGCAGCCTTTTCAGTAGTTGCAGGGGCAACAGTCTGGATGATTGACTGATCTGGCCTTGCAACATTAACCAAAACGGCCTTGCTGTGCTGGTACTGCGAACGGCTGAAAGCAACGGGAAACTACAGCCGTAATTTTTCCCGAGGACATGCAGCTTTACTGTATGATTAAATGATGATGGCATCCTCTTGGGTAAAATATTCCGGAGGTAAAATAGTCCCCCATTCGGATCTCCGGGCGGGGACTACTCAGGAGGATGTCCTTATCAGGAGAAAGAAAACTGGCGTTCTACGGATCGGAGCGTGGAATGTCAGATCCCTTAATCGGGCAGGTAGGTTAGGAAATTTAAAAAGGGAAATGGATAGGTTAAAGTTAGATATAGTGGGAATTAGTGAAGTTCGGTGGCAGGAGGAACAAGACTTCTGGTCAGGTGACTACAGGGTTATAAACACAAAATCAAATAGGGGTAATGCAGGAGTAGGTTTAATAATGAATAGGAAAATAGGAATGCGGGTAAGCTACTACAAACAGCATAGTGAACGCATTATTGTGGCCAAGATAGATACGAAGCCCACACCTACTACAGTAGTACAAGTTTATATGCCAACTAGCTCTGCAGATGATGAAGAAATTGAAGAAATGTACGATGAAATAAAAGAAATTATTCAGATAGTGAAGGGAGACGAAAATTTAATATTAATGGGTGACTGCAATTCGAGTGTAGGAAAAGGGATAGAAGGAAACATAGTAGGTGAATATGGATTGGGGCTAAGAAATGAAAGAGGAAGCCGCCTAGTAGAATTTTGGACAGAGCACAACTTAATCATAGCTAACACTTGGTTTAAGAATCATGAAAGAAGGTTGTATACGTGGAAGAACCCTGGAGATACTAAAAGGTATCAGATAGATTATATAATGGTAAGACAGAGATTTAGGAACCAGGTTTTAAGTTGTAAGACATTTCCAGGGGCAGATGTGGACTCTGACCACAATCTATTGGTTATGACCTGTAGATTAAAACTGAAGAAACTGCAAAAATGTGGGAAATTAAGGAGATGGGACCTGGATAAACTGAAAGAACCGGAGGTTGTACAGAGTTTCAGGGAGAGCATAAGGGAACAATTGACAGGAATAGGGGATAGAAATACAGTAGAAGAAGAATGGGTAGCTCTGAGGGATGTAGTAGTGAAGGCAGCAGAGGATAAAGAAGGTACAAAGACGAGGGCTGCTAGAAATCCTTGGGTAACAGAAGAAATATTGAATTTAATTGATGAAAGGAGAAAATATAAAAATGCAGTAAATGAAGCAGGCAAAAAGGAATACAAACGTCTCAAAAATGAGATCGACAGGAAGTGCAAAATGGCTAAACAGGGATGGCTAGAGGACAAATGTAAGGATGTAGAAGCTTATCTCACTAGGGGTAAGATAGATACTGCCTACAGGAAAATTAAAGAGACCTTTGGAGAAAGGAGAACCACGTGTATGAATATCAAGAGCTCAGATGGCAGCCCAGTTCTAAGCAAAGAAGGGAAGGCAGAAAGGTGGAAGGAGTATATAGAAGGTTTGTACAAGGGCGATGTACTTGAGGACAATATTATGGAAATGGAAGAGTATGTAGATGAAGACGAAATGGGAGATACGATACTGCGTGAAGAGTTTGACAGAGCACTGAAAGACCTGAGTCGAAACAAGGCCCCCGGAGTAGACAACATTTCATTAGAACTACTGACGGCCTTGGGACAGCCAGTCCTGACAAAACTCTACCAGCTGGTGAGCAAGATGTATGAGACAGGTGAAATACCCTCAGACTTCAAGAAGAATATAATAATTCCAATCCCAAAGAAAGCAGGTGCTGACAGATGTGAAAATTACCGAACTATCAGTTTAATAAGCCACGGCTGCAAAATACTAACGCGAATTCTTTACAGACGAATGGAAAAACTGGTAGATGCAGACCTCGGGGAGGATCAGTTTGGATTCCGTCGAAATGTTGGAACACGTGAGGCAATACTGACCTTACGACTTATCTTAGAAGAAAGATTAAGAAAAGGCAAACCTACGTTTATAGCATTTGTAGACTTAGAGAAAGCTTTTGACAATGTTGACTGGAATACTCTTTTTCAAATTCTAAAGGTGGCAGGGGTAAAATACAGGGAGCGAAAGGCTATTTATAATTTGTACAGAAACAGATGGCAGTCATAAGAGTCGAGGGGCATGAAAGGGAAGCAGTGGTTGGGAAAGGAGTGAGACAGGGTTGTAGCCTCTCCCCGATGTTATTCAATCTGTATATTGAGCAAGCAGTAAAGGAAACAAAAGAAAAATTTGGAGTAGGTATTAAAATTCATGGAGACGAAGTAAAAACTTTGAGGTTCGCCGATGACATTGTAATTCTGTCAGAGACGGCAAAGGACTTGGAAGAGCAGTTGAACGGAATGGACAGTGTCTTGAAAGGAGGATATAAGATGAACATTAACAAAAGCAAAACGAGGATAATGGAATGTAGTCAAATTAAATCGGGTGATGCTGAGGGAATTAGACTAGGAAATGAGACACTTAAAGTAGTAAAGGAGTTTTGCTATTTAGGAAGTAAAATAACTGATGATGGTCGAAGTAGAGAGGATATAAAATGTAGACTGGCAATGGCAAGGAAAGCGTTTCTGAAGAAGAGAAATTTGTTAACATCGAATATAGATTTATGTATCAGGAAGTCGTTTCTGAAAGTATTTGTTTGGAGTGTAGCCATGTATGGAAGTGAAACATGGACGATAACTAGTTTGGACAAGAAGAGAATAGAAGCTTTCGAAATGTGGTGCTACAGAAGAATACTGAAGATAAGGTGGATAGAGCACGTAACTAATGAGGAGGTATTGAATAGGATTGGGGAGAAGAGAAGTTTGTGGCACAACTTGACTAGAAGAAGGGATCGGTTGGTAGGACATGTTTTGAGGCATCAAGGGATCACAATTTTAGCATTGGAGGGCAGCGTGGAGGGTAAAAATCGTAGAGGGAGACCGAGAGATGAGTACACTAAGCAGATTCAGAAGGATGTAGGTTGCAGTAGGTACTGGGAGATGAAGCAGCTTGCACAGGATAGAGTAGCATGGAGAGCTGCATCAAACCAGTCTCAGGACTGAAGACAACAACAACACTTATACCTCCCGAGGAGATCACGAACGTAACATAAGAGATTTGTGCGCGTTCGGAGGCTTTCCGGCAGTCGTTCTTCCCGCGAACCATACGCGACTGGAACAGGAAAGGGAGGTAAGGACAGTGGGACGTTAAGTGCCCTCCGCCACACACTGTTGGGTGGCTTGCGGAGTATAAATGTAGATGTGGATGTAGAAATAAGGATTCCTGTACTTCCGAAACAAAAATGAACATTAGCATAACTTCAATCAGTGAAGAACTGAATGGAAACGAGATGAAAGGGAAGTAACAGTAGCAAAGCTTTCTTAAGAATAAAGCCCTGCCGGCTGGTGTGGCCGAGCGGTTCCAGGCGCTTCAGTCTGGAAACGCGAAACCGCTACGGTCGCAGGTTCGAATCCTGCCTCGGGCATGGATGTGTGTGATGTCCTTAGTTAGGTTTAAGTACTAAGTTCTAGGGGACTGATGACCTTAGATGTTAAGCACATAGTGCTCAGAGCCATTTGAACCAATAAAGCTCTAAATTTAGAAGGATTTCAAGGCAGAAAAAATAAGGTATCGGAACCAACGCGGACAAAACAAGGGGAAAGACGACTTGCGGAGAAGATGAATTTGTGGAAAAACAGGAAACAACAACACAGAAAGAAGAGGGACTGAAGTTGGTACGTGGCTCCACTGGTTTGATGCAGCTCTCCATGCTCATGCTACTCTATCCTGTGCAAGCTTCTTCATCTCACAATATTTACTGCAACCTACATCCTTCTGGATCTGCTTACTGTAATATCTCTTGGTCTCCCTCTACGTAAGATGACAAAAAAAAAAAATGGGGACGCTGGGATTAAGTTCTGCTCGGAGATGAAGTTGATGCAGGGGACGATGTCGGGCGGGCCGCATCAAACCAATCAGGAGACTTATGATACAAAATTTTCCTACTTCTATCAGAGAAATGAAAGAAAGAGAGAGAGAGAGAGAGAGAGAGAGAGAGTGTTTTACATGCGCATACGTGCGTAATCGTCACTCTGAAGCGGTTTGTGTTTGTTGATGAAGTCGGAGGGGACGGGAGAAGCGTGAATCATCAGTCACAGTGGGAAATAAAACACAACGGGAGAGTCCGGGGTGACCTCTGGAGGAGAATGGTATTAAGGAGGCCGCGCCTGGCGTTACATCACGTGGCGCAATGTGTGCCGGCGCGTAGTAACGGCGCATCCGTGTGTCCAGGGCGTCGCTGAGCCGTGTCCTGGCTCGCTCTGTACACACCTCAGCCGCGGGCACTGGGCAGACGCAGCTGCGCTCCAGACGCAGACGCAGACGCAGACGCAGCCGGGCAGACCCACAACAAATGTCCGTCCCGCCTGGGCCCTGACCCACTGCCTCCACAGGCAAGTAGCACACGCCGCCGCGCCTCCACCTCCAGTCTGTCGGGCACTAAAGGTCAATTTACCCTACAAACTAATTATAGAATGAGGCTTATTAGCAGATTATAACCGGATGCCGGGCGCGCACTCGAACTCGGGATCTTGAAGTTCGGAAGCAAGAGGTGGAGGTAGTGGTGGAAGCAGAGCTATGGGGGGAGGAGTGGGGGCACGTCCTGAGTAGTGCCTGGAACGCACACACTTTCTGCATCTACACCTACATGACTGCCCTGCAATTCGCAATTAAGTGCCTAGCAGAGGGTACATAAAACCGCCTTCAAGCCATTTCTCTATCATCAATGACAAAATCTCCAGTTATTCTAACAGATTTAGGGTCTTACCTCAACAAAATTAATAAACTAGAATCGATATTAAATGGACAAACAGATTTTGCGAGCCACAGTTATTTCAGTAATTTTTAAGATCTTTTCTAAAGTTATTTCCTGCATATGTCAAATGTTTAAAAAGCATATCTTTAGCACTATGAAAAATGCATCTTTGACCACACCATGAGCAAAAACATCTGTGAAGTGTTTACAAACATGTGTTTGCGAATGAGCCTCCTGAATGAAGTGATATGCTTGAAAACGATGGGAGAAAAACTCACGCAGTTACTAAAACCTTAAAAACGCTTTTCTTGGATTATTTTATCCATCTTTTCCACTATTTCGCACATACTTTCCACGTCGGACTTACGAAATTCGTAACCTAACATAAAAACCTTTTCGTGACATGAATGTGCATTTCATCTGCTTCAAGGGAACAAATAAAGCATGTATTAAGACGAATTACACCTGAAGATGCTCCAATAGGGTTGAAATGCATCGTCTACTGAATAAAACACGAAAAATTGTGACTGAAGGTTTTTTTAAAATTAATGCCTCGAGTGTACTGAGTACAGTCACGTTTGAAGCTGAAAAATATGGATGAAATTAAAAAGAAATATTACAACTTGTTTAGCGTATTTGCATAATTAATGGGATCCACATTTTAATATGCACCTGAACATGTAGACAGGTGTTAAAACCGGGCTATGCTTTCCTTTTTAGAAATAAATATAAATAATTTTAAAACTGTACCGGATTCTATCGCTGATGATGAATAAAAGTTGTGGATGTGCCGTGAAGAGAAACATTTCTCTCTTTTTCCACTCTCGAACAGCGCGCATGAAATACGAAGACTTTGGTCTTTTCTTGCGAGCTCTGATTTCTCTTATTTTATTACCATGACCACTTCTCCCTATGTAGATGGAAGTCAACAAATCACTTTCTCATTCGGAGAAGAAAATTGGTGACTGAAGGTTCGTGGAAAGATCCCGCCCCAACACAAAACGGCTTTGTGTTAATGACTGCCACCCCATCTCGGGGATCGTATCCGTGACACCCTGTCCTCCATTTGGCGATAATACGAAAGGAGCTGCCCTTCTCTGAATATTTTCGATACCCTCCATCAGTCCTATTTTATATGAATCCCCTACTACGCAGCAATACTCCAGAGGATGTTCGACTAGCATAATGTAGACAATCTCTGTAGTAAACGTGTCGTACCTTCGAAGTGTACTGAGAATAAAATGCAGTCGTTGGTTTGCTTTACCTACAAAAATACCTATTTGATACTTCCAATTTAAGTTATTTGTAATCCATAAGTATGTAGTCGAATTGAGAGCTTTATGATTTTCTGTGATTCGTCAAAAAAATTGTTCAAATGGCTCTGAGCACTATGGGACTTAACATCTGAGGTCATCAGTCCCCTAGAACTACTGAAATCTGACTAACCTAAGGACGTCACACACATCCATGCCCGAGGCAGGAATCGAACCTGCGACCGTAACGGTCGCGCGGTTCCAGACTGAAGCGGCTAGAGCCGCTCGACCACACCGGCCGGCTCGGGAAGAAGGTTTTGACGTTGTTCGTCGTCCGCTAATGTATAAAGTTAACCATTTTCACTATGCTTACGCTTGGTACAGTAGTGTATTTCGTTCTTTTGCGTGTCCTTATTCTGTATCTTATTATTTTGATTTGTTTAAGTGACGCGCTGCGAATGTCCTATGAGTAATCTGACTTTTTTACCATTTTCTTTCATAAGAGGAGCCAGAGATTTGAGTGCAAGATTTGCTTTAGGCTATAGAATGTCTGGACCAGCGTACAGGGTAGCTATAATTTTACTTTCGCTACTTGATCCAGTGTAGACTGTAAACTATTTACCGCACGGCTACCCAACTTTATAGGAAAGACGTTGAGTCGTTGCGCTCCAGGATTTGCGTTGTTGGTAGTGTTAGTGTCATTTACTTGTCGCTAGGCGCCGGTACTGGTACGGCGACGTAGGGCTGAAACACGAGCATATGTGTGCATTACAGCTGCTGACAGCCAGTAAGGGTCTGGACAAAGCGAGCAGGGCTTTAGTCGTAAGGGTGTTTTATCAAAACAACACCAATAGTACTGCTGCTCTTCAGGAGTGTCGACGCATTCATGTGACACAGAAAGGCCCTCTTTCTGCACCGGAGTTGAAGAATAGGATTCTGAAGTTTCTTCCAATGCTTTATTTTTTATTTCTCTTCTGCACCCCCTTACAAATGTTTCCACAAACTTTAGTTGTCCTACGATCTGGAGACCTAAAGCCCAGCGCGCATGTATTCTTCAATAACAGCTGCACAAAACTACTGCATAAAACCCGCAATGTTCTCTGCTGTATCAGTATGTAACGCCGGAAGTGCATATCCTCCTATATCCATCTATTGTACTATAAATGTTTTCCTTATTTGTTATCTGAAGAAATGACATTTCTGTGTCTTTACATATTGTAATTGTTTTACTATATATATGTCGATGTGTAATTGGTTTGTTTTGTAAATACTATTTGTATTTTTACGCTGGGTCCTGCCTAGGGAAAACTATGCTATCGAACGATTACGTCGATAGGTCGTGTGGAGAACCAAAGTGTTTAGGATCTTTGGTAGTATTAACTCTGCTGCGTGGAGCGCGGGCAGAGCAGAGTCTGGCTGGAGTAGGGCGGTGGAGCAGGTGTCTTGTGTGATGCTCCCGAGAGTTGCCGCGCTTTCGGGGTTTGGCAGCATGTAATTGCGCTCGACTTGCTATGATAGTTTCTGACACGGTGTCGCGGACGGGAAGCATTAGCTGGCGCACATCAAGAGCCCGTTTCGCCTTGTGACCGTGTCGAGAAGAAGGCGCGCCAACATCCAGCTTCTGAAACAGCGGCGGCCGACAACGAGTTACTGTCGCCACCTCCCCGATCGACGACTGCAAACCTTCAAGCAACCAACAAGGAAGACTAAAAGCACGTAAAGTTTTAGAATTGTATGGCAGACCTCAGCTTTCCAAACTGTTGCATCACAAAAATACAGCAACTTAGCATTGTCCCAAGTGCATTACCAAGCAAGGTCCCTTCCTTTTCTGTAATGAACCCGAGTGTCGTTGAAATTCATACGCCAGCGTTAAAGTAATATCATTCCATTCCACTGCTTTAATTTCAAAGTTCAGTTAAAGTATTCATAGCTGGCTACAATATTTAGATTACACAAGCACAAATTATGAGTGCGAGTTTTGTTACCGTATTTTAGCTTACCTGTGACTGCAACTCGGCTTGGTACGTACTAAATTTTACTATTGTTAATTGTTCAGAATCATTTAATTCAAGTCCAAAGTTAAATCTCTTATTTCTAAACTGCATAGATTCAAGTAGCTTTTGAAATGATTGTTTAGGTAGACCTAGACTAACTTTATTTTACTGAATTTCGTAGTGCTTCATAAACGAAGTCCACTATTGATTTCAGTCACTAAATTAACTTTCAATTTTCCGGTTTTATTAATTCTTTTGCTAAATTAAGTCAGAGTGTAGCGAAATTTATTACTTCTGACAAACATTCAGTTTTCACACAACACATGTCAACCTTTAGTTGCCACACTTTTACTGCTAATTATATGTGCATTAATCTTTCATTTTCAGTTATTATAGTAGTTGTCCATAGGACTGGTGACCGTAATTTTCCCCAAATCTCAAATATCTAATTAACGTCAATTAATTGTTAACGTAACGACCGCACATTTATTTTCTTTATTAATTTTACCCTTTTCTCAAAATTAATTTCCACCAATTTCATTTGCATTTTTCCTTTCGTTTAGATGCAACCCTTTCATACCTCTTAACTTCGGTGACGATTGCTTTTCCCAAATTTCCATTAGGTGCACGTGGTTTAATTTTTCACTGTCATTAAGGTCGATAAGTCAGGGGGAGGTTACAAGTATATATATCTAAATAGTTTTCAGCTTCTGTGCTCTACTTAAGACACGCCACCACGTTATCGCCTCTGAAGTGTGAGGGATGTTCTGAACCAAAACCTCATAATAGAATGTAGTTTCTGAGCAGTATCTGTAAAAACTTTTTCCACTTAGGCCCTGAGGACCGGCCGAAACGAATAGCTTCCAGGATATCGCGTTCCCACACGCGGGGAGCGGTAAATATTTAGTTACTACTGGTGCACGACGTAACCGGTAATGGACGTGACGGTAAAAGAATCACAGGAGTTTAGTAGACTGCGATCGTAAGGTCAGCAGTTACGTTCGATCGTTACTGCCACGGGTTTTACGCTGATGCTCAGTCGCCGTCGCGTTCAATCCGTGTTTTGCCCCAGCGCGGCCGCCCTTTAACGGGAAAAGCGCGGCCGTTTCCGGTGATTTACGAAGGTGTCTGTCTTACACGTACGTAACAGAGAAAACGTTTCTGGAGATCACTATGGGTGGTTCTCGTTTTGATATGTTTAGGGTTTCGAAAGACATCCAGGAAACGTTGAACTACTATAAAGCAAATTGAGCCGACTTTGTAAAGGAAGCAGTGTTAACACAAGGTCTGTTCCTAACACGAGGTTACGACTGGCCACGAGAAACTTGAAACCTGTACCAGACAATAAAATCACGAAAGTAGCAAGGAAACATGGTCGATTCATGTTAGGAAACTGGGCTCTCATTCGCGAGAATAAAGGTTTACTCTATGTTTAGTTATCGTGATATAAATTTCCAAGACTATCGACATCATTCAAGGTAACTGAATAAACGCTTTCTACAACTACTTTGTGAACACCACCTGTGTCATGTGTCTCAGTATGAGCCCGCCCTACAAACGTCTGTTTGTTCACTTCAATTGATCGAGAGTATCAACCCGCGCGGGATTAGCCGAGCGGTCTCAGGCGCTGCAGTCATGGACTGTACGGCTAGTCCCGGCGGAGGTTCGAGTCCTCCCTCGGGCATGGGTGTGTGTGTTCGTCCTTAGGATAATTTAGGTTAAGTATTGTGTAAGCTTAGGGACTGATGACCTTAGCAGTTAAGTCCCATAAGATTTCACACACATTTGTACATTTTTGAGGGTATCAAGACCTTTACGATATTAGCGCAGAAGTTCATGAAACTCAGTGTAGCTAATGGAAAAGCCCTTCCACAATACGACCTTACAGTACGTCAATTCTGTGGTTTATTTACTGACGTTATTTCGTTTTTTTAAGCTTATCTAGTAAGTATTAACTGTGACGTCTGTAGCAAGTTCTTCGGTTTCCAAATCTGCTGCAGTATAATCGGTTTTCTAAGGCAACCACCGCATATGTTTTCTATGACGTCGTCCTGACATTGGTATCAGTATGAGGCGAAACAAGTGCTGTATCATTGTAAGAGGTACAGACGCGAGCGAATGAGCCGGAGCTTACCCCAATTCACTACTACCAGATCCACGTCATCGTACAGTTCCTGTGATTAACATGCAAACCGTTGCACCATGATTTAAGAGTGAAATTAAAAATTAAACTAATTTTTCTACACTGCGTCAGTGAATGCTTCTGTATATTAATGTTAACATTGTAATGTCTCAGAATAATCAAATGAATATGTAATGCAAAACCTAGGGAAAAAATACGTGGCCGTAAATAATGAGACCAGTAAGCTAAAAATTGGTCAGAATATGCAAATGAATATCACAATTAAAAGTTACAAGTCTTAACTTGATCAGAGCAATATTTTGTTCAAAACTGGCGCATTTGCGAAAAATTTTAGGTGCTAAATATTACACATAGAGGGATGAAAATTTGATGTAACCTAATTTATATGTAAAAAAGCTGACACATTTGACAACAAAAAGGCACAACTGTTAGTTTTCAAGTTATTTTCTAAAAATCAAATTTGGGTGATAAAGTGTCATTTGTATCTGTAACAGAAAGTTCTGATTACAGTACTCGATTACATTCTGCTGTAATACAGCTGAACCAAATTTCAGGACTGTATCGTAAATAACTACAAGTACAAGGAATCTTAAAGAGGCATTTCAGAGATTGTGTTCCACTGTCAGTTCTGTTCTAAAAATTCTAGCAAAGTCTAAGCGCAATCAAGCTGTAACATTTTCAGTAACTAAAACTTGACTGTATATATATATACAACTTAAGAAGATTACAGATTGTTAAATGACAGAGATATTAATTAATACGTGACCGGGGAAGGCGCCATTTAGATGCTGCTGCCTGTGCCTAAGGTGGTTGACAGCCGATGACTCGTTTGGCGACCCACTGCGCCCGTTTACACTAAAGCGCCAAATAAACTGGTATAGCCATGTGTATACAAATTCAGAGGAATGTAAAAGGTAGAATATGGCGCTGAGGTTAGCACCACGTATATAAGATAACAAGTGTCTGGCGCAGTTGTTAGATCGGTTACTGCTGTTGTAATAGCAAGTTATCAATATGTAAGTGAGTCAGACCGTGTTGTTATATTCGGCGCACGAGCGATGGGACACAGCATCTCCGAGATAGCGATGAAGTCGGGATTTTCCCGTATGGCCATTTCACAGGTGTGCCGTAAATATCAGGAGTGGTGTTAAACATCAAATCACCGACATCGCTGCGGCTGGAAAAAGATCCTGCAAGAACGGGATCAACGACGACTGAAGAGAATCGTTCAACGTGACGGAATTGCAACCCTTCCTCAAATTGCTGCAGATTTCATTGCTGCAAGTGTCAACATGCGAACCACTCAACGAAACATCGTCGATTTGGGCTAGGCCTCGCCTGAGCCTGTCGACACCTACATTGGACTGTATCGAAGAGATAGACATGTACGAGTATGGAGACAACCTCATGAATCCATGTACCCTGCGTGTCAGCAGGGGACTGTTCAAGTTTGGGACCGCTGATACGTCTAGATAGCACTCCGGCAGGTGACTCGTACGTAAGCATCCTGACTGATTACATGCATCTATTCATGTTGATTGTGCATTCCGACGGACTTGGGAAATTCCAGCAGGACAATGCGACACCCCACACGTCCAGAATTGCTACAGAGTGGCTCCGGGAACACTCTTCTAAGATTAAACACTTCCGGTGGCCCACAAACTCCCCAGACATTAACATTTATCTGGAATGCCTTGCAGTATGCTGTCAGGAGAGATCTCAACTCCCCCTTACTCTTACGGATTTATGGGCAACCCTGCAGGATTTATGTCAGTTCCCTATAGCAGTGCTTCAGACGTTAGTCGAGTCCATGCCACGTCGTGTCGCGGCACTTCTGCGTGCTCGCGGGGGCCTTAAACGATATTAGGCAGGTGTGCCAGTTTCTCCTTATTCCTCTTATGAATGGAAAGTGGGACACAACGAGTGAGTTATAATTTATATCTGTGCGGCAAAATTGCACCAATTACCAATTACTAGTATGCTAGCAGATTACGCGTTTGTGGTTCACGTTGTTACTGTCTGCCACTGTTCGTTCCTAATACATTGTACTCCATGTTTATAGATGCTTGCCAACGGCGTAAGGCTGAAATCGCAATAGCTGCAACAGTAACTCCTACAGCCATAAGCGGAATATCAGAGTAAACAATCCGTAACGGCTATGGACTCGTGTTACGAGAAGTAAATGAAGCTGTTTCAGAACTGCATTTGAAATCGGATGTCCAACTCGTAGCAGACAGACTCATCAACGAAATGGGTGATAATCACGCCCCGACGACGGATCCAAACATCTAGCCTCTCAAATATTTTCCTCTTATTTTTTCCAGAAGTTTTCCCTTCGGGACTACCGCCAATAGAGGAGACTGACTGCCACCAGAAACTTCAATCCACGAAATATGAGAGAAAATAAAGTTGAACAAAATCGAAACAAACATAAACTGGTACAGTCTTCAAACCTACGCCTTCCCCATCGCTGCCAACGGGTTCTACACAACGCTGGTGACTAATTTGAAGGATAGTAACAGGTGCAAACATGTAACTCTTTTGTATCGGTTGTGAATAAATAGTTACCACAATTTAAGCTCCAACCCTCGTGTATTGGTTCTGCCGTGCTGCAAACCATGTTCATAATATATTGTACCGTCTTGGAAGGAAGGCTGGAATGGCTTGAAAAACCCAGCTAGGATACCGCCTCAATAAAGGCCAAACAAAATGTCACTGCGATGGTCATCAAAAGATTCCTACGACCAGAAGATTACGAAACTGAAGCTGAATTGAGTCTTGGCCGAGTATTACGAGGGTCATCGAGCTATTAATTAACCAACAGCATTTAAAATACTGTCTTTCAAGTAAAACTAGTTATCAGAATCAAGGTATTTTGACCTCGTGCTTTCACTGAAATAACTCAACTGCTCCTAATACCTCTTCTTTAAAATCTAACATTAAGACGAGTATCGTCCTTGTACCGGGCTTGCTGGGATTTCTTTATGGATGATACCACCAACAAAATATATTATCTCATTGCAAAGATGGGATGATACTGACGTCCGATATATGTTAGTGAGGCTGGGAATAATTTCTAAAAGAGAAACCAAATAACGAGGAATTGAACAACACGAAAAAATCAGATGAAGTAAATGCCAGCAAACAGACCTGGTAAGGATAATTTCAAGCAATTATTATTACGTATTTTTTTTAAAAAAAATTATTGTATTTTGGCATTAACCATGTATCCACAGAAGTGAGTAACTACAGATTTGTTATATCATATCATATATATAGGATAGGCACTAGAAATTACATTAATTCCAGTTAAATCTCATGGTACACTTTGTACAATCACACGTTCAATACAGTCCATACAACTTCTCACGCTGGATCCTTTCTGTCCGACTTACTTGTATAACTTAATATCTGCTTCTTGCAGAAACTGTGCAATGCTGACACAGTCCGTTGTGGACATCTACCGAAACAGTTGCGTCACAGATGTAGGTTGCGAAATCCCTGCTCTGTTCAAGGCCTTGAGTAACTTGAGCGTTGTCTGTTATAGGTTGAATACCTAAGTATAACATCGTTGAGGTCTGCAATCTCATCTGGGTGGACTTCGCAGCACGGAAATGGCTGAACCTTCATCTTATAAAGATGTAAAGGATAATAGACGTGACCCAGCCGTATGAACATTGTAGTAGTAGTATGAAGTGTCGATAGTTTGGTTTGAGAGAACCAGGCTTTTCGCAGAATACTCGTCTGTACTGCGGCATAATGTCTTACTTTGAACTGTTGTGAGATGTCCCGCGTCTGTGACCATTCTTGATGGATTTTTTCTTTACACCAGGAACAAAATTTGTATGTGGAAGGCAAGTGCAGTAAAGTTGACCATCAATCACACTTTGTTTCGCCAGGTCGTTCGCCAACTCTTTACATGAGATACCAGAGTGGCCCTTGATCCACAATTATTACTGGACATGCTTATGTTGTCTTTCAGACTAGTACGTTAATTTAACTACATCAAGCACATGGCGGTCAGTGTTGAAGCCCCAATGATCCTTTTCAAAGTTCTTCTCGAATCCGTAACAAAAATTATATCGTCAAACTGATTTCCCGCATATCGAAGGGCCTTCTTAATTGCAAGAACTTCGGCAGGGAAGATACTGGCTTCCGTCGGTAGCTTAAACATAGCCCAAGATAGTGGATCCCCACAGAGGTAAGCAAAGCCAGTGTCATCTATTGCTTTGGGACCCTCAATGAATATTTTGACCGATGGGAAATGTGAGTAGAAATAATGAAAGTTCAATCCGAATGTTCAAATGTGTGTGAATTCCCAATGGACCAAACTACCGAGGCCATCGGTCCCCAGACTTACGCACTACTTTAACTTATGCTAAGAACAAAACACACACACACACACACACACACACACACACACATGCCCGAGGGAGGACTCCAACCTCCGGTGGGAGAGGCCGCGCAGTTCGTGACATGACGCCTCAAACCGAGCGACCACTCCGCGCGGCGGTTCAGTCCGACCCTCTGGACTGAGAGGGGAGTGTGGGTCGGTAGTTCAGTACTTCGTATTCCAAGCTGAAGCCAAGAGGCAGGGAGTCTTTTGCCATCTGAAACTTTTAACTTGTTGAACTGCCCTCCTATCTCGAATGCCATCGGCGTACCCGTTGCCCCCAGCGAAGCAGTTAAGATACTGAAGGAGAGGATGAACTGGTTGCCCTGTACTACAAAAAATGAATTTATGAGTAAAAAAAATCCTCCAGAATTTAAGGGGCAACTCCCTATTGTCCACCAAAGGTTTATTCTCGGATGAAAGGTTCATTGCCCCAAGACTATGTCAAAGTTATACTTTACAAAGCAGTTTTCTTCTGAAGCAGTCTATTATACACTGGTGAGGGGCTTGCAATCCATCTCAAATTTATGAAAACAGCGGTGAGTTCAACAGAATGATATCTGAGTGCGTCGAAAGACTAGGTGGTCCATGAACCTCAGCTGTATGCGGCCGCAGTCAGATTCCCCTTGTTGCAGACGGGTGTGGCCTGAGTTCCACTATCTGGTAGGTGTGTGCATGCAGCGGTGGCTCCATAGCTGGGAGACTCAGTGCCACAGCAGACACGCACAATCAGTGTGGCGTGGCGTGGCGTCTCCCGTGAGCGCGGAAGAGACGCGCGTGGTCGCGCCAGCTTTCTCCCGCACCTGCCACAGGTGTGGCCTCCCGCCTTTCATGTCGCCGGCCGCTGCGGTAATCGCCCCCCCCCCCCCCCCCCCCGGCCCTTCTCTCTTTCTCTCGGCACACTCCTTTCTTCTCCGCCGGAAGTTAGATCCCGTATCGCCTTAAAAAGGAGCGGATGGTGCACGCGGCTCTCGTTCCACGAAATGATTGGTTATTACGTTAAAATGGACGCAGCGGAGCATCGAAGGAAATGACAGTGCGATGGAAAACACAAAGCAAAAGGCAAGAAACGAAAACGTGCGGGCAACGTCCACGCCTAGCCAGAGACAAAATGAGCAGTCGTTCATGCCCTGTCTACATCTGTTCACCGAATAAAACACCTACATTAGTTACCCCCACCCATTAGAAGAGCACTCTGCTGGTTTTGGAGCGTTGAAGGTGGTGTAAACTGGTGCCAGGTGGTCATTCGATCCTCCACCACTGGTTTAAGTCATGCCAGTGAAGTGGTGTGTGTAAGATATGTCTACGTTGAGACATAATAGAATGGAAAAAAGGAGCTAGTCTAAATGAAAAGTTGTGACAAGTGGTTAAAATGATACGAGAATTTAACGAAGCACTCTTTGGCATTGTCGATTGGAACGACTGCTGATGAGCTGCTGGCATGACATCTACTCTAGCTACCGGCTGTGACGTCACCGGTTCTCACGGCATCGCCATCAGAGTGATTCAACTGCCCCTATCGCTGGGTTTTATGCAACCCGCAAAACCTGCAAGTACCACAGGCAAGATTTTCACTCTGTATTGTTCACTAAACGCAAATTATTAGTCCTACAGAAAAAAAATGAACAGGACCTCTCTTCAAATACATTTTTCTTGAATAATTCGAAAATCTTGGCCCCTAGTGAAAACATATCACAGTACAAAATTTAACCACATTTAATGGCATACAAAATAGAGCTTTTCATTTTTTTGTTTAGGACTCATAGTTTGCATTTAGCGAACGAGAGAATATGAAAATTTTGCACGCGGCATTTTCAAGCATTGCAGGCTGCATAAAACACGCGACGTGGGCAGCTGGACCACCCTGTATATTGGCATATGTTGACTCCATGTTCGATGAGGCCGCTTCACCCTTGTGATCGCTTAGCTGAAGGCCCGCTTCCTATCAAGTAATTTTCACTTTTATGCCTTCCCAGAAGCAATTAGTGCAGTCCACTATAGGAGCTTCGTAAAATTTGATTCGGTGACAATTTTTAGAGCATGTATGCTCAGATAAAGCGGATTTTTCTGGATGATATACTATAAAACCGCTCATTCTCCGTGCTGCGTTGTTCTGCAATGTGAACAGCTTGTCCTACGTAAGACTGTCACACTCGCAAAGCCTCATCTCGACCCAAGGAGTTCTGAGACCTAACGCATCTTTAAAAGATCTCAGTATTATGCAAATTTTAGGCGGAGTTCTGAAGATCGATTGAGTTTGTTCTTTTCAGCAGGCGAATTATGTTGCCTGACACGGAGCCACAGAATGCAAAAAAGCAAGTTTCTTTTCCTGTCTCTCGTCGGTGGTCTTACTGCATCCCTTGCTTGAGATCACTTCAGTTAGCTGGTAATCGTTGTACCTGAAGACTTTACGTAGACGACTGCAAAGTTATCGGCGTTTGATATCATTCTTGTATCAATGTAACAGAGTGCGCTTTTGTGCCTGAGGATGATGACTGAAGGCATACAAGAACACATCAATTTGAGGTGGTTATCCATAGGCGGTTTTTCCATTTAGATTGTGGCGGATGAGAACGACGAAAAAGGGCAATGCATGATGATCTTGTACTTTCATTGTGAACTGGATGTTACTTTCAATGCCGCTGAGGACTTGTCAACTTACTCATGACGGTGGGGCCAAAAGACGAATCTTTCATCAAAGCACAGAATAAAACAACTAGGCTTTCTTTGGACAGTGTCTGAAACAATGTTTTCAAAATTGACATAAAAGGGTTTGCAACAGAGATAACGTGCTATCCATGGCAACGCCGCACGACGCATCTACTGATCGTTGCACGGAAAATAATAAGACGTATGAGTGTGGCAAAGCAACTCGACCCCGTCGCTTCCAAAACACTCTTATACTAGCTCGTGGAATTTTAACCGCTGGAAGTCCGAGAACATTTTTATTCAATGTTACTGCCTCGAACCTCGAAACTCTTTATTCTTACAGGAACTGTAGTATTTGGACATGCCATTGACCATACCGTGAAGGTAATTGACCGAAATATTGGTTTATCAACGGGGAATGTGCAACTTAAGTACAAGGAATGGTTGGTTAATTGATTTAGGGGAGCGAACCAAACAGCGAGGTCATTGGCCCCATCGGAGTACGGAAGGGTGGGGAAGGAAATCGGCCGTACCCTTTCAAAGGAACCATCCCGGCATTTGCCTGAAAAGACTTAGGGAAATCACGGAAAACCTAATTCAGGATGGCTGGACGCTGGTTTGAACCGTCGTTCTCCCGAATGCGAGTCCAGTGTACTAACCACTGCGCAACCTCGCTCGGTACAAGGAATGAGCGTACCACTCTCAGCTACGTAGCAGGGCATAAGGACATAAGAAAAAGAGAAAAAAATAGAAAACGACGCACCACGACTGTATTATCCTATTGGGACGGAAATCGGTAGATGTGATGGAAATGTGCAGACAAACAAATGATTGCCATTTCAGAAAAACTGAGTGGTTTATTCAAGAGAAAGAGCTTCACAAATGAGCACGTCGGTGGCGTTGGTCCGTCTCCGGCCCTTCTGCAGGTATTCATTCGGCTCGGCATTGATTGTCACAGTTGTTGGATGTCCTCCTAAATGAAATAGTGGCAAATTCTGTCCAAATGGCGCGTTAGATCGTCAGAGTCTCTATATGGTTGGAGGACCCTGTCCATATCCTCCGATCATTCAAAACTGGGGAGAGATTCGACGATCTTGACAGCCAAGGTAGTGTTTGGCAAGTACAAAGACAAACAGTAGAAACTCTCGCCAAGTGTGGCCAGGCATTGTCTTGCTGAAATGTAAGCTCAGGACGACCTGCCAAGAAGGGCAACAAAACCAGGCGTAGAATATCGTCGATGTATCTCTGTGTTGCAGGGTGTCGCGGATGACAACCAAACTGGTCGTGCTATGAAATGGAATGGCACCCTAGATCACCACTCCTGGCTGTTGGGCTGTATAACAGGTGGCAGCCAGCCCCACTGCAGTCTGGGGCATGTCCAGAAATATCTTCAGCGCGGAATCTCATTGACTGGAGTAGTTGCCGACGTGCTCACGAGACTGTACACAAATGTTCCTGGTTTGACAAACACTCATGCACCCTACCACATCCTACTGGCCCGCTGTATCACCCGATGCTAACGCCATAGCAAATATCTGGTACTATTTGAAACTGCGAGTGAAAATTAGCATCCTCTCCGCAATTTGGTGTCTCTACGGAATTAAATCATCGATGAGTGGCATACCTGAAGAAAATTACTGATCCTCTTACTCGCCAACCTGAGGCCGTTATCAAGGATAGAAAAAACGTAATTTGTATCAGCATGACGCCTCCTGAGGGCGACTAACTTTTTATCCGAGGTGCTTACATACTTCGCAAGAAAAGTATAATGTATGTTTTGTGGTGGTACATACTGTATCACTGTCGTTTCCAACAACCTTCTTGGAGTCTGTGAAGGTACCCGAGAAGAGACTGTCGATATACTTCAGCATGAGAACAAATTTCTGTAACTTTGTGACTAATTTTAAACGTGGACTATTTTCGGAATAAGACTTTCTGTGAGGTATTTTCTGTTTCAGCTAATCAGGCACAATACTGTAATTGTGAAGAATAAATAAAGGCAGTTGAAGGTCAAAAAACTGGGCGGATGCGAATATGAAAAGCGCTCTGGGGTCCCATAGAAACCTAGTTTTGTATACAGACAGTTCATCCTTCCGGTAACCGAGAATCTCGATTTTTGCCTATTATCGACACATACTAGAATAAAATGATAATCGGGAATTTCAAAACTTTCTACGATGTTTTAAAGTATGATAACAAATGACATATAAATATTTTTCCATGTTGCACCATTACAAATTAACAATTTCCATTTTTTTCATTTACTTGTAGCATTAAACTTCGATTCTTACCAGGATTCATGATTCTAGGTCAACAGGTTCTAATGAGTGAGTTTGAGAGTATCAAAATATGTAACATACAGGGCCATATGTTTTCACTACACTGACTTAGAAGCTTACATTTATTACTCCGCCAAGAACTATAGCTTTTCTTTGGACGTCATCAGTCTTCTGAGTGGTTTCATTCGCCAACATCTTCATCTCAGAGTAGCAGTTGCAACCTAAGTCCTCACTTATTTGTTGGATGTATTCCAATCCCTGTCTTCCTCTAGAGCTTTTGTCCTCTACAGCTCCCTTTAGTACTATGGAAGTCATTCCATGATGTCTTAACAGATGACCCGTCATCCCGTCCCTTCTACTTGTCAGTGTTTCCCAAATATTCATTTCCTCTCCGATTAGGCGCAGAACCTCCTCATTCCTTACCTTATCATTCCACCTAATTTTCAACAATCTTCTGTAGCACTACATCTCAAATGCTTCGATCCTCTTCTGGATGCGACGTATATTTCAATATGATACGTACACCTATTACCGAAAAAAACGGGTGTGAGCAGACGGGCGCACAGTAAGAACGAAGAACGGAGGCACAGTAAGATAGTCAGATAACAAATGACAAAAAAATAACAATTTTTCGCTTTACTTTAATTGTGACATCTTGCTTCTCGCCAAATTTCATGATTCTAGGTCAATGGTAAATAACCTGTCGGTTTAGATGAGTGAGTTTTTGAGGATCAAAGTATGTGACATGAATGGTCGTAACTTTTGACTGTATTGACGTAGAAGGTTCAATTTTTACACCGCCAAGTGACCGTAGGTCTTAGTGTATGATATAAATATCCGATTGCTACGTCACCCCTTTCGGGAGGGAAAGGATATTTAATAGTCGGGCGGGCAGGCAGGGAGGCAAAGTGATCCTATAAGAGTTCGGTTTTCACCGATCGAAATACGGAACACTAAAAATCAATCCTCACTAATAAACCACGACAAGTAGTTTCTTGATAATTTGAGCCGTTTCTTTTGTTTCGTGTCAGTGCGGTAATATTTACAGGACACGAGAAAGTGGTGAGCTAGACTGTATTTCTCATATTCGATGCTGCTCCTGGATCACGGGGTCCCGGGTTCGATTATCAGCCGAGTCGGGAATTTTCTCCACCCGGGAACTGAGTGTGTGTTCTCATCATTTCATCATCATTCGTGAAAGTGGCAAGACTGGATTGCGTGAAGATTGGAAATTTGTACATGCACTGATAACCGCGCAGTTGAGTGCCCCACAAACGACATATCATCATCATCAACTTCATCATCATCATATTCGACTACCATCAGTTAATTTGAGAGATTATGTACGAAATACACAAATCAGCAGCCCAGGATATGGTCGGTACACTAAAACCTGCAGTCCGTGCGCTCTTGGTCACATTTGTAATTCCCAGCAGCAGCTGCTGTGGCTTACCGTCTGAATGATGCACGGCGTCGCATGTTAGGCTTCTTTTCACATCGTGAATTTGTCTGCCAGACCTCTAATGGCGCAACGAAAGTCGGCACTCTACACGGAAACGGTAATTCTTTTGCTATCTCCACTGATCTTCACTTCAACATTAGCGTATTAGTGTTTGTTTCATGAAGTTTGTTACAGATGAGAGGTGGCATGCCTTTACGATGCACACAGTTACTTGCCCCCTCTCATATGTATATCTTATTCTGAGTAATTTTATTTGGGGAGGTTGGTTGGTTGCTTGGGGAAGGAGACCAGACAGCGTGGTCATCTGTCTCATCGGATTAGGGAAGGATGGGGAAGGAAGTCGGCCGTGCCCTTTCAGAGGAACCATCCCGGCATTTGCCTGGAGTGATTTAGGGAAATCACGGAAAACCTAAATCAGGAGGGCCGGACGCGGGATTGAACCGTCGTCCTCCCGAATGCGAGTCCAGTGTCTAACCACTGCGCCACCTCGCTCGGTTTGGGGAGGTACAGACGTGTATTGTCATTACAAGGCCAGTATTGAGAACCCAGAAGACCTGAATGTTTTCCTCTCCAACTGATTGCGGTGAAGAGTTGCTGTATCTTCCCACGCTGAGTCTCTCGTTGCCTATGTGGTCCGGAAAGACAGGAGTGTTCAGCTGAGGATGAAAGGATTATGCCGACGGGTGTGAGGGAATCGAGTGGATGCTGTCCAGACGCCGACACTGTCCTAAGAGCGGGGGCGACACGGCCGCAGGGCCTGAAGGAGCGGCTGGGTTTAGAGATTCCGTTACTTCGCAGAAACTTTGTGAAATACTTTCTGATGGTCTACGAGTGAGGCGTGGGAATGTCTTGTGTTTCCAGGCAGTCGTGGCGGGCAAATTCCCGCGTTTTTTTTGCAAAATCATAACTGTGATTGGCTTTCTCAGGGGATAGCTCCGTGACGTAGCAAAATCGGCGCAGAAATTGGCGCCAAGTATCTCCACTGGTGGAATAGTAGTGCTCGCGGCAATGGAGTGGAATTTTCCACCGGTTTTCCAGTTGCTCATTGGCACGTTTAACCACGACCACTGTATTCGGCTTGTACGGGTGCTCTTGGGAGAGTCGAGTCTTGCTTTTCGGTCGGAGCAGAATACAGGACTGAGCTCTCGTTGCTCTGGTCAGCCTGCCTTCCGTTGGCTGCCTAGTATATTCTCGTTTAGTAAAACCCTTTTGACGAAGTTGCTGAAGTTTTGAATTCAACGTAACTTTCCGAATACAGTTGGAAATTCAGCGTTCTGCGAAGAAGCGGCCTATGTTGTGCGTCTTGAGCAGTTTTGGCTAAAGTTGACTGTGTCGGAGTTACTGTGTGACTTCGCTTGTTGAAAATCAATCACTGTGCCGTGAGCCTTCTTCGTCTCCCTCAGAGGCGCATTTGAATTGCTAGGAAGTCTTTAGTGTGGAACAACCAGACCAGGAATATCTGTTTCGGGCTATACTCGAGACATTACCGTCACCACCACGGGACGTCGAAGCAACCAGCCTTCGCCCCCGGTACGCCAGATCGTGTCCTTGCAGTTACGAAGACTGCTTGGTAATGTATGTCCGCAGCATCGGCAGATTAGGGATTTTGCTATGTGATAACCAGAGCTCAGAAGAGCGCGCCTGTTACCGTCTTTTCTTACGTGGTTCTGTCTTGGGTGTTCATTGTCTGAGTTCTCACTACTGTAGCAGCAATTAATGTTGGGTTGGCCGGGTGTTTCCCTTAAGATTTGAGTTGCAAGGAATTGGCTCCACATACCACTTGGTCATAAATGGCACAAGCTAGTTTATGGATAACTTCACCTTCACAGCATTTATTTGAGTATCCAATATGAAGTATTTTAAATGTTTCATGTGTTTTTTTTATTTTGAGTTTAGTCATAATAAATCAAATTGTTATTTTGAACAAAACTTTCATTCTGTAGATCGGTAGAGCTACCCTTCCATTTCTCACTGCGTTAATGAAACTTTCCTTTATCAAATTAAATTATTACAGGTGCCAGACTCTTCCCTACTCCACTTGCATCGTCGTCTACAGTCGGTGCGCGTTTCTTCTTAATCCTCGTGCAACAGCAGAAGTCAGAGTTAAAAAGGGGGGCGGGGCTTAGAGCATCATTTTCATATGAAGATTCTAGAAGAATTAAGTGTTAAATTCACTGCCAGCCCTGGCACCTCGCTCAGATAGTGCTTCGATTCAGGAGGGTATTTTATTGCTACTCATTACTGTGGCAACCTCATTGAATTATATTTATTATCGTATCATTAACTGTAACCCAAAATATTATCAGCTTTCATACTACTGCAACTACGAAGTGCTTCGATTCAGTTCGTAAGTTGTGTGAGGGTATTTTGTTGCTACTCTTTACTGTTGCAACCTCATTGAGTTTTATTTATTATTGTATCATTTACTGTAACCCAAAATATTATCAGCTTTCATACTACTGCAACTACGGAGTGACTAAAATGGAACTAGTCTGTAACAGCGATACAAACGAAAAACAGGTAATTACGACTGGTCCCTTTTGAAATATTTGTTTCGATGGATCATTGTTGTAGGCTTATCACAGGCTCATAGTCATATGGGGCACATCGAAGTTACATATTTATTCCGAAATGCCTAAGCCTGAAGATGAGCTTGGATAGCGTCGGAAACCGGTATAGGAAAATAAGTATGCGAGTCTGGTGGCTGTTATTTCTATTTACACTCAGTTAATAAACCTATCAAAACTTTCTACAACATCCATAACGGATGAGCTTAATTTAAATGATTTCGACGTTGTACAATACCTGTCCAACGTACTGATGGATTTCCTGAGGCCTATTGGTCCGTGCTGATTTTAGTAACTGGAAGACCTGAACCACCAAGGCTCATTTGAGAACTAGATGCCACCTCATTCAATCGTGGCAACGTCCGGTCCGTCCGCTATCTTAACTCCAGTACGACAAGCAAAGTATACCCTTAATTCAATAGCAAACGCCTGACATTGCTCAGTAACCAAGCACTAGCTAGTCACCAATTTTCTTATTAATTCGCACGGCATGAGACTAACTACATTTTTCTGATATTCAGCTCACCATTTCCTACAGTGTAGGCAATGTAAACCGCGACCGCGTTCCAACACTGCCACTGAGCCTGCAACCTCGCTAACGCAACCCGTTTCACAGCAATGTCGGAAGGGTTGCACGCTCGCAGGCATTTAAATTTCCATCACCAAAACTGACTTCGATTCCCTTTTGAGTCAAATGCACAAATATTTAAATAAAGTTTTAAGTTTCACCAAGGCTTAGCGGGTGTTTTATTATCTTTCCATCATGGTAAATATCTGGAAAGGCTCCTGTGCATGTGGTGCTGATGTTTTTCTTTCTTAGTGCTGCTTTTGCTTGGAAATATACTTTCTCTAGAACAGTGACTTTGCTATTCTGGCATCACACCCCTCTCTCTCTCTCTCTCTCTCTCTCTCTCTCTCTCTCTCTCTCTCTTCAGCAGCACTAACAAGTCGGTAACAACGTGCTTTTCGTCCCCAGTAATTTATCCCTCGTTCTGTTAAAGCAGTTACAGAAATTCATTTTCATGTAATGGGTGCACTGCAAGAGATCTTTGTTAACGAATTAACGAGAGAGTGACTTCGTGCAAAAAGTTGGAAATAAACATAGAAATTGACTAAGTCGTATGTTAGCCGTTGTTCTTGTATTAATTTTGAGCATGTATGCTACATGCAGCTTCGCGTTTTCTATTTTCTTCGTCAGAGAATTCTGTAATATTCTTATTGTTACAGAATGTATGAGCTCGTTCTGAAGTTTCTTGACGCACAGAAATTTGTATTTCTTTACACCAAGAACTACATGTCAATCTTTGTACAACGCAGATATTTTGTGTATAACTACCTGCACGTTACTGCAATTTTTCTCGGAGGAAAATTCTTCGTGAACAACGCAAATCTAGATAAAAGCCCTGTAGGAATGTATTTTCCTTAGACGATGTGGCGCTGAATCAGAAGCTTGTCGAAAGTCTAGAGACACTAAATCAGTGTGGAATTCGTTATCCATTGTACTGAGGACGTGCGCGCGATGAGTTAGTGTTGCGTTTCACATTGTCATTGTTGTGCTAACCTAAGGTTATTTCCAACGAAAGGCTTTTTTTTAAAGAAAGGTAATAATTTTGCAATTTAAAACATTTTCTAAGGTACTGCTACCAAAGTGATTGATATGGGACGGTTGTGCTGTAGATCGGGTCTACTTTCCTTTTTGTGGATGGGTGTGACGTGTGGTCTTATCTAATCGAGATGAATAATATATAAAACACTTACCTGGGCATCCTCATTTGTTGCAGGTCGTGGTTGACATTTCACACGTGGCTGAACACTTCCGGTTTCCTTAAATAACGTAACTATAAGGCGAACGGTCCGGGTACTTGGATGATGTCGTCCAGGATACGGAGCAGCATACATAGCACACGCCCGTTGGGCTTTTTGATCACGATAGCCACACATCAACACGATATCGACCTTTTCCGCAATTGGTAAACGGTCCATTTTAACACGGGTAATGTATCACGAAGCAAATACCGTCCGGACTGGCGGAATGTTACGTGATACTTCGTACTTACACGTTTGTGACTCTTACAGCGATATCTATCACAAAACGAAAAAAGTGGTCCAACTGAAACATTCATATTTCTTTACGTGCTACACGAATATGTAATGCGAAATGGGGGTTCCTATTTAAAAAAAAAAAAACGCAGTTGATGTTCGTTTCACCTATGGCAGCGCCATCTAGCGGGCCAACCATAGCGCCATCTGGTTTCCCTCTTCAAGCTAGACGAGTTCCGCTCTTTGTAGTTTTTCCGTTTGACGCTTATTTCGTGAGATATTTGGTCCGGTCACGATCAATGGACCACCCTGCATACTTACTTATTTCTTCTTTTTTTTAATGTGACTGCATGTGCAAGAAGGATGATTTTTATCTTATCGTTTCTTTTATTAAGTGTAGTAGGGAGTATGTACTTATGAGAGTTTGCTCATTTATCACATGTTTGCTTTTACAGCAGACATTTCCCACAGAACACACTATTTTGGCGGTGACGTGCAAACGGAAACGACCACTCTAGACAGACATGAGGAGCACTGCAGTAGGCTGACTTTTCTCGGTGAGATTGAGGCAAGGAAGTCGATCGCTTAGATGATACTTTAGACGCGTTGAAAGTGTACCGTCTACCCTCCTTGCCTAGGGACGCCAGATGAAAGTTGATGTCGTCAAGCCCTGAATCAAAATTGTGCAGCAGATAACTGGGGAGGGGAGCTTGAGAGCGCTACCTAGAGAGCGTGCCCTTTCTGTACGATACTAGGCAAGGGACTGGAGGGCTCACACGCTGATGTGTGGGTCCCTGCATTCTATATCTTTTATTTTAAATGAATTCCTTTAGCTTGACTTCTTTGTGATTTTTAAGGTATGTTAAAGACTGATGACAATTGATTACCTATTTATTTTAAACATTATTACTCGATTTTACAGCGTTTGCAGCAATTGTTCCAGTTTACAGATATTACAATTTTACAACTTATAGCTCGAGTATATTATATACCAATCTGCACGCACTTTTCTACGGGCAAGACGGAATTGCGTTGGCCAAATGTATACCACCAAAGCCTCCCAATATTTTACATGGGGCATCCACTATTTGAGGAGGATAACGGGCAAACTGGGGAACTGATACATTAACACAGGGCGTCAAATTTCCTAAATTAACGAGAGCATTCATTTCCTTACACAATCCGAAGCTGGAAATAAAAGAATTAGTACAAATATTCAAATACATCTCTTCCATGGGTGAACATTGAGACAGACGTACTGAGGGCACGCCTGCTCACTTACCCGTCTTCTGTAACCCTCCACAATATGGCGGGCACCCTGAGGTCTTCCTGGCCCCGGTGGAAGGGGTGGTCGAACCACTTGCCCGTGACCAACCTCTCCATCCCAAACCTTGTGACACTGGAAAGTCTTTGACTTTTACCTGCCTGTGCTGTCTCTCTGATCCCCTACCCAGGAGTTAGGTTGGCAGTACTATACAACAGAACTACTTCCCAACTAAGATTTGGCCACGCTTTACGGAAAGGTGTGAGGAGGATTAGGGAAGTTAATGTGCAGATTCACATTCAAGTAGAAGAAATGCATAATACACGACACATATAAATACGTATTATGAAGCTTAACACATTTCTTTCCACCCGTCCACATGGGTTCTGTTGCACCCGCGGCCGGCCGCGTCGTGTAATGAAATTGGCTGCGGAGCCACCTCTGTTTCTACACTCCTGGAAATTGAAATAAGAACACCGTGAATTCATTGTCCCAGGAAGGGGAAACTTTATTGACACATTCCTGGGGTCAGATACATCACATGATCACACTGACAGAAACACAGGCACATAGACACAGGCAACAGAGCATGCGCAATGTCGGCACTAGTACAGTGTATATCCACCTTTCGCAGCAATGCAGGCTGCTATTCTCCAATGGAGACGATCGTAGAGATGCTGGATGTAGTCCTGTGGAACGGCTTGCCATGCCATTTCCACCTGGCGCCTCAGTTGGACCAGCGTTCGTGCTGGATGTGCAGACCGCGTGAGACGACGCTTCATCCAGTCCCAAACATGCTCAATGGGGGACAGATCCGGAGATCTTGCTGGCCAGGGTAGTTGACTTACACCTTCTAGAGCACGTTGGGTGGCACGGGATACATGCGGACGTGCATTGTCCTGTTGGAACAGCAAGTTCCCTTGCCGGTCTAGGAATGGTAGAACATTGGGTTCGATGACGGTTTGGATGTACCGTGCAATATTCAGTGTCCCCTCGACGATCACCAGAGGTGTACGGCCAGTGTAGGAGATCGCTCCCCACACCATGATGCCGGGTGTTGGCCCTGTGTGCCTCGGTCGTATGCAGTCCTGATTGTGGCGCTCACCTGCACGGCGCCAAACACGCATACGACCATCATTGGCACCAAGGCAGAAGCGACTCTCATCGCTGAAGACGACACGTCTCCAATCGTCCCTCCATTCACGCCTGTCGCGACACCACTGAAGGCGGGCTGCACGATGTTGGGGCGTGAGCGGAAGACGGCCTAACGGTGTGCGGGACCGTAGCCCAGCTTCATGGAGACGGTTGCGAATGGTCCTCGCCGATACCCCAGGAGTAACAGTGTCCCTAATTTGCTGGGAAGTGGCGGTGCGGTCCCCTACGGCACTGAGTAGGATCCTACGGCCTTGGCGTGCATCCGTGCGTCGCTGCGGTCCGGTCCCAGGTCGACGGGCACGTGCACCTTCCGCCGACCACTGGCGACATCGATGTACTGTGTAGAACTCACGCCCCACGTGTTGAGCAATTCGGCGGTACGTCCACCCGGCCTCCCGCATGCCCACTATACGCCCTCGCTCAAAGTCCGTCAACTGCACATACGGTTTACGTCCACGCTGTCGCGGCATGCTACCAGTGTTAAAGACTGTGATGGAGCTCCGTATGCCACGGCAAACTGGCTGACACTGACGGCGGCGGTGCAGAAATGCTGCGCAGCTAGCGCCATTCGACGGCCAACACCGCGGTTCCTGGTGTGGCCGCTGTGCCGTGCGTGTGATCATTGCTTGTACAACCCTCTCGCAGTGTCCGGAGCAAGTATGGTGGGTCTGACACACCGGTGTCATTGTGTTCTTTTTTTCCATTTCCGGGAGTGTATTTCCCGTTGCGAGCGAGCAGCGAAACCTGCTGCTTATGGAGCGTGTATTGGCCACACAGCTGTCGAGACGCAGTGAACGAGTGCTCGCCCGCGTGAAAGCGAGTAAAACCAAACTGCGTGGGTAGCGAGGGACGACTGCCGCTCACTCGGCTCCGTCACTCGGACGCAGTGCTAACACTGATCGCTACGTCACTGGTATTAGCAGCGGGAGCGCTCCCGGACGTTCCTCGGTGAAGGGTGGCGAGCGGCGCTGTCGCAGTGCGGTCGCGAGCTGTCAGCTCGAGTTATTAGCCCGGCAGCCGCAGTCAGCGCTACGGGGCCCGGCGGCAGGTTGCGGGAACAAGGCGTCGCGTGGGCGGCACAGCGCCGCGGCGGCGCTCCCCGCCGACTCGTGCCGGGCGTGGGAGTATCCGGCTACACGCGGCCCTTCTCTGCACTTGCGCCGCAGCTAATGAGTCCGCGCTGCGCGGAGCACTTCGTGCACGCCGCGAAGGTGATTTGAAATGAGGAAGCCCGCCACTATCTCCCGACTCCCTGCGACCCTTTCAGCTTGCTGCAGCTACAAGACAGACGGTCACAACAGCGCCTATAACTATACCTCGCTTTATGGAGCTTGCTCGTCCTACTTGTTACCCGGCGTCCACATACACTGTGTGCGCAACTAAACTGTGCCATCTTAGGCGTAATACGAGGTTCGTACAATAAATAATGGCTCAAATTTCTTTTAACAGCGATTAACACACGTAACGGGTGGCTATAATTGAAGTGCTGCTACTAACGGAGATACAGTGTGGGTTACAATTATCGTAAGGCAGCGAAACCTGGTACATGTGATAATGCGTCAATGCGGAACCAAATTACGATGAGAAAAAAATTAGTTCCACTTTTGGCCACCATATGCAAATCTGGCGCTGTGAATCCAAGAAAGACGTACAGAAGTGTTTCCTAATGTAATGGATTAGCATTGGGATGTGGGCGGAAAAGTGACAAAGGAATCATACTGATTTCATTACGAACAGCCGCTTACAGAGTTTGTCTAATATGAGCACTTGACGTTGGGAACCTGTCGTCAGAGAAGCCAGATTAAGGAGATATCGAAGGGAACTTGTCTACAGCTTTGTCTAGCATTACTGTCGCCGACTGTCGGATGTTATTCCAAAAGATCGAATGTTATTGCCAACTTTTTTGTATGTGACTGCATGTACAAGAAGCATGATTTTTCTCTTATTTCTTTTATTAAATTTAGTAGGGAGTCTCTACTGATGTGCGTTTGCTCATTTGTCACATTTTTGTTTTTACAGCAGACATTTCCCACAGCACACAGTATTGAGGAAAAATTCGGAGTAGCTATTAAAATCTATGGAGAAGAAATGAAAACTTTGACGTTCGCTGATGACACTGTAATTCTTTCAGACACATCAAAAGACTTGGAAGAGCAGTTGAACGGAATGGATAGTGTCTTGAAAGGAGAATATAAGATGAACATCAACAAAAACAAAACGAGGATAATGGAATGTAGCCGAATTAAGTCGGGTGATGCTGAGGGAATTAGATTAGAAAATGGGACACTTAAAGTAGTAAAGGAGTTTTGCTATGATGATGGTCGAAGTAGAGAAGATATAAAATGTAGACTGGCAAGGGCATGGAAAGCGTTTCTGAAGAAGAGAAATTTGTTAACACCGAGTATAGATTTATGGGTCAGGAAGTCGTTACTGATAGTATTTGTATGGAGTGTAGCCATGTATGGAAGTGAAACATGGACGATAAATAGTTTGGACAAGAAGAGAATAACAGCTTTCGAAATGACAGAAGAATGCTGAAGATTAGATGGGTAGATCACATAACTAGTGAGGAGGTACTGAATAGAATTGGGGAGAAGAGATATTTGTGTCACAACTTGACTAGAAGAAGGGATTGGTTGGTAGGACATGATATGAGGCATCGAGGGATCACCAATTTAGCATTGGAGGGCAGCGTGGAGGGTAAAAATCGTAGAGAGAGACCAAGAGATGAATACACCAATCAGATTCAGAAGTATGTAGGTTGCAGTAGGTACTGAGAGATGAAGAAGCTTGCACAGGATAGAGTAGCATGGAGAGCTGCATCAAACCAGTCTCAGGACTGAAGACCACAACAACAACAACAATAACGAGCACTTGAGACGTCGACGAGATGCTGTATCCGCAAAATCGTCAACGGTTGCTCGTAGCAGTCCCGGTGGAATCTGAGCAACGCTTTCCTGTATACTGACCCTCAGATCAGGTAGAGACCAAATGTTTACCTGAAGTTTTTATATGACCATCCTTTCGACTGGGTGTCTTGGGGGCCAAGGCCATTCATTACTGTAACAAAATCAAACGCCTACAGTTGTTCTTACAATCTCGTTTATTGTGTTGCTACCAATTTTGGCGTTTCAATGCGCATCTTTAGGCCTTAGTTGATGCTTAAGTGGTTCTCACTTTCCATATATTCAGTGCATCAGTGGCCAACATAATTATAAGGATGGCTGTAGCCGTTTTATTTTCTTACAAACGTGTACCTTGTAAACGCGTTCTTTTACGTATTCCCAGAGCCAAAAGTCACATGGTTTCAGAGCATCATGACCTTGCAGACCATGCACATGGTAAACCTCTGGAGATAACACGTTCGTGGAAGGTGGCAATGAACATATCTTTCACTGGATGGAGGACATGCTCCATCTTGGATGCAAGCAGTAGCTTTCAAAGCAGGACTCACCTGCTGTATAAGGGTGTTTCGATAACGGCCCTCTTGGGGTATTCTCTTGAAACAAGAGTGGATCGAGAATAAAGGTGGTTGTGAGTCCACGCAACTCAGTCCCATATGGCGAGTGCAGTCTCATCGTGTACAAGTGCTGTTTAACTATACCCGAAATTCGGCAATTCTTTGTATTCACTGTCCCCTCTGCTATAAAACGTATCTAGTTATTCCATAGAACATTGTCCATCGGCATTATTTCAACTTCGATCCGCGCTAGAAACCGAAGAACAAATTGAGAACATTGCTGCTGATCGTGACGTTTCTGTTGCTGCACCTTCTGGATCTTGTACGAGACCATTCTAAAACAGGCCGCAAATCATTTTTGTATTTTTGACCAGGATATAGAGAATTCTTGTGACACTCCCCGAGAACTAACACCATCTGGGGCACATACTGCATAGCTAGAGACAGCAGAGCAACCTCTTCAGTATCTTCCACCAGGATAAGATGTCTTCTTTTTCTCACCCCTGTTTTTGGATATCATTATCAGCTTCCTGAAACCACCGGGCCTCTCCGTAGACGTTTCAGTCGGCGATACTCTCTCAATGCAGAACTGTAATTAACTGCTGCCGTTCTCACAAAACAGTTTCACTAACAGCACACGGTCCCTCTTTTCGGTAATTACACTATTCACTCACGTCATGGCTAGTCGAATGACAGTGTTGCCGTCAAACAAGCAGGGTACAGTGCTACATTTGGTGGCCAAATTTGGAAATAATGTTTTACAGTGTAAATCGGTTCCGCATGAATGTATCGGGGTATCTACCGAATTCCTCTGCCGTACCATAATTACAGCCCACACTGGACCACCGTGACTAGCTGTACAACCGAACAGCACGACAATGACCTTTTAAATGCTTCAAATCTGATGTTACTTTTGCACGTGCGCGGTGTTTGGTACAATTCTGATGGCGGCGGAGTTTTAGTGAACCATCAAAATGGCGCCTACACAAGATACTCATTACAGGTAACGCGCTGTAATTGAATTATTGGTCGAAGAAAAAGGAACCGTGGAGAACGTTGATAATCGTTTGTTTTCAGTGTGAGGTGCTGATGAAACTGAATAAAGTACCGTGGGGGGGGGGGGGGGGGGGGGGGAGTAATGGGTCACGAGAGATGAACAGTCACGAAGTCACGAAAAACAGAAACTGAGTTCCTTTATCGGCAGGTTTCTGAACGCCCTGTCACAGGCACTGCTGCTAAGGTGAGTCTCGCAAGCGTGCAGGCAGGTTCATCACTGTTCGACAATGGGATATTCAAAGTTACGTTGGAGGAGGCTTCCATGAAAGCTCACAAAAAACCACAAGATTAAATAAAAATAGTTTCATCTGAACTGTTGGAGCAGTGTGAGGCCGATGCGGAGACCTTTCCGTCACGGATCATTACTGGTGACGAAACCTCGGTACATCATCAAACAGGAAACAAAAAGACAGTCACCTGAGTGACAACACTCGCAACCATCAAAAAAGGGAAAAAAAGTCGAGGCAGCTTCTCCCTCAAGGTAAAGTCATGATGATACTCTTTTGAGATATGGTGGTGCCATTCCCGTGTTGATTAGGTGTCGACAATTAATTATATCCACTAAGACTCTCAGCAAACTTAGGAACTGTTCCTGACATATACGGTCTGATAAGAATCCAAACGAAATCTTGTTTAAACATGACAATGCACAGCCACCCACAAGTACTAGTATCCAAGAACACATCGGAAAATTGGGCTGGAAATCACTGCGTCATCCAATTTATAGTACAACAGCGAAAGTCAGTTTTAGGTTCTGCAGTAACTGTTTCGCCGTTCTAAAATGAATGAGAAGATACAAAAATAAATAAAATTAGTTCTCAGTGAGTAAATAGTAACTAGAGTAGGGCCCAATACAAAGCCGATTCGCGAACATTTTTCCACATAAGTGACTTATCATCCACATAAGCGACTTATCATGTGGTACCCCACTGCATCCGCTCCCCTTCGTTGTTAACATCAGTTGCCTTTCCTTGGGCTCTTGTTAAGACCTTTAAAAATACATGTGAGTGCAACATGGGCATTCCTCCGTATCAGAAATGAATTTTTGACTCTTATTCCAAAGATAAAATGATAAAAAAGTATTTCCGTTTAACGTAATTCTTGAGATCTTTAACAGCCTTTAATGAAAACATAAAGAAGTAGACTTACTTTATTGCTCTAGCTGCAGTAAAATGCGCAACGTGCTAAACTAAATGGAAAAATTAAAGTTCTGTTATTTTTTAGTATAATAATTCTATAATTTAGAGGTTATTTCACTTTCCACTGGAGAAAGGGCGACAAAAGTATAAAAAATATTTTCCAATTTTATAGTTACCTGTTGAACATCAGACACTATTTAGATGTGTAAGTGGTATGTTACATATGGAGGAAGTTTACCAATAAGTATGTAACGATTCCCTCATCAGTAGGTCTTTTATTTGCTTCGAGAGCATTTGTTCTGACCACAGTTGGACCTACTTGAAACCTGAGGGCTTCTAGTTGTGTTGCGGGGGGGGGGAATCCATACTAAGTTCAAATGGTTCAAATGGCTCTGAGCACTGTGGGACTTAACATCTATGGCCATCAGTCCCCTAGAACTTTGAACTAATTAAACCTAACTAACCTAATGACATCACACACATCCATGCCCGAGGCAGGATTCGAACCTGCGACCGTAGCGGTCACGCGGTTCCACACTGTAGCGCCTAGAACCTCACGGCCACACCGGACGGCTCCAAACTAAGTAGGGGCTATATTACAAAAGTGTATTCACTGCACGTAAAGGATTTTTTGGTGATCATGAAGAGCCCCTGACTAACTCTGATTAAATAGAAGAGGTTGAATGTAATAGCTTACTATCTGAAATTCACAGAAGTCAAGAAATAATTCACCTTCTCCGAATAAATGAAATACAGTTCGTAAACCTAAACATTTTCCGATCATCATGGGTAAATTCATTAGAATTTATTAAATTTCAAAACTTTTCCACGAAAGTATTTCAAAATTTATGAACATGGTCAAAGTTTGTATGTATGGCACTGAAAAAGGGAATTTAAATATGTGAGATACCAAGGAGAAACATTCTGATACTGAACTGGTGTGACGATAACAGTTTGCAGCGTGCAATGTACTGAACTAGTATTATTGTAATACAGGATGTTACAAAAAGGTACGGCCAAACTTTCAGGAAACATTCTTCAGACACAAATAAAGAAAAGATGTTATGTGGACATGTGTCCGGAAACGCTTAATTTCCATGTTAGAGTTCATTTTACTTTCGTCAGTATGTACTGTACTTCCTCGATTCACCAACATGACTTCATACGGGATACTCTACCTGCGCTGCTAGAACATGTGCATTTACAAGTACGACACAACATGTGGTTCATGCACGATGGAACTCCTGCACATTTCAGTCGAAGTGTTTGTACGCTTCTCAACAACAGATTCGGTGACCGATGGATTGGTAGAGGCGGACCAATTCCATGGCCTCCACGCTCTCCTGACCTCAACCTCTTGGCTTTCATTTATGGGGGCATTTAAAAGCTCTTATCACGGAACCCCGGTACCAAATGTAGAGACTCTTCGTGCTCGTATTGTGCACGGCTATGATACAATACGCCATTCTCCAGGGCTGCATCAGCGCATCAGGGATTCCATGCGACCGAGGGTGTATGCATGTATCCTCGCTAACGGAGGACATTTTGAACATTTCCTGTAACAAAGTGTTTGAAGTCACGCTGGTACGTTCTGTTGCTGTGTGTTTCCATTCCATGATTAATGTGATATGAAGAGAAGTAATAAAATGAGCTCTCACATGGAAAGTAAGCGTTTCCGGACACATGTCCACATGACACATTTTCTTTCTTTGTGTGTGAAGAATGTTTCCTGAAAGTTTGGCCGTACCTTTTGGTAACACCCTGTATGTTTCTTATTAAGGTAAACCTTAGGTGAAATAAGAGCGTTATCAGGTGGGCCGTTAATGTAAAAGTAAACGCTATATAGGATAGTAAGTCAGTGGGTACTCGTAGTCACACACTCGTAAACGGCTCGCTTTCGACCCATGTTTGTTGTCACGCTTTAGCTTGTATTACCGTATACCTTCACCCGTACCAGTTATCGACACAAATTTTGAGAAGTCTTGTATATAAATTTCGGCCTGGCGCTCCTCTCAGCTTGAGCCCGATACAACCGCTTGTGCCTCTTGGGCCTTAAACAGGATCTGCCTATAGTCAATAAAATGCATTTAACACTTAAAGTCGGAAGGGCCACTTACGCGGACGTCGTACTTTTACGTCCCCGTCTGCTTAGACACGTACGCCGCGTTGAACTGTTGGGAGTGTCCAGACATACGCGAGAAGTACGCGCAGTAAGTATAATATATATGGTGTCTGTTGTTTCGAACACGTCCAAAAGAAAAGACGCCACGTACACATAAACAAGGCGATGATGGCCAATGATCTCTTCAGTGCAGATGCACACCAAGTTCTCCTTACAAGAATCGGGGAGATGCCGCAAGTAAAGGTGTAAGAAGAAAATTTGCTTCTGACGGGAAGCGTGCTAGGGTAGCCCGACCGGTAGTGGTGAGCACTGCGTCGGGATGACGTAGTGGTCTGCGTGTCTGCCTAGTCAGCAGGAGACCCGGGTTTGAATCCCGGACCGGAACAAGTTTTCAACTTGCTTCTTTCATTTAAATTCGTGCCCACTGGTGGCTAACGTCTTTAATTCCTTTTTGTCTGAACTGTGGAAGTGCGGCCACTCACCGGTAGGTCCAGCAGCGACTCCAGGGTGTGGAGCGCGGCGCCGCGGCGCAGCTTGCAGATCTCCACGAACTCCTCGTCCTCGGCGCACTTTTCACGCAGCAGCCTGCAAACACACCGTTACACTTAGTCAAGATAGGGCCAAGGAGCGAGATGGAGGTTCTTTTGTCTAAATTCAATCACTACTGCCACCGATGTTGGATAAAAAAAGAACGAAACTCACCAAGAAATGCGTGCTTGAATAAACAGTGATGGAAGAAATACCGTAACACCAAAAATTAATCAATGTGAATGAAATTTGGGGAATGCACTTGTCTAGGTAACATATTAAGATTAACGAGAGTAATGAAAGCGCGAGATAAACAACTGCAAATGTGTAATGCTGGTACATTAATAATAGGTGTAACCGTCACACTGTTGAATGCAAGCATTCAGACGTGCTTGCATTGTGTTGTAGAGGTGCTAGGTGTCAATTTGTGGTATAGAGTTCCACGCCTGTTGCACTTCGTCGGTCAATACAGGGGTGGTTATTTCTGGGTGCTGATGACGCTGGAATGGTCGTCCGATGATACCCAGTATGTCTCGATTGGAGAACGATGTGGTGATACAACAGGTCAAGGCAACCTATTGAAACTCAATCCAGCATGTCGCGGTACAACAGTGGTATGTGGTCGAGCGTTATCCTGTTGGAAAACAGCGTTATCCTGTTGGAAAACACCCCTTGGAATGCTATTAATGTGTGGGAGAAGAAGTCAAAGCACTATATTAACCCACCATGTAATGAAATGCTCGTATGGCGTTGTTGGACGGGAGGCCCCATTCGGGGGAGTTCGGCTACCATATTGCAAGTCCTTTTTAGTTGATGCCACTTCGGCGACTTGCGAGTCTATGATGGTGAAATGATGATGAAGGACAAACCTACTAATTCGCAGTCATGTGCGTGGGATAACCACTAAAGTGCTTTTGCTGTCATACGATATCGCATCCCAGGCCATAAGTCCAAGTGTACGTCCAGTGTGTCTATCACGCATGACGGTTGGTTGCTGGTCCTCAACTGGCCTCAACGTAAACAACATGGAGCCATCACTGGCAGCGAGGCATAATCAGCTTCCATCAGAACCCACAACAGTTCTTTACCCTGCTGTCCAGCGATCTTGCGCTTGACCACTGAAGTCGCAAATGGTAGAGTTTGGGGCCAGTGGAATGCAGGCTACAGGACGCCTGGCTCGGAGATGTCGCTGATGTAACCGATTTGTAACAGTTCGTTGTCCCACTGTGACGCCAACTGCTACTCAAATTACTACTGCAGATGCAGTACGACGTGCCAGAGCCATAAGCCGAACACAGTGGTCTTCCCTATCGCTAGTGCAACATGGTCGTCTGTAGTCCGGCCTTCTTGCGATCGTACATTCTCACGACCACCGCTGCCAGATATCATGTACAACGGCTACTTCCCTCCGAAGTCTTTCTGCAATATCGTGGAAGGACCATCGAGCTTCTCTTAGCCCTTTAACACAACATCCTTCAGACGCAATGAGGTACTGATAATGACGTCTGTGCCACCTTAAAGGCATTCTTGACTAATGTCAGCTCACCACGCCCAGTCTGAAAGGTAACTAACGCCGCGAGCGTTACAGCGTGTACATAACGCCTCGTGTAGCGCGACTCTTATACAACTGGCGTGCAATGTCGACATGATCTTTCAACTGTAGAAACGCACCTACCAACTTTCGTTTATGTCACGCAACTCCTCCTTGGTGTTGCGACCTTTTTCTTCTGTCAGCGTAAATTCAGATGTCAGGCAAGCTTGCAGGTTGCACTGTTGTACTCGATCACGGACTGCACGTGCGCAGTGTCCTCAGTACTTCGCAGTGTCCTCAGTACTTCGCAGTGTCCTCAGTACTTCGCAGTGTCCTCAGTACTTCGCAGTGTCCTCAGTACTTCGCAGTGTCCTCAGTACTTCGCAGTGTCCTCAGTACTTCGCAGTGTCCTCAGTACTTCGCAGTGTCCTCAGTACTTCGCAGTGTCCTCAGTACTTTGCTAGTGTCGGTCGTGGTCACCACAGTGTTCTGTGCAGTTGTGAAGTGAATTCGAATGTGGGAAAACCGTTGCCGTTCGTATGGTGGGTGATGCCGTAACCAAAGCATGGTGAATGGACCTCGAGGAGAGAAGGACTCCAGGTCAGACAGAAGGAACCGGAAGCGAACCGCAATCATAAGGACTGACATGGGCCACCGATGCAGGAGATGAACCGCCGTGGATGGAAAAAGGAGACAGTAATTCGGATGCGCAGCAGAACTACGAACGTGTGCAGCGTAGCTGGCGAGCAGCTGTACATGTAGGATCCGCAATGGAGGGACTCTGGCCTCCAACAGGACACTGATCACCGGACTCGTTCTGAAAGTTCCCATCGCTAGGCGAACGCCACAGTGGTGCACTGGGTCGAGTAAACGCAACGCTGCGTAGCCACCGAACCGTAAACCAGACTCCCATAGTCAAGGCGGGATTCAGCAAGGACTCTGTAGAGCTGCAGCAGTGTAGAGCGATCTGCACGTCAGTTGATGTTGCTCAGGCAGCGGAGGGCATTGAGGTGCTGACAGAATTTCCGCTTAAGCTGACGAAGTAGCCAAGTCAAGCAGGCGTCGAAAACCAGTCCTACGAATCGATATGTCTCCACTACAGTGAGTGGATCGACATTAAGGCAAAGCTCTGGTTCTGGATGAACGGTGCGACGCCGACAGAAGTGCATGACACACGACTTCGCGGCTGAAAACTGGAAGCCGTGAGCTAGAGCCCATGAATGCGCCTTGTGGATGCCTCCCTGTTGGCGCCGCTCAGCAACAGCAGTACTGGAGGAGCAGTACGAAACGCGGAAGTCATCCGCATACAGGGAAGGTCAGACCCACGGCCTTACAGTTGCTGCCGGACCGTTAATAGCCGCTACAAATAGACACTGAATACGCGGAGCCCTGCTGATCGCCATTCTCCTGGATATGGGGAACTATGGGAGGCACCGACTTGGACACGGAAAGTACGGAGCGACAGGAAGTCTTGGATAAAATCTGGAGCGGGCCCCGGAGACCCTACTCTCACAATGTGGCAGGGATATGATGTCGCCAGGTCGTGTCGTATGCTTTACGTAAGTCAAAAAAGATGGCAACGAGATGTTGGCGCCTAGAAAATGCTGTTCGGATACTAACAGTAGTATTCAATGAACTGTGGATGAAGCCCGACCAACAGGCATTACATGCATTGGTCAAAAGTGATAGTGCATTGAGAATGGCTACTTCCTAGCTGAAATCTAGATCTGCCAATAAAATTTAAAAAGGACGACTGATAGCTGAAATCTATTATTTACAATTCGATATAACAGCCACTGAGTGCAACAGCCTTCTGAATGGAAGGTAACCCGATGACATTTTACTTGTTGAAGAAAAATGCATACCTTAGGACACCACGCATCTAACCCAGCAATGAAATGCATTGGCATGATGGTGGTATTAAGGAACGACAAAGGAGAAATAACAAGTAATGATTTATTACTTTTCTATCAACTGTACCTTCTCCAAATGCAAAAAAAAATTGCTTATCACCAACACGTAACAAGCAGCAACTGTAATAGTATTAAAACATCGAAAAGACAACTCAGTCAGCAATGTTGATTAACGTAGCACGACCGGTGCTAACCTTGGGTTGCTATCAAACGGTAAACATCACAAGCCCAGAGTAGTATGCAGTCTAATGAGATTATCTGCTTCTATCTACGTTCAGGTGGCTAACCTGACATCGGATAATCGCCGAAAGGTCGAAACTGGACGCGCTACATTAAACACTATTACATCTGGAATTGTCATGATTCTGTCTTATAATCTGACATTTTCGAACATCTGCAATTCGGAATCTGAATAAAGTGGTGTATATTTATATAATCTCTCAGGCCAGCGTGGCCCGAAAGAACTGACAGTGCTATACACAGGTTGTTTCAGGAGGGTCACTTGTTGATGTATTATCATAGGCAACGTCACTGCCTCATGAACTGGAATCTGTTATTTAGTACCCTCTCGGGAAAAAGTGGGTGGATTCTGAATGTGGGATTCCTCCCTCCTCCCACCCTCCAGTCTCATTTCTCTCTCTCTCTCTCTCTCTCTCTCTCTGTCTCTTCGTGTGTGTGTGTGTGTGTGTGTGTGTGTGTGTGTACGGTACGGATACATTTAATTTATTGTGTTAAATGTCGTTGACCTTCTCGGTTGTGAGTTTTATTACTTTAAGAAACGTAGAAAGCAGACACACTTGGTGTGCAGGTTCATTTTATGCCATGGCGCGTTTCTGGCGTTCACTTCAGTAATACATTTATATCTCCCTCAGTGTAACTGCATTTTGAATGTACTATCCCCAAGATCATCAAGCTGACCTGTACTATGAAATAATTTATTGAGTTGCTAAGTTTGCTGAGTTGTCTATTTACGTTTGATTAATACTTAAGTGCACTTTTGTTTCTCAGTTTGCGGCTCCAGTGCCTATTTATGGGGCGACACTCAAGGCTGCCCGCAACACAATGGGTTTTGCAGCGGCTCAGCTTTTTAATACTACGGTGCAGAATCCCTTATAACCGTAAAGGGCATAGACGTGATTATGTTGTACTGGTTTATTCAAATGAATTTTAAGTCAATATTCACTTCTCAAACTTCGCTCTCCTTCGCGTCAAATTCCTAAGGCTACCTGCTCGGACAGGTGACACATTGGTTGGTAAAACCAGCAAGACTTTAAAAAAATGGTTAACGGAGTTTCAGCAGTTTGAAATTAGTTCGATTTCGTGAAAAGTCAATTTTTTTCCATACCTCATTTCATTCAAACCAGCGACCATAAACGCCAACCGTGTTTCCTAAGAACGAGATCCCTCGAAAACATACCTGACACTAATGGTCACAAAACCCGGTGGAGATCATTTCCAGAACGGAAGTTGATAAAAAGCAGGATTCGAAACTCAGCGTTAGAATGAAGGCTCAACGTTTTGGCTTGGTTCAGTAATGAAACCGCTATTTTGAATATAAATAAATTATGAAGAGGTTATAACTGGCTTGATTATCATGAAATGGAGGCATAAAGCAATTAGTTAATGAAATTACTCAGACTTTCATTTTAAGGTTCTCTAGGCTAGTTGTCGTTTTCTCCGTTACTAAATTTATTCCTTGAGGCCACAAGATGTGTCTTATCAGTTCACCCATTTATTAAGTTAGGTTCTTATGCACACCGAGGATTTCCCCGATCGATTCAGTACTTCTCTTTAACTAACCAATACTCAGCAATCTTCTGTAGCAAATGTTTCCAAAGCTCCTAATCTTCTCTTGTCTCAACCCCTCGTCTTCCACATTTCGCATCTATGTAAAGCTGCTCTCCGGACATCATCATAAAAGACTCCTTGACACCTAAATTTATGTAAGATTTTAACACACACATCATTTCCAGAAAATCTTTTCTTGCTGTTACCAGTCTGCGTTTCATTTCATATCCTCTCCACATCGGCCATTACCAACTATTTTGCTGCCCAAATAGAAAACGACACAAGCTATTTTTAGTGCCACATTTCATAGTCTCATTCCCTCAGCATGGCCAATTTGATTGGACTACAATCCACAACTTAAAAAATCATTAATACGTTTGCTTGTACTTACAGTATGTTGTTTCTGAAACTGTAATGCTTTTTTTATGGAAATGAATTTCAACTTATTGTTTTATAAAGTAACAGTTGTTCATAGTGATTTTAATAAATCATTGTGAATACATTAATGATGTCAATTCTTCCCGCTTCTTTAAGCTCATCAGTTCATTAAATCATAGGCTGGATAGTAAAACTTTAGGCAGTTAAATAATAAATGTTGCGGGTTAGACTTTTAATCCAAAAATTTCTGTAAAAAGCTATTTTTCTGTGTAATTAGCACAAAATGTCTCCTCGCAGCGTCCACATCACAGTTTCATCCTAAGGGTCTGTAGATCCTGAATACGGCCGTGTGAGTCTCATTGCCGGCTGCGGTGGTCTCGCGGTTAAGGCGCTCAGTCCGGAACCGCGCGACTGCTACGGTCGCAGGTTCGAATCCTGCCTCGGGCATGGATGTGTGTGATGTCCTTAGGTTAGTTAGACTGATGACCACAGATGTTAAGTCCCATAGTACTCAGAGCCATTTGAGTCTCATTGTCGGCTTTATATGCACAGCACTAAACGCTGGGTTTCAATACGAAAAATTTAGTAACTAAGCGAATTGTTATTTTGCAGAGAACAGTTACAGTGTTTAAAACACACGCGACACAGGCTTTATACTAACGTCAATACAAATGTATCAGAATGAAAAATTCAGCTATACTAACACAAAAAAGCCGAATATGTGTTGCGCAGTGGTAGGGATGTGAACGACGTTAACTCGCTTTTCGACTTTTCTAGAAGTTTCAAAGATATTTAAATCAAAAAATCTTGACATATTCGAGCTTTTTTACTTGTTAGTATTAGTGCCAATGTTATTAACATAATGTATCGTGTCAACTACAGTAACAACATGCGCGTCATATCGTATAACATGACACCTACCATCAAGTCATCCAACATGGCGTTGTCATGTCGGGCTATATGACACAACGTTTCATTAAAGCGGTGCTTGAAAATACAACTACAGTTGTAAGGTTCTTTTATTTAACACACGACCGTTTTCAGACTCATATAGCCGCATCTCGAGGTGTCGTACAGAAAAGAGCAAGAGACGGGAGATCATTTTTACACGCAGCGATACACATAAACAAAAAATCCAAAAAAATTAAAAACATTTAAAAAATAAAAGCTGCAGGTCGGGCTAGGTGCTGTGCAACCTAAGTCAGTGCCGAAGAGACACCAGGCAGTAAGTACTACGGACGACTGCCTGGGTAACGAAATATGCAAAGCGTACCAGGACACTTACACTTGGTGCTGTGATCCCGAGCACCGAGGTGGACGAGTACAAGACGCGGTGTGCTACCGACGAGCGCAGATCACGGACTAGCGGACGCGAAGGAGGAAGCAAACTGGTAAACCAGAGTGGCAAAAGTACTGCCGTCTGTTGACGGGAAAAAGAGCGCGGGGCAACTAGCTTGGCCGTTCACAATTTGAATTAGTGATTTACATTTTAAATGAATAACGAAAAAAAACATTACATAGAAAGTTACATGAAAAACTTAAAAGTGCATTATGCGTGGTAAAGGAACATGTTGAACGGGGCTCTGTAGCAAAAGTGAGTGGAATATGCGACATGAAATTTATGTTTTTAGTTTAGTGGGGATATATGTGAGACGATGTGGAACAAAATGCCACAGACATCAATTAAAATAGGATGGCACATGTGTATATTGTTCTATTTTCAGTACGACAGATGGGTGCATAAGAGCCCGAAACCTGTAGTGTGTTAAATAAACGAACCTCACAACTATAGCGGTATTTTCAACCTCTGGTATGATGCTCAGACAGGACTGTTTGTAGTTTCATTAACAATTAGGATGGATGCATCCCCTCACTAGGATACTTTCTACTGCACCTGCATTCCACTTTCTAGTAGCACATAAATGTGCTATTTTTTCTACGCCCCTCAGCATACATGTAACAGGGGGTGAATGTGGGCGAGGAATGGTCCTCTTGAGGAAAAGTATCACCCTCCCCCAACCCAAATATCAAAAAATTGGGTTAGAGTCTCCCTCTGGAAAAAACACACCTCCCCCAGAAAAACTTTTTTAGCTCTTACACGTATGCTCTTCAGCCAAATGATATTATATCTTGTTTGTTATGGCTAGCGGACGTTCTGGATTTTGGGCACAGGATCAGGGATCCTAGCCTATAAATTGCAAGACGCAGATGTGTCAACACCTGGTAGCCGAAAGAGCTCACTGCGCTGGGGATGTAGGGTTGATCAGTAAAAAATAAAAAAAAACAACAAAGAACGGTAATATGTAGAGATGTTATGATTTAAATGTCTTCGAAGCTACCATATAAGACGAAAAACTAACTTTGCCAGAACACGTTCGCCTTTCTTTGTCGTACCATAGGAGAATTTTTAATTCTGATTCCTAACTTTTATTCTATAATAACTTTGACATTAGACCGTCACAGCGTGGCAAACCGATTTAGATGACAGATCGGCTATGGGTTTTGTCTTTCGAACCGTGTTGCTTATATTGTGGCACCGCATAAGCCAGTCACAGAACAACAGGACGAACATTATTTACATGTATTTGTCTCGCTTGTTAAGAAATTAGAAAAGATCCGCACAAGTTTGAAACACAGGATTGGCCCCCATAAAACACTAAAAAATTGTTTTTTTGCACGTAAAATTCGAATGAAGCTAGCTTTTTTTTGAGTAAGTGAAACTACTTTTTTTATTCATCTGATTCACTTTAAACCATTTCCGAGCATTCAGTTCACGTAAGAACGAATTTTATGCTACGTTTAGCTCGAATTTAAGCCATCGTATCTCGACAACGGATAAAGATTATTGGATAAAAGAAGTTCATTTTGACTCTATCCACGTCTCTCCGTTCAAGCAAAGTTAGAAACGATTCGTACAAGTTTAAAATAAAGAACTTCGCACTACGAAAACCTCCCAGAAAAATGTGTTTTTTAATGTTTTGCACGTAAAATCCTAGTGGTGCACTTACAAATATTGCCTTGAGCTGAGCATTAACTTCAGCCCAATTAAAATCTTTTGCAAATGGAATAAATCGATTCTCACAATTTGCCTCGGCGCAAGTTCCGGTTCGTCGTCATTTTTTGCTTAATATACTGTAACATAGCTACAGTAAGATAGACGTTCCAATGACTGTACAAATGGCCTTCCCCGCACTCTCAAACCGCAATATACTTGTTACAGCGCTTCCTCGCTGTAACAATTGTGCCAGTTGAACCGACGATGGGTGGAACAACGAAACTCGTCCTGGAATGAAATGAAGCTATAAAAAAGTATCTCCTAGCTATACTTCAAGCAATTGGGATACCGTAGAGATATGCTACCTCACCATGACGCATTTGCCCTGAGAGCCACTGACTACGATTGAGTTATTACCGCGTTTTTTCAACGGCGCTTAAGGAATTACGGAGGTGAGCGCTCTCCAGGAGCGGCCCCTGGGCCCAGATGCAGGCGCTGCGGTTTAATCAGCGGCCCAACTTCCGGCTGGCCCGGCAGCGCTGGAAACGCCTGGAGAAAATAAATACTAACGAGCGGGAGGGACACGCCGCGACGTGATTAATGGACGCTCCCGGGCCGCGTATTAATTTCATAACACGGTGCGCAGCCCGCGGCGGACAGTAGGGAACACAAGGGAACGGAAGGGAAGCCGTTGTGTGCCCCTCGCAGCTCTCCCAGTACGAGACAAAGCGGCATGTTACGGCCGTGGCCACCTAACCTACGAGCTAATGCGTGTTCGCATTTTATTTCCAAATAGGCCATTGACACAAACGCCAGAATCTATAACCATCACAAAAGGATAACGGTTAATTATAATTAATATTTTTCTGGAGAGACTGCGTGCCCAAGTTATCTGATGTCGAAACAAAATCCTGTTTCTGATTAACAAATGATGACGAGAGCATTTCTCGTCGGCAGAAACCTAATCATCTGCATTTGTGTCTCTTAATTTCTCGCTGATGTTTATCCTTCACATGCTGAGTTGTCATTTGTTCCTGAACAGGTGTAGCTGAGGGTGGTCAATACCTCGAAACTGTTTCATCTCTCCAAACGCCAGATGAACACCAATCTGTTAACACAGATGCTGCAGCAGGTTTCACAAAAGTTAAATCGGGGATGGGAAAGCATCAAATGTTCTTTTTTTTTCGTTTCCTTCGAGGGGAGGGGAATTAGATCATCAGTCTTTGGAATAGCTCGAGGCGGCCCACCATGATTTCATCTCATGGATCAACCTCCCCACCTAAAGTACTAATATCTCGAAACGACATTAAACATTTATTCTACACAGGGTGATCCTTACCAACATTTAAAACCCCCCTAAGTGATTCAAATGACGCTGAGACAATTTAATGTAAGACACATGGGGCCATAGATGTCGAAAAATACCCCTAAAGTGGATCACAAATGTTGAACATGTGACGTCACCAGATGATGTACTTCGCCGCACGTGTAGCGATTGCGCTTGTCGATCCTACGCTCGCCGATGGGAGTCGTGGGGAGGTGGGGGGGAGGGGGGGGAGGGGAGGGGGGAGGAGGTGCTACAGATTGCTACTATGTTTTTAAACACCTTTTGTTAACGTGATCTGCTGTAAGGGTAGAAGTTACAAAATTACTGAATTGCTGTCTTCCCTGTAACCAAGCAACATTTGTATTACTTTCCTTTTGCCTCTTCTTTTCTTATTTACAGACTTTATTTAGTGAAGAGCACGTAGGTCATTTACTGCTAGCGGTGCAATTCGGAACCTTATTTACTTCTAGTGTTGTGCTGTAGATTATTATTGTACTGCACTTTGCAAGAAAAATTTGTTAACATCGAGTATAAATTTAATGGTCAGGAAGTCGTTTCTGGAAGTATTTGTATGGAGTGTCGCCATGTATGGAAGGGAAACATGGACAATAACTAGTTTGGACAAGAATAGAATAGAAGCTTTCGAAATTTGGTGCTACAGAAGAATGCTGAAGATTAGATGGGTAGATCACATAACTAATGAGGAGGTATTGAATAGAATTGGGGAGAAGAGGAGTTTGTGGCACAACTTGACAAAAAGAAGGGACCGGTTGGTAGGACATGTTTTGAGGCATCAAGGGATCACAAATTTAGCATTGGAGGGCAGCGTGGAGGGTAAAAATCGTAGAGGGAGACCAAGAGATGAATACACTAAGCAGATTCAGAAGGATGCAGGTTGCAGCAAGTACTGGGAGATGAAGAAGTTTGCACAGGATAGAGTAGCATGGAGAGCTGCATTAAACCAGTCTCAGGACTGAAGACCACAACAACAAAAACTTTGCAATTAATGAGCGGAGGCTTCAAGACGGTAAATATAATAATAAATCTTACCATAATGTAAGCACAATTTTCTAACACAGTGTAAAAAAATACCTCCTGCCGGACGCAAGACTCGAACCCTGAGTCTCAAGCTATAAAGTCGCGCACGTGGTCCCGGAGTCACACGGAAGTGAATAAATGACTTGAGGTGGGATGGTTAGGTGCGACAGACCGACAGGCTGCAACCACTGCACGGGCGGTAGGTACGTCATCTGAAGACGCCACATGTTCAACAGTTTTCATCCACTTTTGGGGTGTACCCGACATTTGCGGCGCCATGTATCTTACGTTATATTACTTGCCTCAGCATCATATACGTCGCTTCGTGGTTTTTTACCTTAATGAGATTCACCCTGTATATTTCTGACTGTCTTCCTCAGTGATGGAGGCGACATCGTTGTCCACAGGGTGTAACCCTTGTTATGACCTCATCTTATTTACACAACTAGTTTTAGTTTAGCGAACTATTCTACTTGTAAATCCTCACGAATGGCCGTACATAGTAAGAATTCGCCACTTTTTACCCGTCTGTCTTAATATGGCATAGGTAAACACTAGAAAAGAGTCAGTAAACTTATGGTCATGCTGTCCAGTATGAATCCTCTACAACACATACCCTCTTAGGATCCCACTTGTACCAATGCATTTATTCCCTGATGTCTACACATTCCTCTCGTATTTCCGTTCGTCTTGCCAGTGTTTCTCTCCACTTGGATTCTGAGGAGAACCTCATTTCTTATCTTATGAATCCATCTAATTCCCAACGTCCTTCTGTAACACCACCTACCAAAAGCTTCGATTCTCTTTTTTCCGGTTTTATCACTATCCACGGTTAATTTCCATACAATAATTAACTCCAGGCGTGCATTCTCACAAATTTCTTGCTAAACTTAAGGCCTATGTTTGACAATAGTAGAAAGATATGCCATCTTTCCCTGCGCTATTCCGCCTCGTGCGTCATTCTTTATTTTATTTCCAAGGGAGAAGAATTGCTTCACTTCGTCTACAACGTAGCCACCAGTTTTGATGTTTTGTTTGTCGGACTTTCTTCGCTTTTCCCGATCTATACACAGTGCTTAGTGGACTGTTTATTCGATTTAATGTAATCTCCACTCTTTGACGTAAGATCGCAATTTCATCAGCGACTGCTGTTGCTAGTATCCTTTCGCCGTAAAATTTAATCCCACTCTCGAAATTTTCATTTCCTTTCTTTGTTACGCAGGTCTAGTCAGGAGAACTGCTTGCCTAGTGTCCTTTTTAATGCAAGAATTTGTATCTTCGTCTTGTAGTTATTGAGTATTTCTCGTCTTCCCCTAGAGGAAATAGGGAGGAGGAGGAGGAAGGGGGGGGGGGAGGATTAATGGGAAAGCTGTCTGGCTTGACGACTAGGACGCCATCAGTACGAGTAAGCATTATCTAGCTGCTCCTTTTTAACGATCTGGTAAAATCGACAGCTTGGAAAATGGGGAAGAAGTAGATAATCTGCAAGATTTGTGTCTAAATGGTGTGTAGAGGTTTACTTATCGATGATTTGTTCTTGAGTCTGACTAATTGCTGGCCATTGACAAGTTGCTAAGTTCAAATGGCTCTGAGCACTATGGGACTCAACTGCTGTGGTCATCAGTCCCCTAGAACTTAGAACTACTTAAACCTAACTAACCTAAGAACATCACACACATCCATGCCCGAGGCAGGATTCGAACCTGCAACCGTAGCAGTCGCGCGGTTCCGGACTGAGCGTCTAGAACCGCGAGACCACCGTGGCCGGCGTTGCTAAGTGCCACAGTGGCGCAAAGTGTAGTATGAGTGAACAAGGACTTTAACAGACTGATGTAATTAGCTTTTTTTTAAGTGTACATATAAAATTTTTTAATTAAAAACTGGCCTGTGGAATAGTAGCTGTCTACATCTAAGTGATTATTCTGCTATTCTCTATTTAGTGTCTGGCAGAGGGTTCAATGAACCACCTTCAAGCTTTCTCTCTACCGCTCCACTCTCGAACGGCGCGCGGGAAAAACGAGCACTTAAATTTTACTGTGCAAGCCCTGATTTCTATTATTTTATCGTAATGACCATTCCTCCCTATGCAGGTGGGTGCCAACAGTATGTTCAGTTGTCCTGAAAGAAAAGAAAATTTTACAGTATTTAAAATTAAGTTCGTTGGTTGTCATGAAGTTTGTTATCTACCAAGCGATAAGGACGTTTTGAGCTCTCTATTGAGTTCCATCTCAGCCACTAACAGTGAAAAAGAGAGAGAGGGAGGGAGGGAAGAGAGAGAGAGAGAGAGAGAGAGAGAGAGAACAGAGTTGCACACGTGTGTGTGTGTGTGTGTGTGTGTGTGTGTGTGTGTGTGTGTGTGTGTGTGTGTGTGTGTCCTTAACTTCAACCAATACCGACAAACCATATATACTTATCTTCAGACAATACCGACTGACCAAAATAATTCAAGACAGAAGAAACACGAATGACCTACGATTGTACGTTGGCAAACTTGTTACACGACTTGTCGGTGGGAAGATAAGCCCGTTAATAATTTAACGTTCCGCCGTCGATAGAATCGTTAAATTTATGATGGGGTGGGACATGGTTAGAGATGGAAACTGATCACGCCATTTGCAGGAAAATATAAGAGCCTACGGAATATCAGACCAGCTGTGTGGCTGGATTGAAGAGTTTTTAACAAACAGAACACAGCATGTTGTTATCAATGTAGAGACGTCTACAGACGTTAAAGTAACCTCTGGCGTGCCACAGGGGAGTGTTATGGGACCATTGCTTTTCACAATATATATAAATGACCTAGTAGATAGTGTCGGAAGTTCCATGCGGCTTTTCGCGGATGATGCTGTCGTATACAGAGAAGTTGCAGCATTAGAAAATTGTAGTGAAATGCAGAAGAGCTGCAGCGGATAGGCACCTGGTGCAGAGTGTGGCAACTGACCCTTAACATAGACAAACGTAACGTATAGATAGAAAGAAGGATCCTTTACTGTATGATTATATGATAGCGGAACAAACACTGGTAGCAGTTACTTCTGTAAAATATCTGGGAGTATGCATGCGGAGCGATTTGAAGTGGAATGATCATATAAAATTAATTGTTGGTAAGGCGGGTACCAGGTTGAGATTCATTGGGAGAATCCTTAGAAAATGTAGTCCATCAACAAAAGAGGTGGCTTACAAAACACTCGTTCGACCTATACTTGAGTATTGCTCATCAGTGTGGGATCCGTACTAGATCGGGTTGACAGAGGAGATAGAGAAGATCCAAAGAAGAGCGGCGCGTTTCGTCACAGGGTGATTTGGTAAGCGTGATAGCGTTAAGGAGATGTTTAGCAAACTCGAGTGGCAGACTCCGCAAGAGAGGCGCTCTGCATCGCGGTGTAGCTTGCTTTCCAGGTTTCGAGAGGGTGTGTTTCCGGATGAGGTATCGAATATATTGTTTCCCCCTACCTATACCTCCCGAGGAGGTCACGAATGTAAAATTAGAGAGATTCGAGCGCGCACGGAGGCTTTCAGACAGTCGTTCTTCCCGCGAACCATACGCGACTGGAACAGAAAAGGGAGGTAATGACAGTGGCACGTAAGTGCCGTCCGCCACACACCGTTGGGTGGCTTGAGGAGTATAAATGTAGATGTAGATGTAGAAAATCATCCCTGCATGAGCCATAAGTACCTGCTGTAGGAATAGCAGCTCCCTTTAGATGTGGATGAATCCAAGGTAAACGGCTAAAATCCTTTCAAAACACGGGGTTGTGTCGTTTCTAGCAGCCGTACATCTTTGACGATATGTTCTTCATGTAATTACCTTACCTTCTGATGAAGACACCCTTAGAGGCGACGAAACCTGGTCAAGGTATATAGAAAACTTATGCAACCGTTTAGCTGATTTTTACATATTTTTCAAATTTGTGTATACGGTTGCTGCAAACGTCAGTCATGTTCAAAGTTGTATTCTGATGGTAAATGGAGTCACTGTCTCTTATCACCCGAGATGTCGCCAGCAGAATATGCGATGGGTCCTTCCGCTTCGCAGTACTGCCTGTCTCCACCTACGAACTGTTGTCTATCAATGAATCAAGAATCTTTTCCCACAGAATGTTGCGTCGTCCCAGTGTTATCTCGAGTCCAGGTGTTATCTGGAGTTATTTGTGTACTGCATAAACTCGCTATGAGTACATTAAGAGTAGTTGGGTCGCCGCGGGAGATCTGGCGAAGGAGGCGGTAACTCGCAGTACAGGGGGCGCAGACGTGGTTGGAGAAGAAACGGTGACTACGGAACTGAATGAAATATAAAATGGGTATTGCATTTCCAGGGAAACTACTTTACGCACCTTACAACCATACTGCAATAAAACCAAATAAGTTTAAAAATATCTGCGGCTAGACGAGCACATTCCAGCGTTAGGCTTGATTCAACGATAAGTATCAACAACTTACGAAATGACGTACTTAGTGGTCGGCAATAGAATACGTTCACAGGGAAGCAGGAGGTAATGCAGTGGACACTGGTTTGGTAGTGCACGTTACCGCTGGACGATTGATGAGAGCAAAAAATGAGCCTACGGAGAACGTACCTCACTCCGATTTGATGTATACGGGATGACTCAGCAGCTCTCACCGCAACGCGCAAGTTACATGTGGCGTCTAAAAACCACAAGTGAGATTTTTCATACTCTCTCGCCCGCTACGCAAAGACTATTTGTCCCACAGCAAAAAATGAACAGGAATTTTTGTAGAAAATTTAATGTAGCTAAATTTGGTACCGGTTTATGTTTCCACTAGAGGCCGTAGCTTTCGAGCTATTCAAGAAAAACGTATAAAAGCGACCTACAAACGCACCCACCTTCATCCCTCATTATTCAGGATTTCTAGTGTGTTAGTCATTGCTCTCCCTCCTACCACTGTACAAAAAAAAGCGACTGAGCGAATGATTTGCCACATTCGTCCTTTTCTGGTCCTCAGCTGATCGGCCGTATTACGACACCGGCTTAGTCGACCACTTGCAAATTTTAAAACTGGCGTTTGTGCAAGTTTTACCTAACAGTTTTGTGACTTTTAACAGCATAAAATAAACGATTACATCGTTGTATTCGTGAGGCCTTCTGACTACAAAACTACTGGATTGTAAGGGTTAAGTTTAGGTCGAACTGTCAACATAATCAGTTTTGGCGTTAGGTTTACAAGACTCATTAATCTGTAAACGTTGGGTTCAACTGTGATGGATTGATGAAATAATTTCTGTTGGTAGTGTGGCCTATTAAAACCAAGTTTTACCGGCTGTCAGCTGTGTTTTTCATTGATAATTTTTCCAAAGTTTCGTACTGAAGTTCCTAAGGCGTTTCTGTTACGCTTTCCTACGGTCTGTACAGCCTTGTCATGATCAGACAGTGTATGCCTCAGTCCAATTAATGTCTGTTGTCGCGTCTACTCGACAAGAACTCCAAACGATGGAAAAATATTTTAGGAATCTTCGCACTTCCATAACTACGCAATTTCATTTAAATTAATAATGTTAACGAAATAGCGAACTATATTGGTGGCGTAACAGCCCAGTCTATAGAGACGAAAAAAGGTCTAATATCTGGAATAGTTCGTGTACTTGGGATTTTTGTGAATTAGTAGGAGCGAGTGCCATGAACAATATACCAGAAATCCTGAGTAATGAGGGATGAGAGTGGCTGTGGAAATGCGCCTGAAGGATAATTTTGTATGTTATTCTTGAATAACTCGGAAACCGTGGCCTCTGGCAGAAATGTAACTCAGTAAAAAAGTTTAACTACATTCAATTTCCTACAAAAAGATCTTGTTCATTTTTTTTTCTGTAGGGGTAACGGTCTGCGCTGCACTCAGTGAATGAGAGAATTTGAAAATCTGGCTTTTGTTGCCTTTTATGTCTACATATCTACATCTACGTATATATATATACTCCGCTAGCCACCAAGCGGTGTGTGGCGGAGAGCACAATTCGCGCGTAAGTCATATCCCTCCCCCCCACCACACCCCTCTGTTCCACTCCACGCGCGAGGGAAAAACGACTGTCTGAACGCCTCAGTACGAGCTCTGATTTCCCTTATCTTTGAATGATGTTCATTACGCGATTTGAAAGTTGGTGGTAGTAATATATGCTCTACATTCTCGATGAAGATTGGATTTCGGAATTTAGTGAGCAGCCCCTTCTGTTTAGCGCGTCGTCTATCTGCAAGTGTGTCCCACTTCCAACTTTCTATGAGATCTGTAACGCTCTCGCGATGGCTAAATGTACCAGTCACGAATCTTGCCGCTCTTCTTTGGACCTTCTCAATCTCTTGAATGAGTCCCAACTGGTAAGGGTCCCATACAGACGAACAATACTCTAAGACTGGACGAACTATCTTATTGTAAGCTATTTCCTTTCTTGAAGGACTGCATCGCTTCAGGATTATACCAATAAACCGCAATCTAGAGTTTGCCTTTCCGGTTACTTGTGTCATCTGATCATTCCATTTGAGATCATTTCGAATAGTGACACCCAGATACTTGACGGATGTTACCGCTTCCAAAGACTAATAATTTATTTTGTACTGATACATTAATGGGGTTTTACGCCTTGTTATACGCAGTAGATTACACTTACTAATATTATGAGATAACTGCCAGTCATTACACCACGCACTTATTTTCTGCAAATCCTCATTGATTTGTTCATAATTTTCGTATGATACTACTTTCCTATAGACTACAGCATCATCGGCAACAGTCTAAGGCCGCTGTCAATACCACCAACCAGACCGTTTATGTAAATCGTAAAAAGCATAGGACCTATTACGCTGCCATGGGGCACACCTGAAGTTACTCTTGTTTCTGTTGAAGTTACCCGTTTCAGGATGACATACTGCTCCCTATCTGTTAGAAAACATTCTATCCAACCGTTTATGTCATTGGATAGACCGTAAGCGCGCACTTTTTGTAGCGAAAGACAGTGCGGAACTGAGTCGAATGCCTTTCGAAAGTCGAGAAATATGGCATCAGCCTGGGAGCCGGTATCTAGTGCCTGTTGTATATCATGCACAAAGAGGGCAAGCTGTGTCTCGCATAACCACTGTTTCCTAAAACTGTGCTGGTTTCTGCAGATGAGCTTCTCAGAATAAGGCCATTATGTATGAGCACAAAATATGTTCCATGATTCTACAACAAATCGATGTCAGTGAAACTGGCCGGAATTATGTACATCCTATTTTCTACCATTTTATACAGGGTGTTACATAAAGGTACGGCCAAACTTTCAGGAAACATTCCTCACACACAAAGAAAGAAAATATGTTATGTGGACATGTGTCCGGAAGCGCTTACTTTCCATGTTAGAGCTTATTTTATTACTTCTCTTCAAATCACATTAATCATGGAATGGAAACACACAGCAACAGAATGTACCAGCGTGACTTCGAACACTTTGTTACAGGAAATGTTCAAAATGTCCTCCGTTAGCGAGGATACATGCATCCACCATCCGTCGCATGGAATCCCTGATGAGCTGATGTAGCCCTGGAGAATGGCGTTTTGTATAACAGTCGTCCACAATACGAGCACGAAGAGTCTCTACATTTGGTACCGGGGTTGCGTAGACAAGAGCTTTCAAATACCCCCATAACTTTAGGTCAAAAGGTTTGAGGTCAGGAGAGCGTGGAGGCCACAGAATTGGTCCGCATCTACCACTCCATCGGTCACCGAATCTGTTGTTGAGAAGCGTACGAACACTTCGATTGAAGTGTGCAGGAGCTCCATCGTGCATGAACCACATGTTGTGTCGTACTTGTAAAGGCACATGTTTTAGCAGCACAGGTAGAGTATCCCGTATGAAATCATGATAAGGTGCTCCATTGAGCGTAGGTGGAAGAATATGGGGATCAATCAAGACATCACCAACAATACCTGCCCAAACTTTCACAGAAAATCTGTGTTGATGACGTGATTGCACAATTGCGTGCGGATTCTCGTCAGCCCACACATGTTGATTGTGAAAATTTACAATTTGATCACGTTGGAATGAAGCCTCATCCGTAAAGAGAACATTTGCACTGAAATGAGGATTGACACATTGTTGGATGAACCATTCGCAGAAGTATACCCGTGGAGGCCAGTCAGCTGCTGACGGTGCCTGCACACGCTGTACATGGTACGGAAAGAACTGGTTCTCCCGTAGCACTCTCCATACAGTGACGTGGTCAACGTTACCTTTTACTCTGACGCTGACATTAGGGTTATCGTCAACTGCATGAAGAATTGCCTCGTCCATTGCAGGTGTCCTCATCGTTCTAGGCCTTCCCCAGTCGGAAGTCATAGGCTGGATTGTCCCGTGTTCCCTAAGACGCCGATCAATTGCTTCGAACGTCTTCCTGTCGGGACACCTTCGTTCTGGAAATCTGTCTCGATACAAACGTACCGCGCCACGGCTATTGCCCCATGGTAATCCATACATAAAATGGGGATCTGCCAACTCCGCATTTGTAAACATTGCACTGACTGCAAAACCACGTTCGTGATGAACACTAACCTGTTGATGCTACGTACTGATGTGCTTGATGCTAGTACTGTAGAGCAATGAGTCCCATGTCAACACAAGCACCGAAGTCAACATTACCTTCCTTCAATTCGGCCAACTGTCGGTGAATCGAGGAAGTACAGTAGATACTGACGAAACTAAAATGAGCTCCAACATGGAAATTAAGCGTTTCCGGACACATGTCCACATAATATCTTTTCTTTATTTGTGTGTGAGGAATGTTTCCTGAAAGTTTGGCCGTACCTTTTTGTAACACCCTGTAGATTGCTATGACCTGGGCCTTCTTCCAGTCCCGTGTAACTATAGTCTACATAAAATCTTACTGGGATATCGTCTGGGCCAGATGCCTTCCTGGCGTCTAAGGATCTTAACTGTTTTAGAGCGAAGTTATAACATTGCAGGTTGCATAAAACGACAGCAGTAGGGACAGCTGAACCATCCTCTATGTATCAGGTAGGTCTGAAAACGAAACTAGTAATCTCGAAAACGCTCAGGATACAAAAGAAAAAAAATTGGTCACTGAATTGCAATTGACGCAATTCGTTCTTAATCTCAATGTCCTCGTGTAATAAATGTATTTCTGGGAAATAATACGGACTAGAACCTTGCAAAAGACTATAACCTTACAAAGAGCTACGTGGAAATGCCGGAGACGCGTAGTGGCTAGCAGCGAGCGGTGCGGCAGCAGGCCATTGTTCACGCTCCCCCGGCATCCGATCAGAGGAAAGTGCTCTGATTGCGGCCCATAGCTCAGCAGTGAGGTCACAGCCCAGCCGGTCGCAGTCGCAGGCGCAGCCGTTGCGGCACCGCCTTCGCGCTGCGCCGGTGTTAACTGCGCGCCGATCTCCCGGAGAGTTAGTCATGAGGCCCTGGAATGCAGCCGCCGTCCTTGGGCCGCTCTGCGACTCCGTCCGCCGCCCCCGCCGCCCCCTCCCCTTCCCCCACCCAAGCCGACAACAATAAAAATGTGATAATCACCGAAACGCGCTCGGGATGCGACCTCCCGGCCTAATCGCGCATTACGCAACAATTACCGCGTAGACAGTTTGGCCGCTCCGTCCGCCGATCAATTACAGTAATCGTCGCCGGGCTGAAATTGCCTCTCGGTCGGACGATCCATCAAACAGGGGGCGCCGATTAAGGGACGGTTGCGGACCACTCTGCACTGCGATGTGCTCCTGCAGGTCTCACTGACAATGTGCTCGATTTATCGTGGTACAACAAGCAGTGAGTTTAGCCCTCAAATTTACGCTTTGCCCTTTTTCCTCGTCAGAAAATAATAGTACTCAGAGCTATGATTGACCGATCTGTTGCTCTGTTTACTAATTTAGGTTGATAGTATTAAGGTATTGTTCAACCTATGAAACAAATATACACAAATAGCAAATTTTTCGTTTCATAGCGAAGTCCAAGCCAAATAGTGCAAGATGTTCCAAATTATGAGAAAAATAGGGGTAAGCTATACGAAAAGTTGGGTAATATGCGGTAAGTAAGAGAGCCAAGAGGGAACAATAAATGTGGAAGATCAATAACAAAGTGCTAGGGTCAAAAGAGTATAACACAGAGATGTGGTCTTTCGCCCACTACTGTTCAAACTATATATTGGAGAAGCAATGACAGAAATAAAAGAAAGGTTCAAGGGTGGATTTGATATCCTTTCATCTTGAATTTTAATGATAGATTCGCTGATGGTATCCTCAGTGAAAGGGAAGAAGAATTACAGGATCTGCTGATTGCAATGAACAGTCCATTGAGGACAGAAAATGGACAGAGTAGATCGAAAAAAGGTAACGGGAAGTAACAGAAACGAGAACATTGATAAACTTAACATCAGGACTGATGAACACGAAGTAGATGATGATAAAGTAGTTGCTACTTAGGCAGCAAAATAACCTATGACGGAGGATATCAAAGGTAGATCAGCACTGACAAAATGGGCATTTCTGGGCAGTAGAAGTCTAGTAGTATCAAACATTGGCCTTAATTTTGGGAAGAAATTTCTGAGAATGCGCGTTTGGAGCATAGCATTGTATGGTAGTGAAATATGGAGTGCGGGAAAACAGGGAAAGAAGTGCAATCGAAGCATTTGAGATGTGGTGCTGCAGAAGAAATTGGAGTGATAAGGTAAGCAATGAGGAACTTCTGTACAGAATCGGAAGGGAAAAGAATATGTGCAAAACACTGACAAGAAGAAGGGACAGGATGATAGAACATCTGTTAAGATATCAGGGGTAACTTCTATGGCTCTAGCGGCAGCTGTAGAGGGTAAAAACTGTGGGGAAGACGGAGATTGGGCTATGTCTAACAAATAACTGAAAACGTAGGCTGAAAGTGCTACTCTGAGAGTAAATCGTTGGGAATTGGTGGCAGGCCATATCAAACCAGTCAGAACGCTGTTGACTCACAAAGGCGAACTGGACCTGCCAAGTGGCTCATCTGTGTCTGGCTGCCCCTCCAGTGCTATCAGCAACGAAAAACAATTACGTACTTGTCACATTCCAACAAATCCAATACTTACATTCGTCACAGCTCTGTGAGCTTATAACAATTGAGAATCTGTAGCTTCATGATACTTGAAAATATCTGATAACGAAACAAAAGTGCACAGTACGAGAAAAAAGAAATTACATCCAAAGTAGCAACAGTGGGAAAACAGTGGAGCATGTCACTTTTTTTTCTTCCAGGGTTGCTTGTCCTGGAGGGTATGCAGGATAACTTTTGTTAAGTTTGGAAACGAGTGGTACCGGCGGTGGTGAAGCTTTGAGGGAGTGTTTTGAATCGTGCCTGGGTCGCTTAGCTGGTGGAGCACTTGCCCGCAAAAGGCCCCACAGTCAGTTTCAGTTCGGTATTTAACTAGAAATAGGAGAAACAGGCATTCCTACAATTTTTCCGAATTTGCCACCCTTATTTGTAATGTACGTAAGCGAAAACTGATAACACTAAGAACAGATACCGTAACTCTCTGAAATACGGTAGGATACGTAAGACAAGATGGAAATCAAAGTACAGAAACAAGTGCAGATTCAGGATTAATATATCTAAATAGAAAAGTAGAAGGATACAGAAAGAAACTGAAAGAACGCATCAAGAAGATTGGGGATAAGAGAGTAACAAAAGTACTATACAAACCGACAGAAGAGCAGAAACTAGGTGGAAGGACTGAGACAAATCTCTGTAAGTAGCCATAGCAGGCAAAGTGTAATGCACGTAGAAGAAGATGAAGATACTACAAGTTGGTTTATTTCGACGTCCGGTTTTATTATTATAATTATCTTTATAGTGCTAAACTTTAGACTTTTATATAGTTCTGGAATCGTATTTTGGAAATTTTCAAACTTGCAGAAATGTATATTTTTTAGTTTTTAAAATACACATTTGAGATGCAGGATGAGTTTCACACATACACTACATTTATTCTGCACAAGTGGCTCCCCTGGCTCCTTCCAACCCTTTGGCATGGATGCAGTTTTTCTTTTGCTGCTGTCTTCCTCTAAACTTTGGCAGCGTCATGATTTACAGAGTATAAAATTTAAATATGCGTTTTATGCACTCATCAATATTAGCATTTCACTTAGCACTGCGAACGCAGGTGTTGTGAAGTCTTACGTTTGAAAAGCCAGTGTTTATTTATGTAAGTCAGCAATCTTTCGTGGCCGTTGTCATTAAAGTTGAAAAATACTGAGTTGTTAGGGCGCGTCATATTTCTTCAATCGATAGAAGTTTCGAGCCCACTGCTGGAATCTTCTTCAGGATCTTCTGGTGTCCACTACATATTGGGCAGCATCAGTTTGAAGAAATACGACGAGGCGTAAAAGCCCAGAAGATTTTAACTTCAGTCTCTATTTATTTATTTCCTATTTTATTTGTGGGGCGTCTTTTCTTGTCTGTCTTCCCTTAGGAAATCTCCAGTGGTTTTTTGGTTACCTTTGCACTTACAAAATAGTAGTATCGGATTTGGCACTGATGGGAGGTACAGGCAGCAAGAGAAAGTGCACGTTTACTTGGCTAAGATGTTACTGGTGAGGACGTACGGTAGTCGAGGTGGGCAAGCAACTGGAAAGTCACTAAAGAATTAATGACGTTTAGCTGTTAGTGGGCACTGATTTAAATGAATGAAGAAAGATGAAAGTTTGTGCCAGACAAGTAATCGAACCCGGGTCTCCTGCTCATTAGGCAGATGCTCTGACCACCAAGCCATCCAGACACATTGGTCATCGCAGCTGCACAGAGTACGTTATCAGGTCTCCCGTCAGACCAAAGTTCTCAAACTATCCATACACTACTGATGTAGTTCCCCTGTCCATTATACTCATTACATGCCGATTCTCGTTCAGAGTTCGAGCGTGGTGTGCCTCTGCACTGAAGCGATCACAGACGAGCCTCGCCTTAAATCCCGGGTGATCAAAAATTCAGTATAAATTTGAAAACTGAATAAATCACGGAATAATGTAGATAGAGAGGTACAAATTGACGCACATGCTTGGAATGACACGGGGTTTTATTAGAATAAAAAAAATACAAACGTTCAAAAAATGCCCGACAGATGGCGCTTCATCTGATCAGAATTGCAATAATTAGCATAACAAAGTAACACAAAGCAAAGATGATGTTCTTTACAGGAAATGCTGAATATGTCCACCATCATTCCTCAAGAATAGCTGTAGTCAAGGAATAACGTTGTGAACAGCATTGTAAAGCATGTGCGGAGTTATGGTGAGGTATAGGCGTCGGATGTTGTCTTTCAGCATCCCTAGAGATGTCGGTCGATCACGATACACTTGCGACTTCAGGTAACCCCAAAGCCAATAAACGCACCGACTGAGGTCTGGGGACCTGGGAAGCCAAGCATGACGAAAGTGGCGGCTGAGCACACGATCATCACCAAACGACAGGCGCAAGAGATCTTTCACGCGTCTAGCAATATAGATTTTTTTTGTTCTAATAAAACCCCATGTCATTCCATGCATGTGTGTCAATTTTTACCTCTCTATCTACATTATTCCTAGGTTTGTTAAGTTTTCAAATTTATACAGACTTTTTTTTTATTACCCGGTATATATGTGGTGTCTGATCTATCGGACATGACATTGAACCTGTAACTATTATAATCAAGCCACAAAGGAATTAATTACATTTAGTTGCTGGTGGTCACTGACTTACACCAATGGGGAAAGTTAAAAATTTATGACGGACCAGGATTCGAATCTGAGAGCTCAGTGGTCAGAGCATCTGCCTAGTGAGCAAGAGACCCAGGTTTGAATCCCTATCTGGCTGAAATTTTCGTTTCCTCGTTGATGTAAATCAATGTCCCTAGCAGCTGAATATAATGAATTCCTTTGTGTCTTGATTATAATGGGTGCAGAATCACAATGGTGTCTGCGTTCTATGTGAAATTTACAGAATTCCTCGACATTCTCGAGACGTAGATTTCATACTACTTTATTCTCCGAAAGACATCTGTACAATCTGGTAACAGATGTAAGAATATGAGCGGATCTACTGAATGTGTTTTTGAGGGTTGAGGTTGTCGGTCCCCCCCCCCCCCCCCCCCCTTGCACCCACGTCACAGCCCCACGGCAGCTTCCTCCTCCCCTCCGCCCCTACTCTCTTCCCAGTTTCCACTGCTGGCCAGTGTGTAAACGAGCAGGGGAGGGGAGTTGTATTGTGTTGCGGTGTGCCCCCGCGCCCCCACGTAATCAGGCGTCCGTGATTGGCTGCTAACCGCGTAACAAAGCAGCCAGTCTTGTCAGGCGGCTAATTGCTTCCCATTCTGTAATTAGTTATTTGGCGTTTACGGGCGCCCTTCGTTTTGTGGCTGTAATTGCAGGAAGCGTCTCCTCTCCCCTTTCTTACAGCTATTAAACTCAGACAGAAATTTCGTTCATTTGTGTCGGCTCGGGCCATGAATTACGATTGGTTTGTACGCACAATGCTTGATGAGATGATTCCTGTTTGATGCCGCCCTGTGCAACGCCGACGGCGAAGGAATGTTAATACCTCGCATTACAAAAAACTCAGACGGCCTGTTAGGTTTTCTTTTCTTTCCAGCAGCCTAGTAGTGCGACGAGTCGGATGTTTGATGCTGACACGTGCGTGTGCAGATATGTACTTACTCTCTGGCCAGTCTGTACGTGTCCTGGTACTCCTCGAAGTTGTCCCACAGCTGTTGCGAGAAGAGCTGCCCTGAAAACAGAAAAAACGCCATCTTTATTACTTTGCAATTCATTTTCAGTTTGTTCCGCTCCTATTAAAAATTAAAGCTTACCCTAAAAAGCACGATTATTAACTATATTTAGTCATCACTATTGCGATTTCAGTCTATTACGCCATTCTCAAATTACAACTGCGACAATATAAGATGCATAAAGAACAGTTCAATTTTAAAAACACATTTTGTTTTCAAACTATTTTGTTATACACTGAAGAGCCAAAGAAACTTCTGCCTAATATAGGGTAGGACGCCCCTCCCCGAGCACGCACAAGTGCCTCAACACGAGGTGGGATGCATTCACTAATGTCTAAAGTAGTGCTGAAGGGGTCTGACACCACGAATACTGCAGGGCTGTCCATAAATCCGTAGGAGTAAAGGAGCGGGTGAAGATCTCTTCTGAACAGCATGTTGCGAGGCATCCCAAATATGGTGAATAATGTTCATGTCTGGGGAGTTTGGTGGCTAGCGGAAGTGTTTAAACTCGAAAGAATGTTCCTGGAGCCACTCTGTAGCAATTCAGAACTTACGGGGTACCGCATTGTCCTGCTAGAATTGCCTTTCGGAGGGCACAATGGAGTGCTTACGTACGTGTCATGCGTCAGAGCCGTATCTAGACGTATCAGAGGTCGCACTGCACACGTCCCACACCATTACAGAGCCTCCAACAGTATGAACAGTTCCCTGCTGACTTGCAGGGTCAGTCGGTTCATGAGAGTGTCTCCATATTCGTACGCGTCCATCCGCTCGGTACAATTTGAAACGAGACTTGCCCAACCAGGCAACATGTTTCCAGTGATCAACAGTCCAATGTCGGTGTTGACGCGCCCAGGTGTGCAGTCATCAAGGGTACACGAGTGGGCCTTCGGCACCGAAAGCCTGTACCGGTAATGTTTCGTCGAATGGTTCGCACGTTTACACTTGTTGATGGCCCAGTACTGCAGCAATTTGCGGAGGGGTTGCATTTTTGTCACTTTGAACGATTCTCCACAGTCATCTTTGGTCCCGTTCTTGCAGGATCTTTTTCCGGCCGCAACGATGTCGGAGATCGGATGTTCTACACGATTCCTGATATTCACGGTACACTCGTGAAATGGTCGAACGGGAAAATCCCCACTTCATTGCTCCCTCGAACATGCTGTGTCCCATCGCTCGTGCACCGACTATAACCCCACGTTCAAATTCACTTAAATCCTGATAAGCTGTCATTGAAGCAGCAGTAACCGATCTAACAACTGCGCCAGACACCTGTTGTCTTGTATGGGCGTTTCCGACCACATCGCCTGTTTACATATCTCTGTATTTGGATACGCATGCCCATACCAGTTTCTCTGGCGCTCCAGTGCATATAAACTCCTGGAAATTGAAATAAGAACACCGTGAATTCATTGTCCCAGGAAGGGGAAACTTTATTGACACATTCCTGGAGTCAGATACATCACAAAATCACACTGACAGAACCACAGGCACATAGACACAGGCAACAGAGCATGCACAATGTCGGCACTAGTACAGTGTATATCCACCTTTCGCAGCAATGCAGGCTGCTATTCTCCTATGGAGACGATCGTAGAGATGCTGGATGTAGTCCTGTGGAACGGCTTGCCATGCCATTTCCACCTGGCGCCTCAGTTGGACCAGCGTTCGTGCTGGACGTGCAGACCGCGTGAGACGACGCTTCATCCAGTCCCAAACATGCTCAATGGGGGACAGATCCGGAGATCTTGCTGGCCAGGGTAGTTGACTTACACCTTCTAGAGCACGTTGGGTGGCACGGGATACATGCAGACGTGCATTGCGGTTCACGTCCACGCTGTTACGGCATGCTACCAGTGTTAAAGACTGCAATGGAGCTCCGTATGCCACGGCAAACTGGCTGACACTGACGGCGGCGGTGCACAAATGCTGCGCAGCTAGCGCCATTCGACTGCCAACACCGCGGTTCCTGGTGTGTCCGCTGTGCCGTGCGTGTGATCATTGCTTGTACAGCCCTCTCGCAGTGTCCGGAGCAAGTATGGTGGGTCTGACACACCGGTGTCAATGTGTTCTTTTTTCCATTTCCAGGAGTGTATATCTGCTCCTACCTCACTATGAAATACGTCAATGCTTATCGTTCCTTTGAAGTGGACACTGTCCTCCTGTCATCATGTTTACATATTTTATGTACATAACAAGACAGTTGCCTTAGTCGATGATTTTGCTGAATGGGGCCGTCCGCACGAAATGATCTCTCAGGGGGTGAGGAGTAAAAAACAAAAAAAGGTCATATGGATATATGGTAGGAAATGCATTCCAAGGGAGATATAAAAATGGTTCAAATGGCTCTGAGCACTATGAGACTCAACCTTTGTGGTCATCTGTCACCTAGAACTTAGAACTAATTAAACCTAACTAACCTAAGGACATCACACACTTCCATGCCCGAGGCAGGATTCGAACCTGCGACCGCAGCAGTCTCACGGTTCCGGACTGCGTGCCTAGAACAAGGGAGATATACCCATCTGAAAGCGTAGATAACTGATCTTTGACAGTGTAAATTTCAATGATGGCAGGTACACAGGTACACATGAGAACACACCAGGCAAGTGGGCATGTTCTATCTCTACTAGAGTTTAGCTTCTTTCTCAATGGGGAAGACCTGCAGCACCATCATATAGTGGCCACAGTACCCTTCGTACCACCAATGTCAACTGTTCCAGCGGGGGAGCAGGGTCACGAAGATTTGCCTCGCCAGTGAGGCTTTATGGAAGGATGGCTGCTCCCGCTAGGTGGTCGCCAAAAACCTCACCCACACATTGAGGTTGAACCGGTGCTAATGGTTCGCTGCCACCATACCATTGGGATTCGCCGTAGCAGCAGGTGGTGGTGTGAGGGTTCATGGCACGGGTAGTCTCATTTGTGTGTAAGACAGATGACAGCACCGCGGTAGCCTGTGCGACGAAGCAGCGACAAAACCGTGAAACGTCTCCGTGAAGTAGTTTCATAAGACGCTTGTCGAATTCGGTACAACCTATTTTCTTTACTATCTGATTTTAGCTCAACTCATGAAGTCTTCCAGAAAGACTGAGCACTCAAGTAAGGCCTATTGAATATTATGTGTGTGTTTTAACGTGGGATTTCGGTTTTCTTTTGTGGGAAACGCTGAGTTGGTCATCGTCTGCTGGGAGCAGACGATGTTGCTTCTCGTTCGAAGGACAGCACAGGATGACCAAGTTAGGTTTCCAATACCTGAACAGAGAGGTTTACCCATCTTAGTCGAAGGCTGTTTTTGTGTGTCAGGTTGGTGACGGAGTGCTACCCCTCTGGTAGCTTCCGCTGCACGGGGAGCTAGGTAATCTCGAGAGAGAAAGGGGCACTCTTCGGTGAACGCTTGGTGAGTACGGATCGTAGCTCTTAAGGGGGGTTTCAGGTGATAGGAAGCAGGTTGAGTTAGGACTTCGTTATGTTTAACTGTTGAAATAGTTAAGAACTTCAGCTTAACTGAAGTGTGTGAAGCGAGTTATTTTTCCGAATGTGCCATCATTACATTGCTTTAAACAGGCGATTTTTGGGTGTTTGAGTTAGAAGTGTGAAAGTTACTTTGTTCATTTTGAACAACGATGAAGTAGAATTTCAAATCGTAAAGCTGATTAGGAAAAGCTGGTTAGAATCACTTCAACCGTACGTGAGTGTAATACTGTGGCGAAGCGAGTATGATTTTTAATGATTTTTAATCTTATATTTTGTGGAAGTTGCTTTTGTCATTGTGTGTCGATTTGGTGCCACGTGCGTGGTAGTCAATGACCCTTCTGGTCCACCACGGCACCGCAATAGGCTTTATTTTAACAGTTTGCTTGTTTGATGAGCTACAAATTCGGCAAGCAAATCTGCTCGTTCCTGCGCTTTCTACAAAGCAGCACAACAGTTTCATTCGGAATGCACCACGTGTTATAGTTAGGCCGTTTGCAAGCAGCAGACTCAGTTAGTATGTTGAATAATTATAGCACAACCTCGTGCATTGGTTAAACCTCTGTCCAGAATAGTGCATGCTTAGAATCGTAATGTGAATCTCACTGAGATATTTTTATGGTATGAATACAAAGGAGATGATAGTACCATTGTTTCCGACCCCCGTTTTCTGTGTTTCTTCATGCTGTAATTGAATTGTGATCTGTTTCATTCTCGCGTAATTCTTACTTAAATATTTCGAGTCATCCACCAGTTATGTGTAGTTAGGATGTGCAACCAAATATTTAGTTACAATAAATTATCTACGTGAAAGATAAATTCTTTGGTGTCGATCTTACCCCCTTCCTCCGATTTCCAATCCTGAATTAATCAAGTTGCTTCATGCACGACATGTTGTGCTATTTATCTGGCTGCTTAAATAAATCTGTGTACTTCTAATTAAATTATTAAAGTATTTAAAGTAATAATTTTCCAGCTCCGTTTTTTTTCTAAATGGTTAGGAAGGGCTTGGGCTGCTGGCGACCCTGAATTTCTGAATTTTTATCATTAATTGTGTGAGAGGAGCAGCTAGAAATGCGAGATGACGTATATGGCTCGATGAGCAACATCGTAAACATAGTAATACGTTACAACCGTCACAGTGGAGGCAAGTCGTACACAATAAGGCCTGCGTGGTTTGTAAGTGGTGCGATTAGTGGCAGTTTGACACTCAGGATTTTTTTAACATTTATTTGGGCTTCCAAGTAGCAACTCCATTTAGCCAACAACAACACATAGTTAAAATGTACGTAGGCTCGAAGAAAAGAATACAGAAATGCATATTTGCAAGTAGAGAGAACTCAAATCGTCACAGCAATACTTTGCAACAATTAGATGAGAGAGTATTTAACATTGTGTTGGGTTACAGTTTACACTGTAATATCTCCAGAAACAAGACCGAAAGATACAATATGTACACCACTAAACACTAAAGGTCGTGCCCACACTTTTAAGGAACTTAATCACTTTATAAAGTCGAATATCTTCGGTAAGTAAAAGAAGTAGCTGATTGAGGAACGTGGTATCCTATAGTCAGCAATGTCTTCATGTAGTCCAGCCGCCCCCCCCCCCCCCCCCCCAATCAAATTTGGGACACAAACAAGACATGGTTGACGTCAGCTTTCGGCTCAAGAACACACTCACATGCCGAAGAAGCGTAAACGTTGATCTGAGGAAAAGAGGCGTGACTGACGCGAAGTCGTATGATCCTCCACACGGTCGTCCGGCTTGTCCTACGCTGACGAGCCACCCTCGTTCTACCGGTGCCGTGGTCAGGCCAAACATCTCTTATCTCCACCTCCACGTGAGTGCACCTCATTTGCAACCCATTTCCGGCCACATGTCCATATCACCCTTTTTTCTCTCCCGTCAGGCATAATTTACTGCAGTTTGTATCTACAGGGTGTTTCAAAAATGACCGGTATATTTGAAACGCCAATACAAACTAAACGAGCAGCGATAGAAATACACCGTTTGTTGCAATATGCTTGGGACAACAGTACATTTTCATTCAGACAAACTTTCGAAATTACAGTAGTTACAATTGTCAACAACAGATGGCGCTGCGGTCTGGGAAACTCTATAGTACAATATTTTCCACATATCCACCATGCGTAGCAATAATATGGCGTAGTCTCTGAATGAAATTACCCGAAACCTTTGACAACGTGTCTGGCGGAATGGCTTCACATGCAGATGAGATGTACTGCTTCAGCTGTTCAATTGTTTCTGGATTCTAGCGGTACACCTGGTCTTTCAAGTGTCCCCACAGAAACAAGTCACAGGGGTTCATGTCTGGCGAATAGGGAGGCCAATCCACGCCGCCTCCTGTATTTTTCGGATAGCCCAAAGCAATCACACGATCATCGAAATATTCATTCAGGAAATTAAAGACGTCGGCCGTGCGATGTGGCCGGGCACCATATTGCATAAACCACGAGGTGTTCACAGTGTCGTCTAAGGCAGTTTGTACCGCCACAAATTCACGAAGAATGTCCAGATAGCGTGATGCAGTAATCGTTTCGGATCTGAAAAATGGGCCAATGATTCCTTTGGAAGAAATGGCGTCCCAGACCAGTACCTTTTGAGGATGCAGGGACGATGGGACTGCAACATGGGGCTTTTCGGTTCCCCATATGCGCCAGTTCTGTTTATTGACGAAGCCGTCCAGGTAAAAATAAGCTTCGTCAGTAAACCAAACGCTGCCCACATGCATATCGCCGTCATCAGTCCTGTGCACTATATCGATAGCGAATGTCTCTCGTGGAGCAATGGTAGCGGCGCTGAGGGGTTGCCGCGTTTGAATTTTGTATGGATAGAGGTGTAAACTCTGGCGCATGAGACGATACGTGGACATTGGCGTCATTTGGACCGCAGCTGCAACACGTCGAACGGAAACCCGAGGCCGCTGTTGGATTACCTGCTGCACTAGCTGCGCGTTGCCCTCTGTGGTTGCCGTACGCGGTCGTCCTACCTTTCCAGCACAATCATCCGTCACGTTCCCAGTCCGTTGAAATTTTTCAAACAGATCCTTTATTGTATCGCTTTTCGGTCCTTTGGTTACATTAAACCTCCGTTGAAAACTTCGTCTTGTTGCAACAACACTGTGTTCTAGGAAGTGGAATTCCAACACCAGAAAAATCCTCTGTTCTAAGGAATAATCCATGTTGTCCACAGCACACTTGCACGTTGTGAACAGCAGACACTTACAGCAGAAAGACGACGTACAGAATGGCGCACCCACAGACTGCGTTGTCTTCTATATCTTTCACATCACTTGCAGCGCCATCTGTTGTTGAAAATTGTAACTACTGTAATTTCGAAAGTTTGTCCGCCTGAAAATGTACTGTTGTTCCAAGCATATTGCAACAAACGGTGTATTTCTATCGCTACTCGTTTAGTTTGTATTGCCGTTTCAAATATACCGGTCATTTTTGAAACACCCTGTAGATACAAACTGCAGTAAATTATGCCTGACGGGAGAGAAAAAAGGGTGATATGGACATGTGGCCGGAAATGCGTTTAGTTTTTATTGCCGTTTCAAACATACCGGTCATTTTTTAAACACCCTGTATTTATCAAAATCACACTGTGTAAACGAACGTAGCGCTTGACTAAAACGAGAACATTATGGCAAACCAGGTGCCCAAGCATGAATTCAATCAACGTACTAGGAACAAATTACTTACTGTAATAATGACTATCCTAACCGTGTCATCTACGCACATATTCTCGCCCGTGCGTTCGCGAGGTGTGACATTTACAGGTAAAGTTCTACGGACGTGGTGGGTGCTAATATTAAAGGTCGTCCATCCTATCTGTAATGTCAGAGACACATTTTTTCTTAATTTCTAAGTTACATGTTGCTTTATTTAATTACAACTTAAAATTTTCTTTAAAACTGTCGTATTTCTAACGTCGAAGCTATATAAATGACGAAGACTCAAGTCTCAACATGCACGCGGAATATCAAAACTCGATTTACACGAAAAAAGTCTCCTCTCAGCGAGAACAATATGCGTGATTCATTTCACAGTGAGGTATGAAGAACTACAGTTACTTTAAGAGAAATTTCGTCCAGTAAAAAGTTTGAGAATAGAACGTATTCTTAAAGTTGAAATGGTGTGTCAGCAATGTTTGAAATTGAAAATGGCATAATAGGTCGAAATCTTGATGGCGGTGAATAAATAGATCTAATAACAGTCCGGCAGAACGTGTCCTTTCAAAATTGTTGTTGACAATACTGGTTATCGGTTATGGATTCTGTAGAATCTGACGACAGTATATTATATTAAATATAGCTAAGCTGCGAACCGTCGTTTACGACATATATCATCATTTTAGTCAACTACTTTTCGAACATTTTTTAAGGTTCATTTCCAGATGAGGTATGCAGATGTTTCACAAGTGATAATGTCACTGGAGATTGTTTCACGCTGCAAAGATCAGTTGACACCTCCTGATGGATGGAGGCCGGTCTCAGCGTTTCTAAAATAATGGAACAAATATTGACGGATAGTGAGTACAGCTTAACTCTTTGGCGATTGCAATGACAATGAGAGCACCCAGAAGGATACTAAAATCGATAGCACCAATACTGATGCATGAAGCAGCCTCATGCTACAATTATTAATAATTATGTGAACTTCTACATGTATCATCTGAAAATAACACGAAAAGGATCGAAAAATAGTTCGAGAGAAGAAAGAAATATTTCGTACGTGATCGGTCGCAGAAGATTGCAGTTTTTTTTTCCACAGTAAAAAACAATGTTATTAATTTTTCTTAGACAGGGGTTCACATTAATTTAAAACTTGTAGAAAGACACCATCGTCTCCTCTGACTGTTAAAATTATGTAACAATTCCAATAAAACAATTTATCTATGTCAGTCACGCATTTCGAGAGTTTATAATCTCATCTTCAGGTGAAAAACAGCGATATCTTGTTACATGTGTACCGGCTAGCTCTTTTTTAGCAAAATCAAACCAAAACAAATCAACTAGCTGGCGCACATGTAAAAAGATATCGCTGTTTTCTACCTGAAGATATAAGCTCTTGGAACGCCTCATGGGAGAGAATAAAAAGTGACTGACAGAGATAAATTGTATTATTTCAACTTTTACTGTCAAAACACGCGCAGTTTCCTTAAGAAACATAAGGTAATATTATGTATTTATAAACTCCGCCGTTTTCGTTTTTGTCGTTAAAGTGAAACACTGCAAGAATTTCGTGCATCAGCAAATGTGTTTTTCTTTTTCTAAATGCCTGATATTTTTAAAATTTCTGATATATGCTGGAACGAATAATTTTCAATGTCTTACACGTAAAAATCCGAAATTACGACAGCAGATTTTATTACTATACAATTTTGACTGCCAAGCGACGACGGCTTTTTCATTAAATAGAACGTATTGCAGTGTTTCTCAAACTATGATCTGTCAGCTTAGGCCTGTCCCCGTATCTTTGGTGGCCTGCAGTATTACTTAGAAAATGACACGCTCAAGGTAACCTACTTTTAAGGCCCCTTGCAATAAAGTCTTGTTTGTACATCAGTTACTAGCGGATTGCCTAGCGTTTTTCAATTACATATTTATACCAAGATTCTAGTAGATAGCAAAAGCAATTATATTTGTCTGTGGTGTAGAACGATACTTCAATGTGGCTCGAAGGGCTAAAATTGTTTTAAAAAACGGAAATCTGCCTGTCCTTCCAGCCGTCAAGGTAATTTATGCGTAAAACTGCATTTGTGTACATCCTATGTTCGATTTTTTTTTTAAAGAGTGAAGTTTTCGTCAGACCATAATTATTATATTGGAGTTGGTTAGAGCTCGCTTTCCTGCAGCCTTCAAACTATCTTACCTGACTAGTCACAGGGGGGAACATACAGGGGCTGGAAAAAATATGGAAACACCGCATGCTTGAATACAAAGGCAGACGCTGGCCCGCATGCAGGTTGCCCTGTTGTACATGGCCACGAACGGCAGATGTACAATGCCCTCAATATGTTGCAAATATCATAACCGTGTTCTGCTCAGTTATGACTGTTTTATGTCCGAGCCGTGATGACAGGGTGTTGTGTGATGTCCTTAGGTTAGTGAGGTTTAAGTCCCATAGTGCTCAGAGCCATTTGAACCATTTTATGTCGGAGCTGAGTGAATTAGAATGTAGTGCTTGGTGTTTGTAGAGACACGGTATATAAAATTTATGGCGCATATAGTGAAATCTGGAAAATACCACAACGGGGACTGAAGTGTGTGTTGAGAAATCGTGACAGACAGTCGTTGAAGAGGATTGTGACGAAAAATAGGAGGAAGAAAGCTGGAAAGGTCGCTACAGAACAGCATATCGCATTCGCGAACCCTGCAAACAGCAAAACAACATAAAGTAATAAAATTTACTGGACGCCGTATTGATCACATAATTTTTTTAGCTATAGACCGGTTTCGCTCTATTGTACTTAGATCATCTTCAGACCTTGTCCTCCATGACACTGGCAGGAGATGGGCTGTTGAGCATACCGCTCTACAGAGATGTAATCGACTGCTCTCTAGAGCAGCCTGTTCCGACAGCCCAGTTGCTGACACTAACATGGAGTACAAGGTCTGAAGATGATCTAAGTACAGTAGATAGGGACGGGTCACCAGTTTAAATAAAATATTTATGCAAGCAGGACTTATTATTAAATTTTATTGATATACCTCAGGTCGCCATTTTCCTGAAACAATGTTCCAGAAAATGTTTAACTGAACAGGGCTTCATAAGCTGGGACCTGCAGGGCGAGCTACAATTCAATAACCACTCATCAAAAATGGTTCAAATGGCCTTGAGCACTATAGGACTTAACTGCTGATGTCATCAGTCCCCTAGCATTTAGAACTACTCAAACCTAACTAACCTAAGGACATCACACACATCCATGCCCGAGGCAGGATTCGAACCTGCGACCGAAGCGGTCGCGCGGCTCCAGACTGAAGCGCATAGAACCACTCATCAGTGATGCAAATGCCCGAGACAGGAAAACGTGGTGCCGAAGCCGTGAAACCGTGCACAATGTTTGCCCCGCAATAGTGATGCTGTTGTGTTCCGAGACGACAGAGCCCCGTTCACAAAGCTAGCATCGTCCTAGACTGGTTTTGTGAGCAGAAGATGAACAAATTACTTTTGAATACGTTTGGGGAGCATGCAGTGATCAATATTACTACAAATATTTATTATCAAAAACAGTATGGATCACAAATTATTTTTCCTGGTGACCGGTTTCGACCACAGCTGTGGTCTTCTTCAGACCAATGAGTAAGAACCTCCTTCTGGTGGTAAATCATTTGTCTGAAGATAACCACAATTGTGGTCGAAACCGGTCACTGGAATAAATAATTTGTGATCAAGACTGTTTTTGATAGTAAATAGAAGATGGATACTTGCATCTCTCCTGGCGACGACAGTCATCAGATCTCAAAACTACTGATCCTTTGTGGCACACTTTGGAGAAAAGAGTGCGTTATCGTTATTCTGCTTCTATCACGGTTACCTGAACGTGCCACTGTTTCGCAGCAAGAATGGTATAAGAGTCCCTGGAAACCCATGCAGCCGGCCGGAGTGGCCGAGCGGTTCTAGGCGCTACAGTCTGGAACCGCGCGACCGCTGCGGTCGCAGGTTCGAATCCTGCCTCGGGTATGGGTGTTTGTGATGTCCTTAGGTTAGTTAGGTTTAAGTAGTTCAAAGTTCTAGGGGACTGATGACCACAGCAGTTAAGTCCCATAGTGCTCAGAGCCATTTGAGCCAAACCCATGCAGGACCTGTAGTTGCCCATTCCGAGATCTCGTTATGAATACCAACGGTGCTTCTTCCATTACAAATGGTAATGTTTTGCATTGCTGATGTTTCCACATTATGTATGGCTTCACGTGGGTTGCAAATCATGCTGCAATTCGAAATTTTTCACGTTAACGTGTCTGCTTTGACACATTCCGCGACTGATAGTGATCCGAACACGAGCTGTTGGAATTGTAATCACGTATTTAACCAATGACCCACCGAGCAGGAAAAGTAAGTACTCCGCAGACTAGCAGGTGAACAAGACAGCCAACCAGTTGCAATGTAAATTATGGTTTCAACGGATTTGAGCCCGTCTTCTTCAGAAGGACAAGAAACCTGTTTTAAGTATTTTCAGTTTGATGCCTATATGTTTAGAAACAGCCTTAGATAGCTTGGCAGGCAGGAACTTCAATATCTTGAACATAATTCAGCAATGGCTATAGAATAGCAGGTGAAAAGACAGCCAACCAGGTTCTTAATATACGGACATCAGATCGAAAAGAGGAAAAACAGGTCTATTGCACCGGTTTAAGGTTGATTGAAAACCATCATTTACTGCAACTGGGTGGCTGCCTTATTAGCCTGCTATTCTGTAACCGTCGCTGGAGTGCAGCTATGTTCAAAATATTTAATCTATAGAATACAGATCTCCCAGCCTGTCTTGCTCCGAACACAATTCAACACTGTCACAAATAATGTAAAGATCGATACTTGCCAGGCAGTCGTTTTCTGATTGTGTCCAGATCACCACACTTTAATAGTAGATGCTGTGGTCTCCCTTCCGCGCCACATACGTATCTCCTGTCCCTCATCATATTCTTTCCTGTGTAGATAGCCAAAATATTATCCGTGTTATGTCCAGAAATGTACTAGGCCACATCACGGATGCACGCGCTTTATTTTGTTCCGCTTAAGCGACAGTGGGAAGAGGCTTGTAGACTCATCTACACGTTGTGGTATCGTCTCAATCAAATTGCCTCCTCTGTAAGTCCATGTGTTCAGAGATGGTTGCTTGACCTCAGCTGTTCGTATTGAATGTCAAATGAAACACCTTTCAGCCGTCTAATTTCCAAACTGTTACTTTATTAGCCTACCAGTTTCGGCGATACATTACGCCAACTTCAGGTCCCCTGACCGACGTGTAGGAACATTCAAACCATGGTTCCGGTCAAAATCGGGGCCATCATTCTAATTGAAACTTCCGGGCAGATTAAACTGTGTGGAGGACCGAGACTCGAACTCGGGACCTTTGCCTTTCGCGGGCAAGTGCTCTACCAACTGAGCTACCGAAGCACGAATCACGACTCGTACTCACAGCTTTAATTCTGCCAGTACCTCGTCTCCTACCTTGCAGATTTCACAGAGGCTCTCTTGCGAACCTTGTAGAACTAGCATTCCTGGAAGAAAGAGTATTGCGGAGACATGGCTTAGCCACAGCCTGGGGGACGTTTACAGAATGAAATTTTCCCTATGCAGCGGAGTGCGCGCTCATATGAAACTTCGTGACAAATTAAAACTGTGTGCCGGATCGAGACTCGAACTTGGGACCTTTGCCTTTCGTATCAGCGCACACACTGCTGCAGAGTGAAAATTTCAATTCTGGAAACATGATTTCAAAGTCTTTTAATGCCGGCCCGTATTTTGACCGGAACTGAGATTTGAATTTTCCTACACGTCAGTGAGGGGGGCCTGAAGATGGTGTAATATATCGCCGAAACTTGTAGCCCAATGAAGAAACAGTTTGGAAATCAAACGGCTGAAAGATGGTTGATTCGACCTTGAAAATGCCTCCTGGTTGCCCAGATTGTTAAGGGCGACAGCGGATAAGCGCCAGGGACTTCCCCGAACGTGCCAACTGGTGATGGGAGGTTCTCGCGCCGTGTTCTTGCGGTTCTCGCCGGCCGCGACATCCGTTTACGAGCGATGTTGGCTCGTTAGGGGGCGCGTGACTGGAATCCGTGCCGCGCCGCCACCTGTGCGTTCGCGCTGCGGACACCCAACTACTCCTATTGCCCGAGCCGTGATCTGCGAGCTACGTCCCCCGTCCTGCGGCTGCCGTTCCTCGCCCCCGGGTCTCTGCATCAAGGGACACCGCTCTAATGACCAGGCTGCACCCCGCCCCCTCCACACCCCACTACGGAGGCGGTCCAGTTCCCATCGCACAGCTGCGACTACATGCACATCTGCTATCCGCTTGTCATCATTAGGAGGACTGTCGATATTTTTAAAAAACAGAGGGAATGCAATATATCGTTTTTCAAGAAGAATCGATTTTTCGATATATTGTAAAAAAATTTTACTATAAAAATATCGTCTGCCAGTTTTAAAGCTGGATACTTGAATATTGATTCATTAGTAGCTATGCTGTGCATCAAGAACCTAGCAGCCTGCTTATCTTCCTTAGAGTAAGAATTGAAAGGAAAATTTTGCACGTCCACGCTTGGCGATAACCACTTTGTTAACAATTGTGACTGCATGTAAGTGGCAAAACAAAAGGTGCCGATGGGTCTGTCGTTCGGCTTCGTTACCTATCCGATTTTTCCGCAAGGCTTCACGTCGACTTCCCTGTATTTTTTTTTTTTTTTCCCCTTCCTGCCAACGCCTGCTACCTCCCAGTTGTGGTGTCACAACAGCGTGCTGAAGTAAAACATTGCTGTTTGTGTTGGTATCGCCGAGCACATATTACGCAGCATTTCCCATCACACGTCTCCGCTCACCATAAAGCCCAATCTTATCATTTAGATTTTTGTTCATTATTTTCTGCAACTGTTTTTGAAGAATGCCGATGTGAGGAAATAGCACACTACATGCGTTAAAAGCTGTTTTTTTTTAACAACTGGCGTGCTATTTTCTCACATCGGAAATTACATTCACTTATCCCCCCCCCCTCCCCAGTGCAATCGGGTTACTACGCTGCTTCACGCAGTCAAAGAGAAAGATTGGACCTCATGAAAGCTCAAAAGCAGGAAAACTCCTTGACACAGTGAAAGTAAAATTACGTTCTACTACCATTTAAAAAGAACAAGTATTTACCGAAAATTTCAAAAAAGAAAATAATAATATCAAAGCAAAATATCGGCACTCCCTGTTGCTATTTCAATACCAAAGCAGCTCGTGCTCTTGCTGTAGTGTTCTCGCTTCTCGCGCACGAGGTCCCGGGTTCGAATCCCGGTGGGGTCAGGGACTTTCCCTGCCTTGAGATGACTGGGTGTCGTTGTGTCGTCTCCGTCATCATCATTCATCCCCATTACGGTCGGAGGAAGGCAATGGTAAACCATCTCCACTAGGACCTAGCCTAGTAAGTGCTGCGGGTATCCCACATCGTCCCCTAAGCACCTCGGGGTATGGGACCTCATCATCATCATATCGGTATATCAGAGAAAATAATATCGTTGATATATATTGACTGCTTTTGAATGACTATCGATATAAACAATTTTTATCAACCACCTTAATCCTAAGAGAAGTTGCAGAAGGTAATAGAGTGTCTATTGTTTATTCGCAGCCTTTTTGCTACTTCAATTATGCTTTTGAGACGTGGCACCGGTATGTCACCTCAATGTGCGCACTCACCTGTGAGTTAAACAGTTGCCACATTAAAATAACAATCAAGAGAAGGAAGCACAATGAAATCTATTCAGATGGATGTGAATTTTTGGCGGAGACCACGCTGTGATCAAAGCGTTGACGTAGGCACAGACAAACACGCAAGTTAGCATGGTGGGAGTTCAGACTAAGGCATCTATAAGGCTAAGGTAACGATACCTCCAGGGGCAAAAATAAAAAAAAAATGTGTAGTTTGTAGGCGATCTGGTGGAACAGTCCAAAGCAGGCCAGAATGTATTTTCAGAATTAGGAGAATTCCACATATCGTTTGAAGAGAGTCACCTCCGGAGCCACCGAGCTGTAAGTCATTACACTATGAGAAGCGTTCTTGTTATTTTGCTTGTGCCTTCGTCCCATATCAGCGCATGATCGGCATGGTTATTTACGGATTTGGCGTGGTTGATTTACGGGGTAGCCAGACGCCCTTCCGCTGCCACAACATTACAGCCCCCGGGTCGGAACATGTGTACTCCAAACGTCTGCGTGTTGTGCTATTTATGCGAACACGGAAGAAAGTTTTCGAAATTCTTGTGAATTGTGTAATTGAGGCGGCACTTGCGTACCTCCTCGGTATTCACCTAGAGGGATGTGAGAAACCACCTAAAAACCACATCCAGGCTGGCCGGCACGCCGAATCTCGTTGTTAATTCGTCTGACGAATTTGATCCAGGATCAGCACACATTCCCATCCCGGAAGCGGACCGCGAATATCTAGGCGAGTGTATTCGGATATTAGGAGAAGCATTAATATTCCTAAAGCGGATCGTCTGACGTTACGGTAGCACGGAAAGGTTAGCAACGGCGGGGGGAGGGGGGAGTTACGCTCAGAACATGTCGGGTGTTCGAAGATGTCTCGGCTGTGCTATGAACCGCAGATCCACCTTTATGGCACAGTCGCATTTGTTTTTCCTCACACTCAGTTAAAAAACGCTAAACAAGTATACTTGGAAAGGCATCCAATTTGATTGCTGTTGATAAACTAGATATTGATTTGGTACAATCTACGCAGATCATGAAAGATAATGATAAAAGCTTGTGCCATGTGATGTGCCATGAGATTAACTCACGTCAGTAAGTGGCACTCTGCGACTAATTGCTGTTTACTGCCGGTCTCTGTGGCCGAGCGGTTCTAGGCGCCTCTGTCCGCAACCGCGTTGTTGCTACGGCCGCAGGTTCGAATTGTGCTAGGGCATGTATGTGTGTGATGTCCTTAGGTTAGTTAGGTTAAGTAGTTCTAAGTCGAGGGAACTGATGAACTCAGATGTTAAGTCCCATAGTGCTCAGAGCCATTTGAACCATTTCGCTGTTTACTGTCTCACTGCGCCGACTACACTGTCGCTGATTAACTCATGGTTGCTACGTTTAGTGTAGATTATTGGATTATTAATTGCAAGTGGGTCCAAAATATTTCTTGTATAGTGGTCTTAAGTCTCATGTGGCGAAGAGCATAAAATATATGGCGCACAGTGCAGCAGTATCGTGGCAGCTTAGAATGATAAATGCACATACATGCAACTTTCGTTCGTGGCTGTAGATCCATATTGATCTAAAGTAGTTACTCTCACATGAGCTCTCTAAGTTCTCCTAAGTGGACTTCTAACTTTGAGCATTTGATGTCACTACCAAACTGAAGACAAAGGGCCTCAACAGTATTTTAAGATTTAACCAGATGTGTCTGCTGTTCATTTACGGGTGCACCAACCTTTCTCAGAGTACTGTTGTCTCAGAGTAAGTCATCACCATACATCATGTGTTGGAGCACACCTCACTGGAAAGTGCACTATAGGTATACGAAGGTGAGTTCAACAGTTGAAATATATTCGGATGGAATTCGAAGACGCTGTACGAACAGGTAAAATAGAGAAAGCTAAATTAAATTAACTTCCAACACGAAACGAATTAACGTGTGTTCTACCTGATAATATACACTGGCGGAAAAAAAGTCGCAACACCAAGTAAGAGTTGCACGACGTAAACGAAAGTTGGTAGGCGTGTTTCTACATCTCAAAGATGATATACACTCCTGGAAATGGAAAAAAGAACACATTGACACCGGTGTGTCAGACCCACCATACTTGCTCCGGACACTGCGAGAGGGCTGTACAAGCAATGATCACACGCACGGCACAGCGGACACACCAGGAACCGCGGTGTTGGCCGTCGAATGGCGCTAGCTGCGCAGCATTTGTGCACCGCCGCCGTCAGTGTCAGCCAGTTTGCCGTGGCATACGGAGCTCCATCGCACTCTTTAACACTGGTAGCATGCCGCGACAGCGTGGACGTGAACCGTATGTGCAGCTGACGGACTTTGAGCGAGGGCGTATAGTGAGCATGCGGGAGGCCGGGTGGACGTACCGCCGAATTGCTAAACACGTGGGGCGTGAGGTCTCCACAGTATATCGATGTTGTCGCCAGTGGTCGGCGGAAGGTGCACGTGCCCGTCGACCTGGGACCGGACCGCAGCGACGCACGGATGCACGCCAAGACCGTAGGATTCTACACAGTGCCGTAGGGGACCGCACCGCCACTTCCCAGCAAATTAGGGACACTGTTGCTCCTGGGGTATCGCCGAGGACCATTCGCAACCGTCTCCATGAAGCTGGGCTACGGTCCCGCACACCGTTAGGCCGTCTTCCTCTCACGCCCCAACATCGTGCAGCCCGCCTTCAGTGGTGTCGCGACAGGCGTGAATGGAGGGACGAATGGATACGTGTGGTCTTCAGCGATGAGAGTCGCTTCTGCCTTGGTGCCAATGATGGTCGTATGCGTGTTTGGCGCCGTGCAGGTGAGCGCCACAATCAGGACTGCATTCGACCGAGGCACACAGGGCCAACACCCGGCATCATGGTGTGGGGAGCGACCTCCTACACTGGCCGTACACGTCTGGTGATCGTCGAGGGGACACTGAATAGTGCACGGTACATCCAAACCGTCATCGAATCCATCGTTCTACCATTCCTAGACCGGCAAGGGAACTTGCTGTTCCAACAGGACAATGCACGTCCGCATGTATCCCGTGCCACCCAACGTGCTCTAGAAGGTGTAAGTTAACTACCCTGGCCAGCAAGATCTCCGGATCTGTCCCCCATTGAGCATGTTTGGGACTGGATGAAGCGTCGTCTCACGCGGTCTCCACGTCCAGCACGAACGCTGGTCCAACTGAGGCGCCAGGTGGAAATGGCATGGCAAGCCGTTCCACAGGACTACATCCAGCATCTCTACGATCGTCTCCATGGGAGAATAGGAGCCTGCATTGCTGCGAAAGGTGGATATACACTGTACTAGTGCCGACATTGCGCATGCTCTGTTGCCTGTGTCTATGTGCCTGTGGTTCTGTCAGTGTGATCATGTGATGTATCTGACCCCAGGAATGTGTCAATAAAGTTTCCCCTTCCTGGGACAATGAATTCACGGTGTTCTTATTTCAATTTCCAGGACTGTATATTCCCATTTGGCGCCAGTCTTACGCGACTGGTGCCAGTAGCGCCACTTTGGGAATGCAATTCAGGTTTGCTTTAAATACACCCTGTAACGGTCGTGAGAGTTAGTTACGTTTGAGATTCCAGGACACGAATGCCTTGAAGGTTACAAAGACGCCACTATCAGCACCTCACTGAGTTTCGACGAGGTCATTTAACAGGCTACGAGGAGCTGGATGTTGCTTCTGCGGTATTGCAGAAAGACGCTGCAGGAATGTAGCCATTTTACATAACTGCTGACAGTGGTGTTCACGGGAATGTGCGATCGTAAGAATGCCGGCCTCCGGCAGCCACGTGGCACTACCGAGAGGGAAGACCATCATGTTCGGCGTATGGTTCTGGTGCAACCCGCTGCATCTATGGCAGCAATCCGAGCAGCACTGGGCACCACAGTGAAACAACTAACTGGTACAAACCGGTTACTTGAAACATAGCTCCGAGCCAGAAGCCTTGTAGCGTACATTCCATTGACCGCCAAACACCGCCATTTGCAACTTCAATGGTGTCAAGCAAAAGTTCATTGGAGGGCGGGAGTCAGCGATGGCCATGTGTTGGTTAGAAAGAGGCCAGTTGCGGGCCTGCAACTAATCTGCCTACGTGTTAATCACACTTGATCTACGCCTGTAATTACGGTCTACGGTGCAATTTCGTTTGACAGAAGGAGCACTTTTGTGATAATTCGACGCATTCCGACTGCATGTGTGTACGTCATTCGTGAACAGCATTCCCAGGGGTGTTTTTCCAACAGGATAACGCTTGATCACATATCGCTGTTGTAATCCAACTTTTTGTGGAGACGGTCGTTCTGTCTCCAATCTAGCACACATGGGAAACATCGGACGACAACTATACCGTAATCCACAATCAGCATTAACAGGCATGGAACTCTATTCCACAAACTGACACCCGGAACCTGTACAACACAATGCAGGCACATTTGCACGCTTGCATTCAACATTCTGACGGTTACACCGTCTATTAATGTAACAGCAGTTTACTTCTGGAATGACTTATCTCGTGCTTACATTAACCTGCGATCTGGCAATGTTAATCACTTACATATGTTACACAGACGAACGCGTTCCCGAAATTTCATTAGTCTACATTAATTTCTTTTGTGTTGCGATTTATCTCCGTCAGTGTAAATCAGAAAAAAATCCGTCCTCTGCAAATAATGTTATAGTGTACCTACCAAATGAGTTTCGTCTTTCATGCTAGGCATCTTCAGTGGTCTATAAGAAAGAATTTGCTATGTTTTGAAAGGCGATCTGTAGTTATTGTTAATTTAAGCGAGCCGATAAGAGTTACTACATATCTCCCAACAAAATATGTATAATCAAATAATTTTTAAAAATATAATACATCTCAGAAGATGCCTAAGCGAAACGTGTTTAACGGACAAACATTCAGATGCGAGAAACGGAATTCTTTCTGATCTATATGATAAAGCATGATTAATAATAATGTGTCATCAGTTTCTCTTAGTTCCCCTGTGGCTTAACGGAGTATAGCTGTCAGGGCGCATGACAGCAATAAACATGAAGGGCAAAAGAAAAGGGAAGACGCAGGACGAAATAGGTTGATGAAGAGAAGGACAAGAAGAAGGAAAAAAACTGGGGAACTAATATGGGAAGAGGCTTGAGATCTATCATGTAGAGATTTCGACTGTTTATTTTTGAGCAACGTAGGACCTATGTCTTCCCACTGCAGACAGGCTTGTCTTTTATTTTCGGGTAATAGATGGAGCAACCCTCATTATGCCAAGTCAGCAAACGTAGTGAAGGTTACACTTTGCGGGAATTCAGCCGCAACCGAACACTTTCATCTGGTAGGTTTTCGGCTGTAAACCGCAATCAAGCGTGTATACTATTCCCCGTTAGTGTTGTTTGTCGTATATCGGATGTAATTTACGTCCAGTTCAAGAACTTTGCGTGGAATGTCGTTGCTATACCCGTCTCTACAGTCCGATACATCTGTCGCGCCCGAACACTGGTGTGTGATAACGTCCAGCCATTAATAGCTGCATCGTCCTTCTTGGACACGGTTTCAGGGAAGCCATTGAAATGAGTTTGGTGAGTGGTTTAACTAACCGAAATATTACAGGATGACACACTTAGGAGAAAGCTGATGTCCAGCAATTGTGTGGTCCAAGAAATACGCTGTGAAAAGAAAGATTCACAGTACAATTTGGGTTTGTTGCTTTGTCTGTTACGAGTTTGCAATGAAAGGCAGTGAAATAACGAAAAAAGAAATGGCTCTTTTGTTGGAAGCAAAGCGACTTCATATTGCGTACGTTCCGTGCTTTGACTTATGTCATACAAAGAAGATTTATTGGAATCTGTACCTCTCACCTCACGCTGTGAAGTCCTGTTGATCTCTATGAACGAAGAAACAGCATAAGCTTTTTGAGAATAAAATCATCAATATTGTTTACTAAATTCAGATATCTGGAAGTAAGATTAAAGCAATATAAAAAGCGACAAGTGTTTTTTTACACAACATCTAAGAAACATACAAATTTAAAAATTTAAAATATTTCAAATAAATCATTCACCAAAAAGCTTAAAAATTGCGAAACAAAGTTCACTGTAAGTATTAAAAACTTAATCACACGTAAGGCGGATGCCAGACTGAGATGCACTGGAAGAGTCCGCAGGAGAACTGGTCCACCCACAAAGGAGGTCTCTCTGAAAACTCTCGTTGGAGTAATACTTGAATCCTGCTCGTCATTCTGGGATCCGTACCACAGAGGATTGGCACGGGAAATATAAATTCAAAGGAGAACAGCACGCTTCGTCACAGGTTCACGAAAGGATCACGGAGATGCTCGGCCATCGGCAGTCACACTTATCACCGCTGGTATCTGGTTTATGCACTGAAAATGCAACATGAGATGTAAAGAACTATGTTGATATGCTTTGTCGCGTACAGAAATCGGCAGGATTGCCCTAGCATTCGTACCGAAAATGAAAATGAACTGAGCCAGGTGCTTAATGAGCTGCAGTGTGCGCAGTAATGCTGTGCAAACAGGTAGCCGGCATCGTGATGCGTTGTGCGCTGAGAGCGAGGAGAAAACTTTGCAGCGTCGCCATACGCTTCAGCCTTTGCGCACCTTAGTAATTAACAGTTATGTAGACGCATCAGACCACTGCGCTCTGTTTCTGCTTCTCAAAAAAATTATATATGTGCCCAGAAAATTATCGCTGTCGCTCTTAACGTAATACTCGTCCTGTTTGCTTCGTACCACCCTTCATACACCGTCACTAAATGCGAACTAGCAGAATGACGCAAATGGTTGGAGCATCGCGTGCTACGCTGCCGTTCGCCTTCTTACGTTCACACCACTTTAACTGATGTCAGTACACACGCAGAGTGAAAACCAAAGTAATGCCCCGGGTAGGCAGACTGCACTTGGCTACAATGATTCCTATGGAAAGAAAGAGAAGCTAATGCCCAGAAATTTATATCTAGATATCAGGAAGACATTATAAAACGCTACGATTGGTGAACATCTATCTAAGGGTATGAAATGTGGATAGTGCGAAAGGCAGAAATCAGATGGTTGTAAGCAGATGTTTCAGGAGGATGTTGATCAGCTGCATTGGCAGAGAAAGGAATACAGACATTCTGAAACTAGAAAAAGTTCCTACTAAGGTTGTGTGGAGAGATGGAATGATTGAGCATACATTATGGCAGCAATCGTTGGTGCAGCAGTTCGAAGGATGGTAGCGGGAAGAAGACGTGGTTTCATAACCCAAATAATTTGTTCTAACTTGGATATATGTAGGGTCAGATACATCACACACACACACACACACACACACACGCACACACACACACACACACACACACACACACAAACACACACACACCTCAGATACGTCGAGCAGGAACGACACTCGGGCTCTTAGTGGACATGCGCGACGTACTCTGTCATTAGGCCCCATACATCTCTGATGCAGCCGGGCGCAGGCACGGCCAGTCGCGTCATGGTCTCAGTAAGAAGGTCGCAGCTCGTCTATAGTTCCCAACTCAGGATAACAAAGGTGCGACACACACAACAGTCAGTACAAGGCTGTAATGCGGAAGCTAGCCCTTCACAATTAAGTCGCTGCTATAAAATAAATTCTGCGTTTAAAAATTCTGCTGGCCGGAGTGGCCGAGCGGTTCTAGGCACTAGAGTCTGGAACCGCGCGATCGCTACGGTCGTAGGTTCGAATCCTGCCTCGGGCATGGATGTGTGTCATGTCCTTAGGTTAGTTAGGTTTCGGTAATTGTCAGTTCTAGGGGACTGATGACCTCAGAAGTTAAGTCCCATAGTTGTCAGTGCCATTTGCACCATTTTTTAAAAGTTCTAGTGCGAAAATTTACATTTGAGGGTACTGTAGCAAACAATCAATATAACATCTGACCATAAGTTGTAAGGTTTTGATTTTTGTAAATTGTAAGTGTGTACGTCAGAGAGAGCAAGTTATGTTACTGCTAAATAATCAGTAGTCCTGTAAGGGCACTATTTTTGTCTTTGTGCAGTCTGATAAATTCTTAGTTAAAGCGTAGTAGGTGAGAGACGTAGTCGGTAGTACCGTGTCGATCTGTTATTATATCTGTTAGATGAAGGAAGCTTTATTGTAACAGGACAGCAAGAATGAATGTGAGTATATACAGAAAGGCGGAAACAATATAAATTTTGAAAATATTTGTATTTTTAAGAGAAGAAGTCTGAGTTAAGAACGCAGCAGTACACAGCTAGTTTGTCGGAATGATTATTGTCAGCTGGTTAACTTTGTTCACTTGCTCAGAACTGAGAGACAGACCACCGAACTTCCCTGAATCATGCGATAGGATATCAACTAATCAAGTTCTTTCGTTTTTACAGAAAGTCTCTGTTAACATTTTACTCTTTTCAACTCGTTGTTCACTCTTAAGCATAATATTATTCAGACCAATGTTATGAGCCGGCCGCGGTGGTCTCGCGGTTCTAAGCGCTCAGTCCGGAGCCGCGCGACGGCTACGGTCGCAGGTTCGAATCCTGCCTCGGGCATGGATGTGTTTGATGTCCTTAGGTTAGTTAGGTTTAAGTAATTCTAAGTTCTAGGGGACTGATAACCTAAGATGTTAAGTCCCATAGTGCTCAGAGCCATTTTGAACCAATGTTATGTTTGTAGATAACTTCATTCTAAAATCGTTTCTTGGAATATCATTTCATGGGAACAGTTACTGTCCCCATCCCACTATCTAAAGAAGGTTTAACATTACGCGTTACCCAATAGCACCACGTGGTATGCAACAGTTTGAATATTTTTGGAAATGTTATTAAAACCGAAATCTAGCTTAACTGGTACCGGTTTGGTGTTTGCTGTAGTGCTTTCGTGAGATCTGTGACACTGTAGTAAAGACACGAGGCAAATGAAAATTTTTATTATAGCCAGATAATTGTTTTAGTTCAGTTTCGAATTTAATATAAACACAAATGGTATTCAGACCAGTTATAGTTCAATTCAAATTTAGTCAAAGGTTAGCATACGAGTTTAAACTGGATAACAGTCTGTGGGTACATAGTTTTGGTAATACGTAGGCTTTTTATAGAGTTGGAGGTAAATTTGGACTGAATTTCATATAGAAACACAGAGGGGAACTTACGAAGTATTCGTTGGTTGGTAGGTTCAGGGGAAGGGAGCAAATAGCGAGGTCATCGGTCCCATCGGATTAGGCAAGAAAGGGTAAGGAAATCGACCGTGCCCTTTAAAAGAAACGATCCCGGCATTTGCCTGAAGGCTATTAGCGGAATCACGGAAAATGTAATCAGGATGTCCGGTCGCGTGTTTGAACCTTCGTCCTTTTGAATGCGAGTTCAGTGTGCTAACCACTCCGCCATGAAATGAACTGTTTTATTTGCTGTTCAATTTTTCAAGTTTTTGTTTCAAATTTTAGTTTATTCTGAATACCCACACTTTCATGGATTGGTAATTGCAATAAACATATAGATTTCATTACAGAGTAGGACTCAGTATTTGTCAATTATCTTCTCTGTTTCATAAGAAATATAGAAAATAAGGTAAAAAATAAGAAAATTCCTACTAGCGAAATTCGAACGAGGTACCTCTTATTTATATGACTTGTACGCAACACCCTTTACTTTTTGCTAAACTAATCGAAATCTTTTTTACTTGACAGCTCTCTGTGAGCTTTGAAGGCGATCTTTTTTCTGAGATTTCCTTTGAGAATTACGTCGTACTGCTTTAAGTAGTAAGAAGACAATCGAAAAAGGACAGAGCAGCCTGCAAGGTCCTCTTGTAAGCCTGTTTGGTAGCTTAATTACAGAAATGCTGAAACGTAGCCGGCCGCGGTGGTCTCGCGGTTCTAGGCGCGCAGTCCGGAACCGTGCGACTGCTACGGTCGCAGGTTCGAATCCTGCCTCGGGCACGGATGTGTGTGATGTCCTTAGGTTAGTTAGGTTTAAGTCGTCCTAAGTTCTAGGGGACTGATGACCACAGCAGTTGAGTCCCATAGTGCTCAGAGCCATTTGAAGCAATTTGCTGAAACGTTCCAAAATTATTATGTAGTTCGCATTCGTTTTGCTACGGTCTCGACCATAATCCCAGAAACCCTCTCGGACTGTGAGAGTACTGCGCCGGTACGTTGTAAATTCAACTGCACTGACTTCGCTCAGTGTTCGACGAGAAAAATGACGGCCTTCTGGGAAGGCGCGTGAAGGATTCGCGAAAGAGCGGCAGCGTTTACGACGGCAGCTGCCAGGGGAGGACGTGCTGCCGGCTGCCGGCCCTAAGTCTGGCCCCTCCACCGGACAGACGCCTCCCGCTTAACGACGCCCGCCGCGGCGGCCGGCCGTGCTTTACGCGCTCCGACGCCGCTGGGTGGCGCGGCGTCCAGGCAGCGCGGCTCCCCGGCGCGCGGAACTCGGCCCTGCGTGTGTCGGCTAATGGCCGGCGAGGGGAGGCGGCGCTTAAGAAATGACAGCCAGTCCGTCTCTGTCTGCGCGCTGTGCGGCCGCGGGGAGGTCGCCGGTTCGCCGAACCCGGGGGTCAGCAGAGGCTGCTGTGCCAGGCAGGCCGTTAGCTGCGGGATACTGTGATTACACCCAAGCTGTGAGGGCCGCCATTAGAATCATCTTACAAAAACGAGGGAAGCAAGTGAGAAACTGCATCATTTAATTGAAGTATACATTAATGTCTACAGTGAAACACAGATTTAACATTATCGTTTACTTTGCCCCCCCATGAACCACGGACCTTGCCGTTGGTGGGGAGGCTTGCGTGCCTCAGCGATACAGATGGCCGTACCGTAGGTGCAACCACAACGGAGGGGTATCTGTTGAGAGGCCAGACAAACGTGTGGTTCCTGAAGAGGGGCAGCAGCCTTTTCAGTAGTTGCAGGGGCAACAGTCTGGATGATTGACTGATCTGGCCTTGCAACATTAACCAAAACGGCGTTGCTGTGCTGGTACTGCGAACGGCTGAAAGCAAGGGGAAACTACAGCCGTAATTTTTCCCGAGGACATGCAGCTTTACTGTATGATTAAATGATGATGGCATCCTCTTGGGTAAAATATTCCGGAGGTAAAATAGTCCCCCATTCGGATCTCCGGGCGGGGACTACTCAGGAGGATGTCGTTATCAGGAGAAAGAAAACTGGCGTTCTACGGATCGGAGCGTGGAATGTCAGATCCCTTAATCGAGCAGGTAGGTTAGAAAATTTAAAAAGGGAAATGGATAGGTTAAAGTTAGATATAGTGGGAATTAGTGAAGTTCGGTGGCAGGAGGAACAAGACTTCTGGTCAGGTGATTACAGGGTTATAAACACAAAATCAAATAGGGGTAATGCAGGAGTAGGTTTAATAATGAATAGGAAAATAGGAATGCGGGTAAGCTACTACAAACAGCATAGTGAACGCATTATTGTGGCCAAGATAGATACGAAGCCCACACCTACTACAGTAGTACAAGTTTATATGCCAACTAGCTCTGCAGATGACGAAGAAATTGAAGAAATGTACGATGAAATAAAAGAAATTATTCAGATAGTGAAGGGAGACGAAAATTTAATAGTAATGGGTGACTGGAATTCGAGTGTAGGAAAAGGGAGAGAAGGAAACATAGTAGGTGAATATGGATTGGGGCTAAGAAATGAAAGAGGAAGCCGCCTAGTAGAATTTTGTACAGAGCACAACTTAGTCATAGGTAACACTTGGTTTAAGAATCATGAAAGAAGGTTGTATACGTGGAAGAACCCTGGAGATACTAAAAGGTATCAGATAGATTATATAATGGTAAGACAGAGATTTAGGAACCAGGTTTTAAGTTGTAAAACATTTCCAGGGGCAGATGTGGACTCTGACCACAATCTATTGGTTATGACCTGTAGATTAAAACTGAAGAAACTGCAAAAATGTGGGAAATTAAGGAGATGGGACCTGGATAAACTGAAAGAACCAGAGGTTGTACAGAGTTTCAGGGAGAGCATAAGGGAACAATTGACAGGAATAGGGGAAAGAAATACAGTAGAAGAAGAATGGGTAGCTCTGAGGGATGAAGTAGTGAAGGCAGCAGAGAATAAAGTAGGTAAAAAGACGAGGGCTGCTAGAAATCCTTGGGTAACAGAAGAAATATTGAATTTAATTGATGAAAGGAGAAAATATAAAAATGCAGTAAATGAAGCAGGCAAAAAGGAATACAAACGTCTCAAAAATGAGATCGAGAGGAAGTGCAAAATGGCTAAACAGGGAGGGCTAGAGGATAAATGTAAGGATGTAGAGGCTTATCTCACTAGGGGTAAGATAGATACTGCCTACAGGAAAATTAAAGAGACCTTTGGAGAGAAGAGAACCACGTGTATGAATATCAAGAGCTCAGATGGCAACCCAGTTCTAAGCAAAGAAGGGAAGGCAGAAAGGTGGAAGGAGTATATAGAAGGTTTATACAAGGGTGATGTACTTGAGGACAATATTATGGAAATGGAAGAGGATGTAGATGAAGACGAAATGGGTGATACGATATTGCGTGAAGAGTTTGACAGAGCACTGAAAGACCTGAGTCGGAACAAGGCCCCCGGAGTAGACAACATTCCATTAGAACTACTGACGGCCTTGGGAGAGCCAGTCATGACAAAACTCTACCAGCTGGTGAGCAAGATGTATGAGACAGGCCAAATACCCTCAGACTTCAAGAAGAATATAATAATTCCAATCCCAAAGAAAGCAGGTGCTGACAGATGCGAAAATTACCGAACTATCAGTTTAATAAGTCACAGCTGCAAAATACTAACGCGAATTCTTTACAGACGAATGGAGAAACTGGTAGATGCGGACCTCGGGGAGGATCAGTTTGGATTCCGTCGAAATGTTGGAACACGTGAGGCAATATTGACCTTACGACTTATCTTAGAAGAAAGATTAAGAAAAGGCAAACCTACGTTTCTAGCATTTGTAGACTTAGAGAAAGCTTTTGACAATGTTGACTGGAATACTCTTTTTCAAATTCTAAAGGTGGCAGGGGTAAAATACAGGGAGCGAAAGGCTATTTACAATTTGTACAGAAACCAGATGGCAGTCATAAGAGTCGAGATGCATGAAAGGGAAGCGGTGGTTGGCAAAGGAGTGAGACAGGGTTGTAGCCTCTCCCCGATGTTATTCAATCTGTATATTGAGCAAGCAGTAAAGGAAACAAAAGAAAAATTTGGAGTAGGTATTAAAATTCATGGAGACGAAGTAAAAACTTTGAGGTTCGCCGATGACATTGTAATTCTGTCAGAGACGGCAAAGGACTTGGAAGAGCAGTTGAACGGAATGGACAGTGTCTTGAAAGGAGGATATAAGATGAACATCAACAAAAGCAAAACGAGGATAATGGAATGTAGTCAAATTAAATCGGGTGATGCTGAGGGAATTAGATTAGGAAATGAGACACTTAAAGTAGTAAAGGAGTTTTGCTATTTAGGAAGTAAAATAACTGATGATGGTCGAAGTAGAGAGGATATAAAATGTAGACTGGCAATGGCAAGGAAAGCGTTTCTGAAGAAGAGAAATTTGTTAACATCGAATATAGATTTAAGTGTCAGGAAGTCATTTCTGAAAATATTTGTTTGGAGTGTAGCCATGTATGGAAGTGAAACATGGACGATAACTAGTTTGGACAAGAAGAGAATAGAAGCTTTCGAAATGTGGTGCTACAGAAGAATACTGAAGATAAGGTGGATAGATCACGTAACTAATGAGGAGGTATTGAATAGGATTGGGGAGAAGAGAAGTTTGTGGCACAACTTGACTAGAAGAAGGGATCGGTTGGTAGGACATGTTTTGAGGCATCAAGGGATCACAAATTTAGCATTGGAGGGCAGTGTGGAGGGTAAAAATCGTAGAGGGAGACCGAGAGATGAGTACACTAAGCAGATTCAGAAGGATGTAGGTTGCAGTAGGTACTGGGAGATGAAGAAGCTTGCACAGGATAGAGTAGCATGGAGAGCTGCATCAAACCAGTCTCAGGACTGAAGACCACAACAACAACAACGTTTACTTTGCAAGACAGATTAAACACACTGTGATGAACACTCTCCGTCGAGGACAACTTAAATGGGTTCTTGTACTAAAGAAATCTTCGAGCCACCCACATATCTGGGAAACTATTCCGCGTGCTCTTACCTTCCTTTTGTTTCTCAGAATATTCCTTTTTAAAATGAGTAGATCTCGCATGAATTCAAACTAATTCTGGAAACGATTTTTGCATTTTGATGCTGGAATCACAAATACACTATTTTTGAAGTATTCGGCAGTGCCTCGAGTGCAAGAAAAATTGGTACAGTCAAGGGTCCACTGGGGGCCTAACCGCACAATAACCGTGGGTTCGGTGTAGGGTGGCGGTGGGGTGGGTGGACTGCTGTTTCCTGTTGTGGGGTTGTGAACCACTGAGGACTACGGCGGGACGAAGCCCCTCCGTCTTTTCTGTCTCCGGTTCAATACACAATACGCAAGCACGGTTTTCAGAAATTCCTTCACAAAATAAGACGAAGAAAATATTCCAGAATTCGAATCAAGAATGATTGCCAATATGAGTAACTTAGAAGAAGATATGCTTGGTGTAGTGAAACAGCTTAAAACACTTACGGGACACAAGACCTCCGGTCAAGATTGTATGAAAGTGCGGTTCTTTTCAGAGTACGTTGATAGAATAGCTCCATACTTAGCAATCATATGCAACCGCTCGCACTTGAATGAATGGCTCTGAGCACTAGGCGACTTAACTTCTGAGGTCATCAGTCGCCTAGAACTCAGAACTAATTAAACCTAACTAACCTAAGGACATCACACACATCCATGCCGGAGGCAGCATTCGAACCTGCGACCGTAGCGGTCGCCCGGCTCCAGACTGTAGCGCCTAGAACCGCACGGCCACTCCGGCCGGCGCTCGTACTTGACGATCCGTACCAAAAAACTAGAACGTTGCACAACTGACACCAATACCCAAGAAATGAAATAGGAGTAATGTGTTGATTTACAGCTCCTTATCATTAACGTCGATTCCCAGTAGGATCTTGGAACATATACTGTGCTCGAACATTACGAATTACCTCGAAGTAAACGATTTATCGACAAGCAGTAAGCACCGATTTAGAATGTATCTTTCTTGTGAAACACAAGTAGCTCTTTACTCTCACAAAGTAATGAGTGTCCTGTTAACAGAGGATGTCAAATTTATTCCATAGTTTTAGAATTCCAAAAGGCTTTTACACCATTCTTCGGAAGCGACTGTGAGCCTATGGAGTATCGTCTTGGTCGTGTCAGGGGATTTATGATTTCCTGTCAAAAAGGTCACAGTTCGTAATTACTGATGAAAAGTCATCGAGTAAAACAAAAGTAATACCTGGCTTTACCCCAGAAAGTGTTACAGGCTCTCTGCTGTTCCTGACCTAAATAAACTATTTAGGAGACAACCTGAGCAGCGCTCTTAGTCAGTCTGCAAATGATGCTGTCATGTACCGTCTTTGAAAGTCATCAGACGACCAAAACCAATTTCAGAATGATTAAGACAAGGTGTCTTTATGGTGCTGTAAGTGGCAATTGATTCTACGTAATTAAAAGTGTAAAGTCACCCACATCAATACTACAAGGAATCCGCTAAATTTCGGTTACACGATAAATCAAACAAATGTGAAGGCTGTAAACTCAACTAAGAACTTATGGATGACAAACACGAACAACTTAAATTTTAATGTGGGGGAACCAAACCAAAGACAGCAACTTATTGGCAGAACACTTAGAAAATTTAAGAGGTCTGTTAAAGAAGCTGCTTACATTACGCTTGTCCGCCCTCTTCTGGAGGTCTGGGATCATCGTCAAATAAGACATACGGAGGAATTGAAAAAGTTCAAAGAAGGGCAGCTCGTTTTATATCATCGCGAAACAGGAGGCAGAGTGTCATGGATATGATACACGACTTTGACTGGCACTCAGTAAAAAAAAAAAAAAAAAAAAAGTTTTTTCGCTGCTGCTGGACCTTTTCATGGAATTTAAATCATCAATTTTGTCCTCAAAATGTAAAAATATTTGGTTTACGCGTACTTACAAAGGGAGAAATGATCATTAGAATTAAATAATGGAAATAAGAGCTCGCAGGGAAAGATTTAAGTGTTCGGTTGTTCCGCGCGCTGTTCGAGAGTGGAACGGTAGAGTAGTAGCTTGAAATTGCTTCAGTCCGTTGCCAGGCAGTTGTGAACTGCAGAATGATCTTGTAATTGTAGATGTAGACGCAGCAGTCGGCGCGCGACGTGCTGTGACGTCAGCGGCTCGGCAGAAACGCTGACGAGCGGTTTATGCGTCAGCGCTGGTGCTGTACAGCGCAGAGCAGGATACACCGGAAGGCCCTTGTAGATGCAAACAGGCCTCAGCAGCAGGGACCACTCTTTTAAGCTGAGGCAGTGTTGCTCTGAGTCATCATTCTTCTGACTGGTTTGATGCGCCTGCCACGATTTCTTCTCCCGTATCAGCGTATTCAAAGTTCAAATGGCTCTGAGCACTATGCGACTTAACTTCTGAGGTCATCAGTCGCCTAGAACTTAGAACTAATTAAACTTAACTAACCTAAGGACATCACACACATCCATGCCAAAGGCAGGATTCGAACCTGCGACCGTAGCGGTCGCTCGGCTCCAGACTGTAGCGCCTAGAACCGCACGGCCACTCCGCCGGCTGTCAGCGTATTGATCTCAAAGTAACACGACCTACGTCCTCAGTTATTTGTTGAATGTATTCAAATCTCGGCAATTCTCTACCGTTTTTACCCTCTACAGCTCTCTCATGTACCATGTAAGGTATTTCCTTGATGTCTTAACCTACGTCCTACCATCCTGTCTCTTCTTCATGTGAGTGTTTTCAATATCCTTCTTTCCTCGCCAATTCGCCGGAGAACCCTCTCATTTCGTATCTTATCAGGCCACCTAATTTTTAACATTCTTCTGTAGCAACACATTTCAAATGCTTCGATCCTCTTCTTTTCCTATTTCCCCACAGTTCACGTTTCACTTCTATACAACGCTATGCTCCAAATACACGTTCTCAGAAATTTCTTCGTCAAATTAAGGCCAATTTTTAACAATAGTAGACTTTTCTTGGCTAAGAACGCCCGTTTTGCGAACGGTAGTCTACTTTTTCTGCCTCTCTGCTCCCTCCATCATGGGCTAGTTTGCTGCCTAGGTTGCAGAATTCGTTAACTTTACCTGCTTCGTGATCACCTATCCTGATGTTACGTTTCTCGCTGTTCTCATTTCTGCTACATCTCATTACTATCGTCTTCGATTTACTCTCAATGCATAATTTGTACTCATTAGACTGTTCATTCCACTCAATAGAAGTTGTAATCCTTCTCCAGTTTCACCAACGATAGCAATCTCATCGACGAATGGTATCATTGATGTCCTTTGGCACTGAATCTTAATTCCACTCCTGAACCGTTCTTTTCTTTCCGCCATTGCTTCTTCGATGTATACATTGAATAGTAGTGGCGGAAGACTAAACCCTGTCTCACACTCTTCGCTCATAGCCTTCCACTTTCATTGCTCCCTCTTGGCTTTTGTACATTGCATATTACATGTCTTTCCCTTTAGCTTACGCCTACATTTCTCGGGATTTCGAGCATCTTGCACCATTTGACATTATCATACGCTTACTCCAGTTCGACAAATCCTATTAACGTAACTAGATTTTTCGTCAGTCTTGCTTCCATTATCAACCGCAACGTCAGAATTGCCTCTCTGGTGTCTCTACCTTTCCTAAAGCCAAACCGATTGTCATCCGACACACCGTCAATTGCCTTTTCAATTCTTCTGTATGTTACTCCTTTCGGCCAATTGGATGCATGAACTATTAAACTGATTTTGCGATAATTCTCGCAGTTGTTGGCTCTTGCAATCTTCCGAATTGTTGTGTGGCTGATGTTTTTCCGAAAGTCAGGCGGCATGTCCCCAGGCTCAAACGTTCCGCACGCCAACGTTAATAATCGTTTTGTTGCCACTTCCCCAAATTATTTTAGAAATTCCAATGAAACATTATCTATCCCTTCGGCCTTATTTGATCTTACGTCTTCCAAAGTTGTTTTAAATTGTGATTGTAATTATGGATCTCCAATCTCTTCTGTATCGACTTCTGTTTCCAGTTGTATCGCGTCATCAGACAAGTCTTCCCCTTCAAAGAAGCCTTCGACGTATTCTTTCCACTTACCCGCTCTCTCTCCTCCATTTAATAGTGAAATTGCCATTTCACTATTAATGTTATAACCATTGCTGTTATCTTCACCGAAAGTTGTTTTGAACTTTCTGTATACTGATGCCATCATTATAACAATCATTTATTTTTTTCTATTTCTTCACGTTTTACACGTAGCCATTTCGCCTTAGCTTCCCTGCACTTCCTATTTATTTCATTCCTAAGTGACTTGTATTCGTGCATTCCTGAATGTCCTTGAACATTTTTGTACTTTCTTCTCTCATCGATCAACTGAAGTATTTCTTCTGTTACCCATAGTTTCTTTACAGTTACTTTCTTCGTTTTTATGGTTTTCCTTTAGCGATTTCCATTCCTCTTCAACTGAACTGCCTAATGAGCTACTCATGAGCACAGTATCTAAAACCTCATTGAACTTAAAGCCTATCTCGTCATTCGTTAGCCCTTCCGTATCTCACTTCCTTGCGCATTGACTCTTCCTGATTAGTCTCGTTAACTTCAGCGTACTCTTCATCACTACCGAATTGTAATCTGAGTCTATATGTGCTCCTGGATACCCCTTACAATCCAATATTTGATTTCGGGATCTCTGCCTGACCATGAAGCAATCTAAACTGTAATGTTCCCGTATTCTCCTGGCCTTTTTCAAGTATACCTCTACCTCTTGCGATTTTTGAATAGGGCATTCGCTGTTACTAGCTGAAATTTATTGGAGAACTAAATTATAGTCTTTCTCCTCTCTCACTTCTATTACCAAGCCCATATTCTTCTGCAACCCTTTGCTTTACTGCTTCCCTTACCACCGCATCCCATTCCCCCGTGGCTATTAGATTTTTGTCTTCCTTTACGTACTGTATTACTCGTTCATAATCTTCATACTCTCTCTCTCTCTCTCTCTCTCTCTCTCTCTCTCTCTCTCCATCTTCGGCTTACGACGTCGGCATGTATATGTGAACTATTGTTGTCCGTGTTTGTTAGCTGTCTGTTCCGACGAGAACAATCCTGTCACTTAACTGTTCTCAGTAACTCACTCTCTGCCATATCTCTCTATTCATAAAGAATCCTACTCCTCTTGTACAATTTTCTGGTGCTGTTGGTATTACTCTATACGCGCTTTCTTTCCATTTTACTTCACAAACCCCTACTATATCTAGACCGAGTCTTTGCATTTAGCTTTTCAGATTTTCTAGCTTCCCTGTAACGATCAAGCTTCTGCGATTACACGTCCCGACTCGCAGAATGTTATCCTTTCGTTGGCTATTCGATCTTTTTGTCATGGTCACCTCCCCTTGGCAGTCCCCTCCAGAGATCCGAATGGGGAATATTCCGGAATCTTCTTGACAGCGGAGAGATCATCATGACACTTTTCAGTTACAGGCCACGTGTAACGTAGTGGCTTCCATAGCCTTCTACATCAGCATGCGAACTGTGGTCATAAAGAAAAAAAAAGTGGCTCTGAGTACTATGGGACTTAACATCTGAGATAATGAGTCCCCTAGAACTTAGAACTGCTTAAACCTAACTAACCTAAGGACGTCACACACATCCATGCCCGAGGCAGGATTCGAACCTGCGATCGTAGCGGTCGTGCGGATCTAGACTGCAGCGCCTAGAACCGCTCGGCAGTGTAGTCCACCGGCCGCGAGGTGTGGGAAGGGGTCAAGGTACACACCCCTTCGGACTCTGGCAATGCTTATCGACCGCACCATTCGAGCTGCAATTCAGAGAGGAGAAACGGATGGAGGGGTGAAGGGGGGGGGGTGGCAAAGCGTACATCGGTCTGGCTAAGTGTGAGTGGAACGCTTGCAGTGTGAAAGCAGGAATGTGGTGTGCAACACGTATTACTTTACCCATCTTTTTCAATGAAATCATAACTTCAGAAAGGTGTGCGTACAATATATTGCAACTTGTTTTTAGACAAGTAACAAGGACTGAACTATCAACAAAAATACCTCGTAATGTCATCCTGCTTTCGAAATGTGCTCTTGCGTGGTTCCGCGTGAAATGAGCATAGGTGTTTTTGTTAGTAGTTACTTATATTTAAAAAAAGCAAAGTTCTTCCCTGATAAATTTTATCCGCGGTACTAATATTAAATATTACTTTTTATACAGCATTCTTGTCAGTTGCACTTATTCTCATTTAATTACATAATCTCAGTCCTAAAAAAGTTTAGAGTCAACACTAAGGTCATTAGATATCGAGCATAATCTTGTACAGGGTAAAAAGTGAGGGAAGAAATATTATATACTGCATGCTACCTGCTACTGTTTTTAGTTCCTCCTTTTAGTACAGCCTATTCAGATTACACCAGTATGCATGATAATAGATGACTGAAGATAAAATATGTTGTTAATCAACTCTTTGTTGCTTGTTTCAAAACTGTCTTCAGTTTCCTTCTATCACTTTTTTTAGTGGAATGATATTTATTTAATTTTTAGATATACGTATTTTGTTAGGGCAGAAAGCTAGGTACACGAAAATGCCCTGCTCTTTATGCGAATGGGGCAGCCGGGCCAAATGAAAGTATTGGAGTGTAAAGCTATGGCCAAATCGGAGACATCTTGTGCCTGGGACAAAGAGTATCTTTCATGAACAGCTTGTAGAACACACAGGGTATATCTGAAAGTATTGCTTCCACCACTACTTACAAAAGTAGATTTGATAAAGCAGTCTATAAGGGCTCTTACACAAGATTGATTCCATTGTAAGACTATTTATATGAAAGATCCTCTCATCTGTCAAGAAAAATTGAAAACAGGGATTTGTTTGACTTTCAATTCACTAACTGATGAATTATCATGAATTTGAGAATACAACGGATAACGGAGAAAAATAAGCATGGGTAGCTCAAAAATGGCTCTGAGCACTATGGGACTCAACTGCTGTGGTCATCAGTCCCCTAGAACTTAGAACTACTTAAACCTAACTAACCTAAGGACATCACACACATCCATGCCCGAGGCAGGATTCGAACCTGCGACCGTAGCAGTCTCACAGTTCCGGACTGCGCGCCTAGAACCGCGAGACCACCGCGGCCGGCTAAGCATGGGTAGCCTTCAGATCTGGTACTGTAAGATTTCTAGCGAATACATAACACCCAAGTTACAAGAATATCATCAAAGCCGTGTTGTTAAATTTAAATAAGTTGAGTTACAGCACGAGTGTTCAGTCCAATTCCTACACTCCCATACTAACTGCGTCACAGAAGATCTGAGACTCTGTAATGAAGAGCAAACAGAAAGCATCCATCAAGACATTAAGGAGATGGAGAAGGGTTACCAGGGAAAGTGGAGTTAGAGCGCAGAGGTCGACTATAACTGGATTTTGAAGAAAGAGAGTAAAGGTGAAGGTTCTGTTACGAAATCAAAAAGGACAAATGTAAAGTAAATGTTGCTGACAAAAGTGCTTTTAGTAATTTTCATATAGCCTAACGAAATAAAACAATCATAAAAATATAGACTTGAAATTATATTAAAATCTTTGTGCCTCAGTTATTTAGATATTAAAAATATATCTTGTGAAAAATCGCGACGTGACAGGAAAAAATAAGAAAGTAGTTTTCAAAATCAGGTTTACAAATTCGTTTTAGAACGTCTATTTCATACAAATCATGTAACTTTTTTTTGAAATTCAGGCTTATCTTAAGAAACTAGTAATTTTTATAACAATGATTTCTGCAGAAGGCCGACTAACAACAAGAAATGTTTACAAAAATTAAAGGAACGAGATCAGCCAGCTTTCACGAATGGGAAGTACGAGGTACTTACCAACTTCAGAAGTTTCAGGGTTCCAGTTCGCCACAACCACTCCGATCTGAAAAATAAATAAATAAAAATATTTTTTTATTTACTTTCTATTCAGTAACATTATCAAGTTTACTGTTAATATGTGAAATAATTGATCTTTTTAAAGAGACCAATGTTGGAAATTATCTGCCCAGTTGTTTATAGTCACTGAGAAGCTGTCATTGATCCGTAACTGCAATACGACGCAAACGAATATAGTACTTTTCGCTAACATTCAGATTACTCGTTTACGTAAGTTGTGAACGTGTCACCAGCCAGTAGCGATAACCGATGTGCTACATCTTCCGTTACCATTTAAGATTTCTTTCAGTTTCTCTGTAGTGCCGTAGAAGAAGTTATTGTTCCATTCAAAGCAATATCTGGCCAAGCCTGAAGTCTGTAACATATACTCAGTATGTATTAGGGCTGGAACAAGCTCCAGCAGCCGTTGTGGCTCATATAAATTAGTTCGCCTATAGTGACTTCAAGATGAAGGTACTTATTAATACAGATAAGGGGCAGTCAAATGAAAACCGAACACCCGTCACAACGGGACAATGGAATAGTTCCACTCAAAAGTAATCAGGCACGCGTTAAAAAATTTCTACCACAGGGAGACGTCAGACCAAACATACTTGTTTCGTAGAACGCGGATCGTCCAACTGGCACTATCACGGTGGACCTTAAGGACGTTCGACATCATTCAGATACCCCAAGAGCAAACGGCAAAGCCATCAGTGGAAACATTTCACAGCTCACCGAAAAAAAAAATATCCATAGATGTTAACACAAGTTCCGGTAAGATGCACAAGACAGGCGACACGTACGTAACCATCCTGAGTGATCCACCTCATCCAATCATGTCCATTGTGCATTCCGACGGACTTGGGCAATTTCAGCAGGGCAACGCGACACCCCACCCGTGCAGAATTCCTACAGAGTGGCTCCAGGAACACTCTTCTGAGTATAAACACGTTCTCCGGCCACCAAACTCCTCAGACATGAACAGTAATAGGCATATGTGGGATGCCTTGCAGCGTGCTGCTCAGAAGAGATCTCTACCCCCTGGTACTCTTACGGATTTATGGAGAGCAGGACAGGATTCATGGTGTCAATTCCCTCTAGCACTTGGTTCAAATGGCTCTGAGCACTATAAGACTTAACGTCTGAGGTCATCAGTCCCCTAGAACTTAGAACTACTTAAACCTAACTAACCTAAGGACATCACACACGTCCATGCCCGAGGCAGGATTCGAACCTGCGGCCGTAGCGGCCGCGCGGTTCCAGACTGAAGCGCCTAGAAACGCTTGGCCCTCCAGCAATACCTCAGACATTAGTGTAGTCCATGTCGTGTCGTGGCGCGACTCTTCTGCGTTCTCGCGGGGGCCCTTCACGATATTAGGCTGGTGTAGCTGTTTCATTGGTTCTTCAGTGTACAAGCAATTACGCATTTGTTACATTTGTTATACTACACATACATTACTTATGAACAACACGATTTAACATATGTTTTCAAGCCCTGACTTCCAGGGACATCGTTGTTTCTGTTGCTATTTATTTGTTACTGGTTGTCTTTTACGTTAATATGGCAATAATAATCACTTTTGTAGAATTTTCTGTCTTTTCTTTTATTGGTGGTCAGAAATACCTTGTGCTGTTATTCTAGCAGTAATCAGTTGTATGTTATGTTCTGACGTTTAATTAATAAAGGTCAGAAATAAATGAATTTTCAGTTCAAATTTCTTGGCAACAATTGTGTCAGATGATCAGCGACATTATATGGTTAGATCTACTTGCTGAGAATTCTATCAGCCATGTTAGTGGTTCAAATGGATCTGAGCACTATGGGACTCAACTTCTAAGGTCATTAGTCCCCTAGAACTTAGAACGAGTTAAAGCTAACTAACCTAAGGACATCACACGCATCCATGCCCGAGGCAGGATTCGAAACTGCAACCGTTGCGGTCTCGCGGTTCCAGACTGCAGCGCCTAGAACCGCACGGCCACTTCGGCCGGCCAGCGATGTTAGTGGGTTATACTGAATCGATATATGTGGTGTTTTGTTGTTTAAGTTAAATTTTGTCTCTGCGTGTATTATGGTTCATCCAGATCTGTCAATAAAGTTTTCAATAAATTGTATATATTTTAGGGCAGTTTGTTCATTGAGCATTAAACGTAGATGATTTGTCGTTTGTAAATATATGTTTATTTCCTCCAGTACATTCATTACCGGTCCTTTAGCATTTTCCAATCGGTATATTGTGTTCGTTCTTTAAATGTGGTTAAAAATGTGGATGGGTTATTGCCACTTAACGTAAAAGTATCTCGGTATCTAGTGGCGAAGTTTCTGCCAGTCCGTCGCATGTAGAACTTTTACTGTCTTCGCAGTGAATTCCTGCATACCTGGATTTGCGTATACTGGTGGTTTCCAGTTGCATGACTGTGTCGTAGTCTCATATTATGCCGTGTTTGATAAAATTGTATTATTCGTAAGTTACTTGCATGTAATTAAAGAAATGTACCGACCTTTATAAGAATTTTTATTGGCGATGAAGGCTGTACAGCTGAAATAGGCCTTTAGTTAAAAAAATTCATAGCAGCGTAACTTGTTACGTAAATATATTAAGTCCTTGAAAGACATTTATTCCTCAGCAGACCCACAACACTATTAATATGTACAAACTGCTGGGATTCAAATATAACTGTTAAAGAAAACCGCTGAACAATGTGGCCTACAGGTATTATTTAAAAAGAAGTAAGAACTAACATCAGGTGTGGAGACAACAGAATCGTCCAAATATTTAAGTACGTGGTGGAGTTCGTTATGAAAAAAGGACTGTAGATGGAAGCACTTAAGAAACGGATGCGTGAGCATCAAATAGTCTACCAAAGGTAGCAAGAGTTCTACAACAAAACCCTAATACGCATCGCTATGAAGCCAGTAATATATATATATATATATATATATATATATATATATATATATATATATATATATATATATATATATTTAGCGAAACTCTATCCCTAAATGCAAATAAAGTCTTCTCGAGGAATTGGACAAGACGGAGCGGAGGGTCTCTAGGAGAATTAAGGGATCCAAATACAAGAATGGCGCTACCAAATAAGATCCAGCAAGGAAGTCCACGTCAAAATAGAGAAAATTACAGAAGCAATCCGAAAACGACGGGTACGATTGTACGGTCACCTCAAGTGAATGAGCCGGCCGCAGTGGCCGAGCAGTTCTAGGCTCTTCAGTCCGGAACCGAGCGACTGCTACGGTCGCAGGTTCGAATCCTGCCTCGGGCATGGATGTGTGTGATGTCCTTAGGTTAGTTAGGTTTAAGTAGTTCTAAGTTCTAGGGGACTGATGACCACAGCAGTTGAGTCCCATAGTGCTCAGAGCCATTTGAACCATTTTTTTTTAGTAATCTACACCGTATTTACAATATGTGCATGAATGTACCTACAAATTAATTTCGAAGGTCGAGGAAGACAAAGGCATTTCACCTTCAATAATACCACGCCTAGCACACAGCAGCTTATTTCAAAACAAGTTTCGGGCTGAGAACAGGTATACGCTTATTTTAAACTTATTTACAGCGTACACACCATTTCCGTGAGATGGCTCAAATGGCTCTGAGCAGCATGGGAATTAACATCTATGGTCATCAGTCCCCTAGAACATAGAACTACTTAAACCTAACTGACCTAAGGACAGCACACAACACCCAGGCATCACAAGGCAGAGAAAATCCCTGACCTTTCGTGAGATTTAGTTAATGAACAAAGATATAGTTCTATTTTCTTTGAATCGAGTTTCCAATGGCCAACATTTCGATACTGCATCACGATGTTTTGTGCTATGTAAGTAGACTCAAACATGCTGAAATTCATCCCAGGTACGTTCCTTGCACTCGAATGGCTGCGTGAAATTGAGATCCAAAGCGGTAACAAAACATCTTGTTGAGATCTGGGTCAAGCGCTATCGGCCGTTTGTTCACACGGTCTACAAAAAAGGGTTTCCGAAAACCTCGAGCTGTGCCATTGCTTTGCATGTCGGAAAACAGGCTAGAGCTATGAATGCCAAAAGCCACTGCTTTGTAGCTTATTAGATCTGAGTTACCGTGTTCTGAGAAAACTGAAACGCGTTTCTAGGATTTTTTGCTCGTTTTCAGCCGCAACTGGCGAGACGAGCACGTGCTGTTTACGGGGGTCGCTGCCTGTTAACAAATGGGCGGTCTCTAAGGCGGAGAGTGGACTGTGGACACACGTCGGTATTCCTGGTGTGCCCAGGAACTCCACAAAGTGAGCCGGCGTGAGCAGCATTTGAATGTCAAAGCGAAGCGTCCGCGCTCGTGCCGTTTAACGACGCATACATTACCGCCTATATCCTCACCACACGGCCCGGTCGTCATCAGCTCAGGGACTCATGGTTAAGACAACGACAAGTTTTGTCTTCTTCAACTTTTTCTTCTACTGCACCTTCTTCCTAAAGCACTGACCAGTTAGTATGTTGCGAAGTCTGGATCCATTCAGCTTCTCTTGGGTCTACCACTGTAACAGCTTTTTTAAATGAAAACGTTGTACCCATTCTTTTCTGTATTCCACAACCTTTTCGTTCAAGTTGCGAATTCCTATGTTCTTATGGATGGTCTCACTTTTTAATCTGTCTCTTGTTGTTACTGCCGGAACTTTTCTCAAAAATCTGATCATAATATGATATTTAAAGTTGTCGCGTTAATGTGGGTCCGTTGAGAATGTATGGATGGAACAAAACGTCTAGTTTTTACCTTACAAAAAAATAATTTGATAATTACGACACCTAATACGTAATATTGTACATGTAACTAGGAATTTTGTATGGTAAGGTGATACGTTAGAAAACAACAAATCAGCTAATCACACAATTTACATAAAACCTTCTACAATTCCGACTACTAAGGACTATGTTTACTTAAATAATAATAATAGGTTCGAATCCTGACTCGGGCATGGATGTGTGTGATGTGTTGAGGTTAGGTTTAAGTAGTTCTAAGTCTAGGGGACTGATGACCTCAGATGTTAAGTCCCATAGTTCTTAGAGACATTTCAAGCAATTTTTTGTTCTGTCCATATCGCAAATCCATCACTGCACTTTCAGCATTGTGCAGCAGGTCTTCTTTTCCACTCTCTTTAATGTAGCTGTTAGTTATATGTTGCATTTATATTTGTACCAGTCAACTCTCATCTTTTTTTCCTCTGGTTCTCTCCGAAGTAACCATTCCTCATCCAGTGCCATAGCTAACTTCCTTTGTTTCATACTTTTGTTTCCGATACTTCTCTTTTTTTACTTAACCTGCGTAATGAAAGTTCATTACTTTTTTCATCTACTTCTGGCCTCCTGTCTTTATGTATTTCTTTAACTTGATCAGATTAGACCGGACGAGGCTTAAGCACATCTCAGAAGCTTCTCTCTGCCACTGTGTCCACGTTTCGTCACCACACGGGGCAACATTCCAAACGAAACACTTGACTAATCTTTTCCTTAACTATTCGTTTAATGGTGCATAGAAAACCCTGTTGTTCTTGCGAATTATTTCTATTTTAACGTTTTTTTTTATTTCGGGATAATAATAATTCAAATGGTTCAAATGGCTCTGAGCACTGTGGGACTTAACTTCTGAGGTCATCAGTCCCCTAGAACTTAGAACTACTTAAACCTAACCAACCTAAGGACATCACACACATCCATTCCCGAGGCAGGATTCGAACCTGCGCCCGTAGCGGTCGCGCGGTTCCAGACTGTAGCGCCTAGAACCGCTCGACCACTCAGGCCGGCTAGTAAAAATTCCGTGTGGCTGTATGGCCTGGTGCCATTCGTCGTATTGTACGCCACCTGGGGGATTCTCGTGTTCCTAACCTACGCCAATTATCCAACTGGTGAGAAAGGTGACCTGCAGTTTAACGTCGAATCAGAACCACGTGTTGCTTCTGGCGGCTCCTCACGTCGTTGAAACACGACTGATGTGTTAAAAGGAAGACTGAAAAATCCGTGGTCCGGCCGAACTCGGAACCCGTAAACTCACGGTTTCCAGGCTAGCTAGACTACCAGACTTGACTATGTCTTCATTACTTGTCATCTTACACTTTGCTGAATTTGTTCAGCGTGGCTGACGTTATCAACCTGTTCCACTAACACGTGGCAAGTAGGAAAGAGGAAAGTGAATATTTGCCGAAAAAGAATCCTTTCTTTCCCTTTCATTTCAGTATATGTGAACGTGTACTCCACGCCAACAAACATTGCATAAGCTCTTCTTCCTTTTAAAGCATCTTCCCCTGTAATACCGTAACAGTTTAACTGCGTCTTGTGATTTTTCCCCATAATCCGCTGTGACACGAATTCTTGAAGGGCGAAAGGAAAAACTGATAGAAGCCGACCTAGGGGAAGATCAGTTTGAATCCCGTAGAAATGTTGGAACACGTGAGGCAATACTGACCTTACGACTTATCTTAAAAGACAGATTAAGGAAAGGCAAAGCTACGTTTCTAGCATTTGTACACTTAGTGAAAGCTTTTCACAATGTTGACTGTAATATAACTTTTTTTTCAAATTCTGAAGGTGGCAGGGAGCAAATACAGAGAGCAAAATTTATTCACAATTTGTACAAAAACCAGATGGCGGTTATAAGAGTCTAGGGGCATGAAATGGAAGCAGTGGTTAGGAAAGGAGTGATACAGGGTTGTAGCTTATGCCCGATGTTACTGAATCTCTATATTGAGCAAAGGGTAAAAGAAACAAAATTTGGAGTAGGTATTAAAATCCATGGAGAAGAAATAAAAACTTTGAGGATTGCCGATGGGACTGTAATTCTGTCAGAGACAGCAAAGGACCTGGAAGAGCAGTTGAACGGAATGGACAGTGTCATGAAAGAAGGATATAAGATGAACACCAACAAAAAATTACGAGGATAATGGAATGTATCCGAATTAAATCGGGTGATGTTGAGGGAATTAGATTAGGAAATGAGACGCTTAAAGCAGTAGATGAATTTTTCTATTTGAGGATCAAAATAACTGATGGTGGTCGAAGTAGAGAGGAATATAATACGTAGACTGGCTATGGTAAGGAAAGCGTTTCTGAAGAAGAGAAATTTGTTAACGTCGGGCATACATTTAAGTGTTTGGAAGTCTTTTCTGGAAGTATTTGTATGGAGTGCAGCCATGTATGGAAGAAGAGAATAGAAGCTTTCGAAATGTGGTGCTACTGAGGAATGCTGCAGATTAGATAGGTATATCACGTAACTAATGAAGTGGTACTGAATCGAATTGGGGAGAAGAGGAATTTGTGACACAACTTGACTAGAAGGAGGAATCGGTGGGTAGGACATGTTCTGAGGCATCAAAAATGTTTAAATGTGTGTGAAATCTTATGGGACTTAACTGCTAAGGTCATCAGTCCCTAAGCTTACACCCTACTTAACCTAAATTATCCTAAGGACAAACACACACACCCATGCCGGAGACAGGACTCGAACCTCCGCCGGGACCAGCCGCACAGTCCATGACTGCAGCGCAATACCAATACCAATTTAGTATTGGAGGGCAGCGTGGAAGGTAAAAATCGTAGAGGGAGACCAAGAGATGAGGACATAAAGCAGGTTCAGAAGGATGTAGGTTGCAGTAGTTACCTGGAGATGAAGAAACTTGCACAGGATAGAGTAGCATGGAGAGCTGCATCAAACCAGTCACTGGACTGGAGACCACAACAACAACAACAACCTACTGTAAAAGATATTGAAAAGCCTAGCAGTACGACGTAACACGAAGACATCACCGCTGTGTCAGAAGCCCCTAGGACTCTGAGAAGTGACGGGTTACCGCATTGGTCTGTTGAGATAACAGACTGCTATTAACGTTGGCTCCGTGCCAGGCGCAGCCAAGGGTGTGTAGGGAAGGTTCCGGCTTGTGGCTGTGCACACGGCTCCCGGCAGACGCATTCGCAGAACAAACACTCGACAAATTGCAGGCGCCAGCCGCGGAATACAGACGAAGAATTCGAGCCGTCGACTCCGCAGTCGTCTGGTGTGAGAGGGAGCGCCGGCTGTTGGCGGGAGTCCGGGGTTCTTGACCGGAACCTTCGGCAGGCCATTAGCATTCCACGGCTCGCCCCCACAGCCCGCAGTATTTACGCGCCTGTCTGCAGGGAGCTGCATGCAGCGCGGCGACCAGCCACCGACTCTGATAGCCGAGCTTGCAGCGTCTGCGCGTTCCCAAGCAGACTTGACTGAGTATTAATGTATCAGTTTCACAAAACTTACGGCAGATGATACATTTTTGTAAAGATGTAGAGGTAATTTGGACTTGGAAAGTAGGAAGCAGAGAGTTGTCGTCCTGTTCAACAAACAGAGAAGTAGTTTAAGTCAGACTTGGATCGGCTGAAAGGGGTGGATGCTCTGTTCTGACTGCACTGCTTTTCTTGATCTACACTCTAACACGAAAAATGACCCTCCGCCAAGGAATTATCCGAATGGGACAGGAAAAGTTAGATATGCTGGGTGATCAAAAAGTCAGTATAAATTGTAGACAGAGAGGTACAAATTGACACACATGCTTGGCATGACATGGGGTTTTATCAGAACCGAAAAAAATACAAAAGTTCAAAAAATGTCCGACATCTGATCAGAATAGCAATAATTAGCACAACAAAGTAGGACAAAGCAAAGATGATGTTCTTTACAGGAAATTCTCAATATGTCCACCATCATTCCTCAAAAACAGCTGTAGTCGAGGAATAATGTTGTGAACAGCTCTGTAAAGCACGTCCGGAGTTATGGTGAGGCACTGGCGTCGGATGTTGTCTTTTAGCATCCCTAGAGATGTCGGTCGATCACGATACACTTGCGACTTCAGGTAAACCCAAAGCCAATAATCGCACGGACTGAGGTCTGGGGACCTGGGAGGCCAAGCATGACGAAAGTGGCAGGTGAGCACACGAACATCACCAAACGACGCGCGCGAGACATCTTTCACGCGTCTAGCAATACTTTTTTTTTTGTTCTAATAATACCCCATGTCATTCCAAGCATGTGTGTCAATTTTTACCTCTCTATCTACATTATTCCGTGGTTTATTAAGTTTTCAAATTTATACTGTCTTTTTGATCACCCGGTACATCTACAGAGAAAGAAATGATTACAATTTGAGAAACATTTGACAATTAATTTAAGAGAAAGAGCTTCGCACATCAAGCAATTCAATAGAGCGTTGGTCCACCTCTGTCCCTTAAGCAAGTATTTATACGTCATGACACTGACTGATTGACAGAATAGTTGGATGTCCTCCTGAGGAATACCGTGGCGAATTCTGCTCCGTTGGCTCGTTAGGTCGTCAAAATTCAGAGGTGGTTGGAGAGCTCTGCCCATAACGCTCCAAATGTTCCTCAGCTGGAGAGAGATCCAACGATCTTGCTGGCCAAGCTAGGGTTTGTCAAGCACGAATACGAACAGGAGGAACTCTTACAGTGTGAGGGTGGACATTATCTTGGACAAATGTAAGTCCAGGGCGGCATGGCAAGTACAATATTGTCGACGTAAGGCTGTGCTGTAGGGGTGCTGCGAGTGAGAAGCAAAGTCTTCCTCCTGCGAAATGAAATAGCGTTGAAGACCATAACTCCCGGTAGTCGGGCCGTATGGCGTTTAAGACAATAAGGCTGTTACATCAGCGCTGTCCGGATTGTCTCCAGACGCGTCTGGTCAGTGGGGTTCAGTTGGAAGAGATTCTACTCCAGTCAGTGAGCTTCTGGGCTGAATAATTGCCCGCAGGCGCTTCGAACAGTGGAGCTCTTGTCAAACAAAGTTTATTCTTGATTATTTTGAGCTCCAGAGCTGATTCGTTCTTCGTACATCTACAGGTCGCAGCGGAGGCGGTGAATGGTGTGTCTGTTGTAACTCCACAAACGTCAACTGCTGTCGCTGTTGTAGTTGACACCACATTCACCACCACCGTCTATCATCACGATATGTACGTCCGAAGATTGTCAAATGTTGACCGAAACCGGTTACTGCAAATTATTATTATTATTATTATTATTATCATTATTATTATTATTTTGCTGTCGAGACTGTGTTCATTCTGAAAGGTGGTAATTATGGCCAACAAGTGTGAATGGCAAAGGAGGATTGTGGGAACGAGATGACTACAGTGTAGCCTAATATTTACGTTCAGGCCATATTTAAACACAGCTAAGACTTTCTTCATTCTAAAAATTACAACAGCACGGTAACTCAACAGAATTCTATATTAGATAATTGGAATGACTCCGACGAGTATTTTGATGCGTGTTATACACTTATAACACATATCGTAGATAAACTACGAAAAATACAAGGGGAGAAGACGAAGGGGGGGGGGGGGAGAGGGGGGAGACCACACTATGTAACTTTTGCCAAATGTTTAACAGTACCGTATTCACAAGATGGATACTTTTTTCAACACCACAATACAAGGAAAACTTCCGTGTCTATCTTTAAGTAGTTCACTTAAACTATTTTCGATTTTTTGTTAGCATTCTTGTGATTGGTTTGATGCGGCCCGCCACGAATTCCTCTCCTGTGCTAACATCATCATCTCAGAGTAGCACTTGTAACCTACATCCTCAATTATTTGCCAGATGAATTCCAATCTCTGTCTTCCTCTACAGTTTTTGCCCTCTACAGCACCCTCTAGTACCATGGAAGTCATTCCCTCATGTCTTAACAGATGTCCTATCATCCTGTCCCTTCTCCTTATCAGTGTTTTCCCCATATTCCTTTCCTCTCCGATTTTGCGCAGAACCTCCTCATTCCTTATCAGTCCACCTAATTTTCGACATTCGTCTGTAGCATCATATCTCAAATGCTCTGATTCTCTTCTGTTCCGGTTTTCCAACAGTCCATGTTTCACTACCAGACAGTGTTGTACTGCAGACGAATATTCTCAGAAATTTCTTCCTCAAATTAACGCCGATATTTGATATTAGTAGACTTCTCTTGGCCAGGAATGTCCTTTTTGCCATTGCTAGAATGCTTTTGATGTCCTCCTTCCTCCGTCCATCATTGGTTATTTTACTGCCTAGGTAGCAGAATTCCTCAACTTTATCTACTTCGTGACCATCAATCCTGATGTTAAGTTCCTCTCTGTTCTCATTTCTACTACTTCTTATTACCTTCGTCTTTCTTCTGTTTACTGTCAACCCATACTCTGGACTCATTAGACTGTTCATTCCGTTCAGCAGATCATGTGATTCTCCTTCACTTTCCCTCTGGATAGCAATGTCATCAGCGAATCATATCATTGATATCTTTTCACCTTCTGTTTTAATTCCACTCCCGAATCTTTCTTTTATTTCCATCATTGCTACCTCGATGTACAGATTGAACAATAGGGGCTAAAGGCTACATCTCTATCTTACACCCGTCTTAATACCAGCACTTCCTTCTTGGTCGTCCACTCTTATCATTCCCTCCTGGCTGTTGTATGTATTGCACTTGCAAGTGACCCGCGTCTCCCTACAGCTAACCCCCATTTTTCCCCAGAATTTCGAACATCTTGCACCATTTTACACTGTCGAACGCTTCTTCCAGATAGACAAATCCTATGCCGTGTCTTGATTTTTCTTTAGTCTTGCTTCCATTATTAAGCGCAACGTCAGAATTGCCTCTCTCGTACCTATACCTTTCCTAAAGCCAAACATCGTCATCTTGCGCATCCTCAATTTTCTTTTCCATTCATCTGTATATTATTTTTGTAAGCAATTTGGATGCTTGAGCTGTTAAGCTGATGGTGCGGTAATTCTCGCACTTGTCAGCTCGTTCCGTCTTCGGAATTGTGTGGATGATGCTTTTCGAAAAGTCAGAAAGTATGTTGCCAGTCACATACATTATGCACACCAACGTGAATAGTCGTTTTGTTGCAACTTCCCCGAATGATTTTAGAAATTGTGATTGAATCTTCTTATCTATCCCTTCTGCCTTATTTGACCGTAAGTCCTCCAAAGCTGTTTTAAATTCTGATTCTAATACGGAATCCCCTCTCTACTAAATCGATTCCTGTTTCTTCTTCTATCATATCAGACAAATCTTCCCCCTCATAAAGGCTTTCAATGTATTCTTTCTATCTATCCACTCTCTCCTCTGCATCTAACAGTGGAATTCCTGTTGCATTCTTAATGTCATCACCTTTGCTTTCAATGTCACCCAAGGTTGTTTTGGCTTTCCTGTATCCTGAGTCTGTCCTTCCGACAATCATTTCTTTTTAGATGTCTTCACATTTTCCCTGCAGCCATTTCGTCTTAGCTTCCCTGCACTTTCTATTTATTTCATTCCTCAGCGTTCCTGAATTTCTCTGGGTATTACTGTACTTACTTCTTTCATCAATCAACTAAAACATTTCTTCTGTTAGCCATGGTTTCTTCGCAGTTACCTTCCTTGTACGTATATTTATGTTTCCAGCTACTGTGATTGCCCTCTTTGGAGATTTTCATTGTTTTCAACTTTACTGCCTACTGAGCTATTCCTTATTGCTGTATCGATTGCCTTAGAGAACTTCATGTGTGTCTCGTCATTCCTTAGTACTTCCGTATCCCATGTCTTTGCTTATTTATTGTTCCTCACTAATCTCTTGAACTTCAGCCTACTCTTCATCATTACTACATTGTGATCTGAATCTATATCTGCTCCTGTATAAGCCTCACAATTCAGTACCTCATTTCGGAATCTCTGTCTAACCACGATGTAATGTACCTAAAATCTTCCAGTATCCCCCAGCCTTTTCCAAGTATACCTGCTGCTCCTCTTGTGATTCTTGAACGGAGTATTTGCGATTACTAGCTGAAATTTATTACAGAATTCAATTAGTCTTTCTCTTCCCTCATTCCTTGTCCCAAGCCCATATTCTCCTGTAACCTCTTCTTCTACTCCTTCCCCTACAACTGCATTCCACTCGCCTATAAATATTAAATTTTCATGTCCTGTTGCGTACTGTATTACACTTTCCGTATCCTCATATGCTTTCTGTCTCTCTTCATCTTCAGCTTGCGACGTCGGCATGTATACCTGAACTATCGTTGTCGGCCTTGTTTTGCTGTCGATTCTGATTAGAATAATCCTATCACTGAACTGTTCAGTAACACACTCCCTGTCCCACGTTCCTCTTCATAACGAATCCTACTCCCGTTGCACAGTTTTCTGCTGCTATTGATATTACCCTGTACTCATCTCACCAGAAATTCTTGTCTTCTTTCCATTTCACTTCATTGACCCATACTATATCTAGATTGAGCCCTTGCATTTCCCTTTTCAGATTTTCTAGCTTGCCTACCACACTTAAGCGTCTGACATTCCACGCCCCGAATCGTAGAACGTTGATAATTCAATCTTTTTATCATTGTCACCTCCCCCTTGGCAGCCCATCCTGGAGATACGAATGTGTTGCCAATGGAGAGATCATAATGACACCTTTTCAATTACAGACCTCATGTCCTGTGGACACACGTTATGTGTCTTTAATGCAGTGGTTTCAGTTGCCTTCTGCATCCTCATGCCGTTGATTATTGCTGATTCTTCCACCTTTAGAGGCAGTTTCCCACCCCTAGGACATGAGTGTACTCTGAACCTCTGTTCGCTTCTCCACCCTCTATGTTAAGGCCGTTGACAGAATGACGGTGACTTCTATATGCCGGAATGCCTATTATTAATCAAAACTATGCCGCCAATGCTGAACATTAATCAAAATTTGAGAGGTGGCAGGTTTCGAATCTGGAACCGAGAACGCCTTCATTACTTATTTGTTTTTGTTCGTCATTGGTCGTTGTATTTGTTCGGGGCAGATGTTCCATGACGCTTGTTCAAGTTGATTGATGATCCGGTCACTTTTTTATTTTTTATTACAGGGGCCAGCTATCCGTCTGCCCGAACACGATGAGCTACCGTGGCGGCGCCTCTAGACCACGGGGTCTAGTTACATATAAAAAAATATACGTGCTTTTGTCACGAGAATAATAACTTTACTATTACCATAACACTGTTTGAAATCGTGAAAATATTGTAAATACGGATTATCGTTGTCTGTGGTAACCGTTCTTACGAATTAAAACAGCAATTTGTATCTTCAATTGGTACATTGATTGCCATTTTGGAAACTATTGTTGCGTTTCCTTTCTCTGAAAGTGAGAAGCTGCTAATTTCACACTCATTACTTACATGCTTTAATTATGTATTACGAAAAGTAATGTTGAATGTGTGGTTGTTGCGTAAAGTGTGAAAGATTACAATACGCTTCGAGAAAAAAATTAACTTCTTCCTATCCACGTATTAAAGTAACTGAAACAATGAGAAAAAACAACTGCTGATACATTCCTGTACCTGCACCAGAATACATTACATTCGGAATACGTGTAAGGTGTTCTTGTTTGGAAAAAAAGTGTCCTGAAGTAACTGCTTCGTAAACTTTCTTTTATATTTCGTAATTGTTTTTCCAATGTTCCAGCGGTTACATTTTGAACATTATTTACTTTATTTTACTTGATGATCAACGTATTTCTAACTTTTATTGGCATTTTCGGGTTCCATTCTTAATTTGTAAATAATTGACAATTACAACTTACTCCTGGGATAGAACGCCTTATAACATCAAATATTACAGAACATACTTTCCTTTAACTAATAAGGTTCCAGAATCTTTTAAAAATGTGGGGAGGTTTCCTTTTTTTTTTTTTTTTTTTTTAATATTGCAAGACGAGACCGACGCCTCAGATTGATACCGTTTCCTAACCCGACACGCTAACCGCTACACCACAGCAAAGTTTCAAATTTAATCACGGTGAAGACTTCAACTGCAGTCATGATTTTAGCTCATATTTAATTTTAATAAATCGTACCAACAGCCACGCGTTTTCGAGAGATGCTCAATACTTTGAAGCACTCTATATTCAAAAGACGTAGGTAGTAGTTTAAAACGTATCAAATTTTGTTTCTCCCACATCTCAAAATTCAATACAACCACCAAAGTCGATAGACTGAGGAAGACGGTCTGCCATCGTCCAAGGCCGCCAGTCATATTTTGTGAGCACGCTGGGAGTGTGGAATGAGAAGGCAGAATGCAGCTGAGCGAGCAGAGCAGAACGGCACTGTGAACTACGGATAAACGACAGCCGGCCGCGGTGGTGTTGCGGTTCTAGGCGCTCAGTCCGGAACCGCGCGACTGCTACGGTCGCAGGTTCGAATCCTGCCTCGCGCATGGATGTGTGTAATGTCCTTAGATTAGTTAGGTTTAAGTAGTTCTAAGTTCTAGGGGACTGATGACCACAGATGTTAAGTCCCATAGTGCTCAGAGCCATTTTTTTGATAAACGACAAGAGACAGATTCCATATTTCTAGTTTTCATGGAATTGTTTGAGACGATTTCTCATTGTAGGCTTTTAAGGGACGTACGAACATCTGGAATAGGGTCACAGATACGTTAGTGTCTTGAAGACTTCTTAAGTTGTGGAACCCAGAGTGTTGTCATCGACGGCGAGTGTTCCTTAGAGATAAGTGTATCGCCAGGAGTGACTACGAAGTGTGATAGGACCTCTGTTGTTCTCTGTATACATAAATGATTTGGCGGAAAGGGTGGGCAGCAATCTGCGGTTGTTTGCTGGTGATGCCGTGGTGTACGGCAAGGTGTCGAAATTGAGTGACAGTAGGAGGATGCAAGATGATCATACAAAAGTTCAAGTTGGTGTGATGAATGGCAGATAGCTATAAACGTAGAAAAAAAGAGATGAGCGGGAAAAACGAACATGTAATGTACGGATACAGCATTAGCAGTGTACTGCTCGGCCGCAAATTCGAATCCTGCTTCGGGCATGGATGTGTGTGATGTCCTTAGGTTGGTTAGGTTTAAGTAATTCTAAGTTCTAGGGGAATGATGAACTCAGATGTAAAGTCCCATACGGCTCAGAGCCATTTCGAGGAAGTGAGTGTACGAAGTATTACACCACTCACTCTGGTGAAAGTCATGCACTTGTGAAACGCAAACTGTAGGCACAGGAGACAAAGTGGCGGAGGAAGACTTGAATATGCAAATAGATTACCGGGTATTTTGGCCGTGCTTATTACACAGGTCACTCCGTTCGTCTACGAGACTCAAAAAACAGTACAGATAGGCGCCCACGCAGATGCCGAGTTCTTTGATCTCCGGACGGCCTTCGATGAAGTTCCCCACTACCGCCTAATGAACAAAATGCGAGCGTATGGAATATCAGACCAACTGTGTGACTGGATTCTACACCGACTGTGCGGTCAGGGTGAAGATTTTCTAGCAAACAAAACGCAGCGTGTCATTCTAAACGGAGAGAAACCTTCAGACGTAGAGGTGACTAAAGTTTCACAGGACCACTATTTTTCACAACATATACAAATGACCTGGTAGATAACGTTCGAAGTCGCATGAGGCTTTTCGCGAATAATGCCGTTGGTACAGAAAAGTCGCGACGGTGGAAAATTGTAGCGAACTGCGTGTCTTCCTGCACAGAGTTGTAATTGATGACCAACATAAACAAAGGCAACGTATTGCGAATGCAGATACAGAAAGACCCTTTTTTGTACGATTACACAATTGTAGAACAAAATTAAATGGTTCAAATGGCTCTGAGCACTATGGCATTGAACTTCGGAGGTTATCAGTACCCTTAACTTAGAACTACTTAAACCTAACTAACATGAGGACATCACACACGTCCATGCCCGAGGCAGGATTCGAACCTGCGACCGTATCGGTCGCGTAGTTCCAGACTGTAGCGCCTAGAACTGCTCGGCCACCTAGGCGGCCAATTGTAAAACAATGACTGGAAGCAGTCACGTCCATAAAATATCTAGGAGTAAGCATACGCAGTGATTTGATGGGGGAGGTCCACTTACAATTAATCGCGAGTAAGGCAGATGCCAGACAGATGCACTACAAGAATCCTACAGAACTGTAGTATATCAACAAAGGCACTAGGTTACGAAACACTCGTTCGACCTCTACTTCAATGGTGTTCGTCCGCCTAGAGTCCTTACCAGATTGGATTGATATTGGACAGAGAGAAGATCCAAAGAAGAGGAGCGCGTTTCGTTACAGGCTTATTTTGTAAGCGCGAAAGCGTGACGGAGATGATCCTCCAACTCCAGTGGCAAACCCTGCGAGACAGGCGTTCTGCATGACGGTGTGGTTTACTGTTAATATTCCGAGAGCGTACAATCCCACTAGAGTCAACCAATATATTGCTTCCTCCTTCGTGTATCTCACGAAAAAACCATGAAGATAAAATTAGAGAGATTCGAACGCACCCGGAGACTTACCGGCAATTGTTCTTGTCACTAACCAACCACGACGGGGACAGGAAAAGAGGGGAAGTGAGACTGGCACATAAAGTACCCTCCGCCACACACTGCAAGGTGGCTTGCGGATTACAGGTGTACCTAAGAGGTGATAAGATCAGAACAACGTTACAAATGATGACGGGCAGATTCAAACCGAAGGATATCCCACTGGTAGTGATGTTGGGTACTCGCAGATGGAAACATCAGAGACAGTCAGGCCTGTAGGCGTGCTCACGTACGTCGCCTAGGATTAAGGCGACTGCTAAAATCTGGATCCCAGTCCTTCTCTGGCAAAAATTTCAAGAATTTTAAGAAAACATGATATTAAGAGTGTTTTTACCACGGTGGCCAAGACTAGAGTCCTTCTTGGCTCAGTTAAAGATAATTTGGGCTTGAGGAAGCCCGCGGTTTATGAAATTCCGTGTCGTTGTGGAAAGAAGTATATTGGTCAAACTATTCAGGACCGGTGTGTGGAGCATCATCGGCACATTCGGTTGTTCCAGCCTGAGAGGTCGGCAGTATGAAAAGACACAATTGATATCTCCTGCTTCTCGCTATTGGGAATGTGTTCTTAAAGAATCCATTGTAATTCGATTATCAAGTAATATTATTAACAGGGAAAAAGGTTTTCCTCTAAGTAAGATATGGAATGCGATTTTGTCCAACATTAAACAACATCGGTCTTCTTTTCGTTAATTGGATTCTTCCAGTTAGTGCTGTTGCGATTGATCGTTTCTGCCGTCTTCTCTCAACGGTGCGCTGCGTGTCTACTTGCTGCCAGGAGGCGCTGCCCATCATCTCACACACGCGCGGTGCTCTGTCCGTGGTGTATAAAGGTTTCCGTCGTTGTGGCTGGAATTCAGTTCCGGCGAGGCGGTGCACGAGAATTAACTCCCCTGAAGATAGCGGCCAGCTGGTCCGCCGAAATATTATGTCTGGACGACGACATGATCCGGCTGCAAACCCGTGAGGAATAGCAAAAATTTTCAGTTTTCGTTAACATAGTCGTTACATTGCAGGGTCAGCCTACCTGAAGTATTTGCACTGATATCATTTCATTCGTCTGCCTCTTCGCTGATTTCATCTGCATCGACACACACATAATTCATTTTATTTCAGTGTATTTCGTTCATTTCTCATTTTTAGCAAACAGAACACAGCATGTTGTTATCAATGAAGAGACGTCTACAGACGTTAAGGTCACCTCTGGCGTGCCACAGGGGAGTGTTATGGGACCAATGCTTTTCACAATATATATAAATGACCTAGTAGATAGTGTCGGAAGTTCCATGCGGCTTTTCGCGGATTATGCTGTAGTATACAGAGAAGTTGCAGCATTAGAAAATTGTAGCGAAATGCAGGAAGATCTGCAGCGGATAGGAACGGTGCAGGGAGTGGCAACTGACACTTAACATAGACAAATGTAACGTATACATAGAAAGAAGGCTACTTTATTGTATGATTATATGATAGCGGAACAAACACTGGCAGCAGTTACTTCTGTAAAATATCTGGGAGTATGCGTGCGGAACGATTTGAAGTGGAATGATCACATAAAATTAATTGTTGGTAAGGCGGGTACCAGGTTGAGATTCATTGGGAGAGTCCTTAGAAAATGTAGTCTATCAACAAAGGAGGTGGCTTACAAAACACTCATTCGACTTATACTTGAGTATTACTCATCAGTGTGGGATCCGTACCAATTCGGATTGACGGAGTAGATAGAGAAGATCCAAAGAAGAGCCGCGCGTTTCGTCACAGGGTTATTTGGTAACCGTGATAGCGTTACGGAAATGTTTAACAAATGCAAGTGGCAGACTCTTCAAGAGAGGCGCTCTGCATCGCGGTGTAGCTTGCTGTCCAGGTTTCGAGGGGGTGCGTTTCTGGATGAGGTATCGAATATATTGCTTCCCCCTACTTATACCTCCCGAGGAGATCACGAAAGTAAAATTAGAGAGATTCGAGCGCGCACGTAGGCTTTCGGACAGTCGTTCTTCCCGCGAACCATACGCGACTGCAACAGAAAAGGGAGGTAATGGCATTGGCACGTGAAGTGCCCTCCGCTACACACCGTTGGGTGGCTTGCCGAGTATAAATGTAGATATAGATGTAGAATACTCAATAAACACTGGCGTTTGGCGCTCCATAAATCTGCATGAAAAACAAAATTACGATTTTAACGTTCCCTACACCCACGAGCAGCTAAAGGCGAGCTCAATCTGTAAGTGGGGAAGGGACTCGATCTTTTCAGAGGAACCATCACAACATTTGCTGTAAGTCATTGAAATGATCCACGGAAAACTAGGTCTAAATGTTTTTAGTGTGGATGGGTGAAGGGTGGAGTTGACACGCGATCTGCCAGAATGAGAGCCCATCGTCTGAACCAATACGCCGCAACGGTGCGGCATGATGTACAAGTGTTGAGTAACAGCGTCCAGGTTCATATTGTTCTCGCATGATTGATTGCCTTCGAATCTTTTATTTTGAGTGAGACGACGCTATTAGTGGCGCAAATTACTTTGAGAAGCTCCAACCAAATCTGATACTTCAATCACTGTAATTCCATATGCAGCAAGATAAAATTCTACCACAATGGATCCCTACAGTAATAAATGTAAATGGCTCTGAGCACTATGGGACTTAACATCTCAGGTCATCAGTCCCCTAGAACATAGAACTACTTAAACCTAACTAACCTAAGGACATCACACACACCCATGCCCGCGGCAGGATTCGAACCTGCGACCGTAGCGGTCGCGCGGTTCCAGACTGAAGAGCCTAGAACCGCTCGGCCACCAGGATCCCTACAGTGAGAGATGTTTTGAACAAGATCTTTTTTCATCATTGGAATGGATTATGGCGTTTCCGATCACCAGTTTTTTAGCTTCGCAGGCGCTGTAATCTTTGAATTTCTTGATTTCCTGTTTGCTTTTTATTCATCTTTGAGATGTGATAAAAACTGCTTTTACAACATTTCTTTCGCAGATGTCGAGTATCTGAAACGCAGTATCAACAAATCACCTCTGTTGCTTGCTTCGAATGTAAACTCAGATGGAACAAGCGTCAGATTTTTCATTTTATGCACAACGTTTTAATACTGAAAACGGAAAAAAGTGTTACTGTGTTAATACTTCTCAAATTAACCAATGCTCGTTCTTCAAGTTAGTTACAAATCACATTATTGGGCTCTGACTTACATCTGGCGAAAGTTCCAACGAATTCTCCTTGCTGTTATTTAACTCTCTACATAGTTTCAGTAATTATTGAAGCATATGTCCTTACCAGGTTCCAGTATGCGTTTATCACTATATTTTAGCCGAGATCAGAGAAAAAAACGTTGCACACCTAATTCTTGACTGACATAACCAAAAATGTACATGCTACGAATGAACTTCTCCTAGTTAAAAAACCAAATGAAAATTACATCGTGCTAAATGCTAAGTGAGAGTCTGACATAACTACCGTAATGGTGACGCAACGAATCTCATAAGAAGTACCAGCTTTGCCTTATTTAATTAACGCTCCCATTTGGCTCTCCTAAATGACGTACATGCATATTCCATGTCTTTTGAGCTGAATCCCAAGCAGCGGTACGCAACCAAAAAATTTTGCGTGGTACACGAAGTAATTAACATATTTTATCAGTGACATTACTTTGGATTACGTTTTTCGTAACTGCACAAGTAGGTACACCAAGAAATAATTTTTACGAGAAAGATCGCAAGAAAGGCTTCGACTGCCAAGTGCAACTACAAAATTTAACCTAGGAAGGATACCAACAAAGGGTGTTATGGAATTTTATAAGCTGTGGCAGTCTTCGTTTTGCTGAATTCCAGCAGAGTTTGGATACTAGGGAATATAGAAACAGCTTGGATATTTAAGCGTTCAGATAGCGATATTAGTTAATTAAGTTCAAATATCTTACGGGAATGGAGCCGCGTGATGTCATCGACAGTACTCTGCCATTTTTCAAGGTCTAACTGCAGCAATTAAGCGGTGTGCAAGGAAATGTGAAACCTTGGTTTGTAGAGAAAGTCCGAAAAGATAAAAGAAACACACACACAATGTAAATAATTGCGCCATCGCACATCTAAGATGACCAATGTCATAAGTTATCGACATTGGAATTAATTATAATTGATTGTAATCAACGGCTGAGATATATTATCTCTGTCACTATCGATAACTTCTGAAGTCAGTCATCTTTGGTTTGTGATGGCGGTAGTGTTTACTCTGTGTGTGCCTTTCTTTTATCGTTCCGGACTGTCTCCGCAAAGTGAGGTTTTAAATTCCCTTGCTCAACGCATACTTTCTACAGCTATGCCTTGAAAATTGCACAACTTGGTCCCATCGAAATATCGGCGGTTTTCAACGTCACCCGGCTGCATTCCCATAAGTCATTTGAACATTGTATTCGCCGGGAGAAATTCAGGTCTCACAATTAATTGTTTCAGTAATCAGAAAGTGAACAGCTGTGACATGATTCTATGACTGCCTTTTACTGAGAGAAGTAAAAACGTATCCCGAATACAAAATGTTCAATTCGCAGTCTTTTGGTAACCCGCAGGTAGCAGTGCTATAAACTTGTATCGTATCATGGAAAGAATGAAAAAGATGAATACGGGTAGTAAACGGTACAAAGAAGTTAGGAGATTAATCTTTGGCAATAACTGACTACTCCTGCTGAACATTGCGAATAAAATTTGAGAAAACGCCGCGCACCACAGCAGTGCTTCGCAACCACTACTCCCCTCCCGTGTGTGTGTGTGTGTGTGTGTGTGTGTGTGTTGTACACCAAAATACGATGTTAAATGTACCGAAAAAAATAGCCGACTAAGAACAACCAGCGTAAAAAAAGGTTTTAGGATGACTAGTAGACCTGTTCAGATTAATAAATGCGGAAACGCATTGTGTAGCTGTTTCCGATTACTCTTTTTATGCCCCATGCCAGCAGCCCTGCAGTTTGGCCGCTAGGTTCCCGATGAGGCAGTCAGTGGCATCTGTGGGCAACACTTGGAACGAGAGCTTGCCCTACTGGCCGAGCGCCGGCGCTAGTGCAGTGCGCGGTAAGGCTGACGAACAAGTTTATTTTCTCCGGGTTATCTATTGACACATAATAACCATACCTCACGTTTAATTTTCTATTCGGTTGCATGTGCCTTTGTCATCTTAAATTTAGAAAACTGTCATACATGTTTGACATTGTCAAATAAGGGGGCGATCCAGATTAATGTAGAAACCGAAGTGCAACTAAGAACAGCCAACATCGCAATTGTACAGCATCTATTATGATGAGTGGTATCAGCAAACTACGTTGCGTTCATCAGACCTTCTGCAGTATATTTCACTCAATCTTGACCAAATGCATCTTATATGATACGATGTAAGATGCATTTGAGGAAGATTCAGTGAAATGTACTGCAAAAATCTGATGCGATCAACTTTATTTTCTGAAACTGTTATAACAATAAGTTCTGTACAATAGCGATCTTTAATGTTTGATGTTACACTTCGATTTCTTAAAAAAAATGTGTGTCTCTTAACGGATAATAGATTCTTGCAGATACCAATGGTCGAATCTACTTCACGAGCAACTACGTTTTACAAAGCAAAGCAGCAGGGAAACATTGAGTGTTCAAATCCGCATCATTTGGGACCGCTCACAAGGTGGTACTGGGAAAGAATAGACATGGGAGCAGGAAGCTCGGAAAACCTCGATTAGAATAGCGGGACGGAAAGTTTAAACCGTCGTCCTCCTGAATGTCTTACCTCTGCGCCACCTTGCTCTGTATCAGATGTATAATTATTTGTTAAAGCTTATTCCTGAGCTAACATTTAGTATGTACACTGACCAACAAAAATTTTCGTTGTATGACAACATTCTGTAATAACATCGCCGGCCGGAGTGGCAGAGCGGTTCTAGGCGCTAAAGTCTGGAACCGCGTAACCGCTACGGTCGCAGGTTCGAATCCTGCCTCGGGCATGGATGTGTGTGACGTCCTTAGGTTAGTTAGGTTTAATTAGTTCTAAGTTCTAGGCGACTGATGACCTCAGACGTTAAGTCGCATAGTGCTCAGAGCCATTTGTAATAACATCAATTTTTCGGATACTCCAAAGCTGAGCGAGGAAAAAACCCAGTATGCAAAATAAACATAAGCACACGGGACAATAAGTTAGTCACAGAGGCAGAAATGTCTCTAATAACATGTAACATCGCCTCTAATCCTCGTTAGCACACTGAGCACGCAATTCGGGAAGAAGACGGTTCAAATCTGCGTCCAGTCATCCAGATTTAGGCTTTCTGTTATTTCTCTAAAACGCTTCAGGCAATTACCGGGATGTTTCCGACGAAAGGGCAAGGCCGATTTCCCTCTCCATCCTTGAAACAATCCGGGCTTGTGATTCATCTCTAATGACCTGAATGTCGACGGGACGTTAACCCCTAATATTTCTTCCTTGGAGAGTCTCTGGTACATCAGTCATTGTCCTCCCCTATACTAAAGAAATAACAACAGAGTGAACGATGTCACTGAGGGATACCCGCAGGGGTCTATCTATGGGCCAGTTTTCTGGGATATTGCCGTGGAACCACTATTATGAATAGCTGTTACAGAAACGTGAATACACGAGTGGAATCGTTGCACATACAAACGATTTACTGGCGATAGCAGAGGCTAACTCAAGAACGCAACTACAAAGTACGAGGGGCGTTTAGTAAGTTATGCTACACATTTTTTTTTTTCTGAACGCAAGTTCGATTTATTCAGAATTGCAATACAACATATTATTCCCCACTCTTTTGCCTAGAAAAACCTATTTTTCATTATGATCTGGACTCAATGCGCCGGCATTACTTAGAGGGCCTGTATGTCTGCACGGTACCACCTACAGGTCGACATCGGACCCAAGGTATGGTTCATCACTCCCCATTGTTTTACGTACTGCTTCTTGAAGAGAGGTTCGCCGGAGCACGTTGTAATACACTGCACACTTCCCAACAGGCTAGACTACTGGAGCGCACATGCTAGGACTTGTGGTGGATGGTTATACGATTGTAATCCCGAAAGTAAGGTCTCCTATTTTTTTATAAGTACATAGAGCTATTTATTTCTACAATGGTTTACATCAGTTTACAGCTTGAACATTTAGCTATTTTTCGACATAATCACCACATCTATCGGTCCATTTTTGTAGACGCTGTGAGAGGTTTTGTATGCCCATGTCATACCAGCTCGCCGCCATGCTGTTCAGAAAGTTATGAACCTCTTCTTTCACCTCGCCGTCGGAGCTGAATCGCTTTCCGGCCAAGTGGTCTTTTAACCTAGGGAACAGGTGATCGTCACTGGGTGCCAAGTCAGGACTATAGGGTGGGTGGGTGATTATGTTCCACTGAAACTGTTGCATGGCTAAGCCATGTCTCCGCAATATCCTTTTTTCAGGAGTGCTAGTTCTGCAAGGTTCGCAGGAGAGCTTCTGTAAAGTTTGGAACGTAGGAGACGGATACCGGTAGAAGTAAAGCTGTGAGTATCGGGCGTGAGTCGTGCTTCGGTAGCTCAGATGGTAGAGCACTTGCCCGCGAAAGGCGAGTTCGAGTCTCGGTCGGGCACACAGTTTTAACCTGCCAGGAAGTTTCTTATCCGTACTGCTGCCCATGGGATGGATAACTGTGACACCGTACCACTACCAGGACTATCCGGGGCACATGTTCCATGCTGTTACAGCAACAGCAACCTGGTCAGTAACGTCCAATTGGATAGGACGCCTTCCTCTTCCAGGTGCCGGCCGGGGTGGCCGAGCGGTTCTAGGCGCTACAGTCTGGAACCGCGCGACCGCTGCGGTCGCAGGTCCGAATCCTGCCTCGGTAATGGATGTGTGTGATGTCTTAAGTTAGTTAGGTTTAAGTAGTTCTATGTTCAAGGGGACTGAAGACTTCAGAAGTTAAGTCCCATAGTGCTCAGAGCCATTTGAACCATTTTTCTTCCAGGCGCCACACGAAGGTCGCTCGTGTTATCTAATGCCATTATAATCATCTTTAAACCATTCCAAGCGATTGGGCCTCTCCTCCCACCTTTCAGTCGGCAATACTCTCTCAATCCAGCACTCTAATTACTTCCGTTCACATACAGCTGTTCACTAAGAGCGTACGGTCTCTCTTTTAGATAGCCACACTGTTCACTCAAGTTGTTGCTTGTCGAATGACAGCGGGGATGTCACAACAAGCAGTTTACAGCGCCAGATTTGCACCCGGTGGCCAATACTGGAACTAATTGTTTTTCCAGTGTAGCCGGTTGCGCTCTGAAGACTAGCATACCTGCCAAGATTCATTGCCACACGATAATTACAGCCCACACTGGACCTCCTTGAGTAGCTGCACTTTAATTATAACCACCTTCCTTTTTAAGATATTTACCATTTAATAGTGTCTCATAATACCAGAAAACAAACTCATTTTAAAAATATTTATATGCTTTACAACGCACTCACACTTCAGTCTTTTGTACGGAAATCTGAAAGAAATTGGCCATTAAGTTATTTCTTAGTTGACACTTATGTAGAATTCACATTATTTTTATTTTTATTTATTTATTTATTTATTTATTTATTACGTGAGGTTTCATGTCAAAATATCATAAGCTTGACATACTAGAATTTTCAGAAAATTCAAGCCGGCCGCGGTGGTCTCGCGGTTCTAGGCGCGCAGTCCGGAACCGTGCGACTGCTACGGTCGCAGGTTCGAATCCTGCCTCGGGCATGGATGTGTGTGATGTCCTTAGGTTAGTTAGGTTTAAGTAGTTCTAAGTTCTAGGGGACTAATAACCACAGCAGTTGAGTCCCATAGTGCTCAGAGCCATTTGAACCAGAAAATTCAAGCTCGTAAGCCTATATTTAGGATGTCGAGTTACTTTATTCTTTATTGTGTTCATAAGCATACCAGATACTGTAATCTGTTCTTTAATTTAAGTCCAAACATTACGTGATTTGTGTGTACCATGATCCACGTTGTTGCGTTTCGCTTTACTTTGAGAAATGGTTTCCATCCTAGTTTCATGGCATTAGAAACACATATATATATATATATATATATATATATATATATATATATATATATATATATATATATATATATATATACATCGTATGTCCATTCTACTAATCAGTCGAATCATGTCCCTAGCTGTCGCCACAGATTTCGGGCGCTGAAAACGATATTCGATGGTGTCCTCCTAATTACTGTTTCCACATGCGGCTGAATGTTTTAACTGGATGGAGTAAAACTTGGAGTTGGTCGCTGTTGTCCGATTTGTCATTTTACACCAAATCGATCCGGCGCCTTCTGGTATTATTTTCATCATTAAATTTTCCCATATGGTTTTCCAACTGTGATGCGATAGTCGCAGCACCCGTTTATTAGGAATTGCCATGGACACGTTACGACCTTTCCTTGTTTTACTACGTCTGTTGGTATGTTGCCTGTGTGGAGAGAATAATTTCTGAGAGGATAATTTCTGTAGGCTATTGACAATATTACTAGCACTAGCTCTAATGTCGGGCGAAACATGTGGGAGAGTACAGTTGTTAGCGAGTATGGCCCCTTTTTTATACACACTTAGTTCTGTCAGCGAGCAGTGCCGCGCGTTTTGCGTACAAGTCCATTAGTGCCAGTCCACCTTGGTTTTAAACTGAGGGTACATGTCTCCAAAGAAACCTTAAAGATTTCATCCCTCGATAGAAACCAGTATATCGCTCGCTCTATAGCCCCCCCCCCCCCTTTCATTTTTTGGGTATCGGGAGGACCTGAACTAAGTATCATGCTTTTGCGAATATTTATGGGTTGCATAGCTTGACTAATCTGTCGTAGTTAAGTTTCTACCTGCAGGGATTTTTCCTACGTTTCTTATTTTATGTAATGTCGGGCGCCCTTTGAGAGCGTCCGTTCTTTTGTTGATTTTCGGCATCACACTAATCCCGCTGTATATTCCACATATTATTTGCAATTGACAACATCACAATCTTTTTGGGGTTAACAACTGCAATTTTTCGTACCGTCGGAGGACGTTACGTAAGATTCAACAACATCTCCTGAACTTTCCATGAAAACAGCCAAGTCATCGGCGTAAGCTCAGTATGTGATCCGTTCATTCCCTGTCGAAATTCCTTGAGAGTCACAACGTATGGTATAGAACAGAGAGTCTTAGAGCTATCACATATAACGCCATAGGTAACGGACAACCTTGTGAGACTGATTTGTTGAAGGGGATTTCATTACTCATTCTACCATTAATAATGACTTGTGACACAGCATTGCCCAAAATAGTCTGAGCTGTATTCGTGAACTTGGTGCCACAACCCATTTTAAACATGACTTTTTCCACATTTTATGATCGTGAACTTTGTGCCAAAACCCAGTTTAATAACGACTTTTTCCAGATATTTGTGACCAATTCTACCGAAAGTATTTTTAAAGTCTATTAAAAATCGTTGCTTTCTTTCATATGTCGGTTTTTGTGTACGAAATACAATCTACATATGCTAGTAAGCCGTCATTTATATATCTGTTCGGAACGTCACGCATTTGATAGGGACTAATCACTTTTTCCATTTTTGTTTTGACTTCCCAGCAAAGCACCGAGCGATTAGTTTCTAATCAACGATGAGTAATGTGATCGGACATGGATTCTGTAAATTTGGTGCTTTCTTAGTGTTTGGTATGAATGTGATGTATTCTCTGAGAAATTCTCTGGTATGTCAATACCATTACGGATTTTATTAGCAATATCTAGTAAGCCATCCGCTAAAGCATTTAAGTATTTCGGATAAATTCAACAGGAACCTCATCCACTTCTGGGCATTTTCCTTTACGACTCTGTTTTATTGATATCTTCATTTCGTCTGAAGTGAAACTCTCGTTAAGGTGCTTCCGATCATTTCCCATAAGCATGTGAGGTATTTCATGAGGAAAACTTTCTATTGCGGATGGGGCGACGTCGCTTTCTTTGTCTGTAAAGTTCGTGTTGATTTCGGTTTTGAGTTCATCCTCATCGATAGTTTTTTGCCCGTTATGTTTTATCCAATCTCAAATAAAACAAATCCTGCCTCTCTTCCTTTCACTGTCTAAGCGTTAGGTAGAAATAGGTTATTCTGCATTGCCACCTATCAGGTGACTCCTTATAAGGGTGCCTTCAGTTTTCTTTCGGAGGCACCTAAAAGTTTTGCCTTAATTCGTCTTAACTTCGGCAGTACGGTGGCTGAACTGTATTTTAATGACAACTCCAATAGAATTGTAAGGTTGAGCTTAGCCGATGAGCATTCTCAGTAGTATAGTTGATAAATTCGAATAGCAGTATCAGCTTCCGTGAGGCACCATTCCAACGTGCTTTTAGCTTGGCACCGCTTTTTCAGTGCTTTTAGCCACGTGAATATAGATCTTGTGTCAACATGTCATCCTCCAAATGGCTAATGTTTATCTTCCAAATGTGTTTCTTACGACGGAAAAGTGTTTCGGGATTAAAATTCGGCAGATGTCGATGTAATGGTCCGAAAATATCACCAGTTTTACTTCGGTTTTAACTATTTGAGCTTGGATTGAAAGTGACACGAATATCCCATGAAGTACGCTAATTCCATTAGCATACAACCCGGTACAACGCGATTAGAGACGAAACTGCGTGAAATATACATAAAAAACACGACAGACTCTGCCTCAAACGCTCTAAGCCTTCAGTATGTAAACGAAGGAAAAATAGACCTGACATGAGACCCCAGGACACAGCAAACATACAACATGACAGGCATCTCAGAGGAGGTAGTGAAACAGATCCGAGCAGCAGTACAGATGATGATGACAACTTCCATGACTAAATAGCACTGTACGCAGATCGTGGCAAGTTATCGTGCCCTAGAGTCACAGAAAACCTGAAGAGCAGGTATTGGCACATTGCTGAGTGGCACCAAGACCCAGCTGTGAGTGCGTGACTCAATGTCTTTCCGCGGTATCACACTCACCCCGTCTACCTCTGGACTTTATTCGCCGGAATCTACAACTCGTCTCTAATCTTCCCTGTCATCTTTAAAATTCCTTCAGTTTCAACAAGTAAGCACACTTATTTAACAGCCTCGATTTCCGTTAATTAATTTAAATTTTTCTTCATAAATTATTATTATTACTGTTATTGTTGGGATGTATGAAGCCAACTCCAGTCGATAAAATCTACCCGATTGTTGGAATAGCTCCCCCCCTCCCCCCCCCCCCCCCCCCACCCACTATTAGAAGGGCTGTTGCTGCTGATGTAGAGAGGGCTAAGCAAACTTATGATCCCCGACATCCACTGCATGATCATCAGGCTATAGTCCGTCGACTAAAGTCGAGAAAGAGCTTCATCGCCAGAACTGAACCACTAGAGGGAACACCAGAGTCTAACCGCATCACCAGGTGGAAGAGCAAGCTACCACCTGATATCCCTGTTAAGGAAGAGCTAGCTCCAGGAAATGACTTGCCCTACCCTATTTGGAAATCGCTAAATCGTCTTAGGGTGGGCGTTCCTCTTCGCAAGACCAACATTCGAAAATGGGGCACTCTTCCAGCTGATGGAGATACATCCTGTGAGTGTGGAACAAAAGAAGACCCGGCCCACCTGCTAATTCGTCCTCAACTTCAACAACCCTGCACAACATAGGACCTGATAGAGGGAAACAACAAGGCCATCGGAGTTGCCACGTTCTGGAAATGCTGAACGGACACAGAAATGAATGAATGACGATTTTTAGGGTCGGTAAGAACGGAACCCTTACAGATTCATAGTCTGTCTGTCCGTCCCTCCGTCTTTTAACACCCATCTTTTAAGACCTCTCAGAAACATGTAGATGTACCATGTTTAAATTTACATCACATACTGAGTGCTATGGTTCTTTGGTGACGTAAAGAATTAAGCTTCTAAGTCAAGGCAATCAAAAGATATTGCTATTTATGTCATATTTTGATACTCGCGAAATTATTCATTAAAACTTATAAGACGCTTCCCGTTGACGTGGAATCATGAAGATTTGGCAAGAAGCAAGGTTTTACATTACGAGTAAAGGAGTAAAATCAGAAAATTATTAATTTGCAATCATATCACACGGAAATATTTTTTGTCATTTGTTATCCGACTTCAAGCTTGAAATTAAAATATTCTCGAAAGCCTTTGAATTCCAGGGACCCTTATCTTGCCAGTATCATATCGATAACAGACAAAAATAGTTGAGATTCTCTGTTCCCTGAATGAATGAATGTCTACACATTTAAGAGAGTTTGAGTTTGTACGGAAGTCTCAGTGCCCGAGTCCTACTCGCGCCTGCCCAATTTTTGATTGGGTTGGGTTGTTTTGGGGGAGGAGACCAGACAGTGAGGTCATCGGTTTCATCGGATTAGGGAAGGATGGGGAAGGAAGTCCGCCGTGCCCTTTCAAAGGAACCATCCCGGTATTTGCCTGGAGCGATTTAGGGAAATCACGGAAAACCTAAATTAGGATGGCCGGACGCGGGAATCATTTTTTTTAAATTGCTGATTACAATATTTCCTTGGAATAAGGAACAATTTGTGTTTTTACATTAAAAATTCATGAAATGTACGACCTGTTTTAAAGTACTAAACAACAAGTCTCTAAATATCCAACAAATAAAATGAATCTTCCTTCCTTCCAGTCTCTACAATTGCTTCATTTCGAAAGAAAGATAGTCGAGAAGTTTCTTCACGTATCCAGGTTTTAGACCGTCTAGACAATCTGCAGCACTCCGTAGTCAGTAGAGTGGCTTTTTAAGGATGTGGCTAACACACTGTTTCTTATTGCATGGCTTGAGAACTTCGCTTTCAGTGTAGGCAACAATTAAAATAATCTGCCATCTATTGACTATGTTATGCATTTCAGCGTCAGGTGACCCCTCAGATGGAAGTGAGCACTGGTGTCCCTGATGGCATTTCTCATTTGTGGACGTTGTATTCAACTCATCAAGTGTTACGTGACGTCTTAATGCAGGGCACGTTGCAAGTGCTGTCTGTTTGATCAAAAAAGGATATATACTTTCGGCAGTGTTGCTGCAGATTCCAGTGCCTCCCCATGTGTTATCCAGAGGTTGTGGACACGCTACAGGGAGACTGGTTAGTACAAAAGGCGAGTTGTACAAGGTCGCCGATGCTTTGCAGCCCCACTTGAACACCGATACCTTGGCATCTGCGTTGTGGCGTCGTACGAATGCCGCCGGAGCACTGCAAGATGACCTCAGAAAGCCGACTTGAGCCGCTGTCTCCGATCAGACCGTAATTAACAGGCTACGAGTAAGTATTGTACGACCCAACGTCGTGTTCCAGCGCCCCGGTTGGCACGCGACCTTGCAGCTACCCTTACGTTCTGCGGTTTCCATGTAAACTGGAACCTGTTACTAACACACGAGTCCAAATATCCTCTAACGCAAGGTGATGGCCGTGTTCGTGTGCGGAGACTCGTGATGAGCGGAACTTGTCAAATGTGCCCAATAAATCGACAGATTTCCAAGGTTGCGTGATGTTGTAGGGAGGGTTCAGGGTACAGGGTTGACAGCCACACGGGTATTGTCGTTGCTCCTGGTCGCCTTATCCCCAGGCAGTATATCGAACGGATCCTTTTGGACCATGCGGTGGCTCCTGCATGCAGTGGTAGCCTAATATTTCTTCTAATGTTAGGGCCTATGTGGTGGTCATGAGCAGGGATACCTTGTGAATCCTGGACATTGAAGTAACAGAATGGCCGGCGGTGAGTCTCGACCTAAACCCTACCTTAAATGTGTGGGACAAGCTTGACAAACGTGTTCGTGGTCGTCCTGTGCCACCACAGACGCTGCAAGAGTTCTCACTAAAAAATGGGAAGGATACCACGGTACAACCTCCGTAGACTTACGCGGAGCATGCCCTGTAGGTGTCAGGCAGTGAGAAACGTTGCGGAAGGCATACACGTTACTGGAGCTCTCGAAGTCCAATGAAAACCACCTAGGATGATGAAATGAATAACTGTTCCCACTTTGTTCTCGAAACGTCTCGAACATTTGAATTCTTTTTATGTAGGTGATCTAGGTTGTAATGACGTTTTGTTGTGTACTCAACTCGTGAAAGATGAAAGAGTTATTTGACCACATACCCAGACCTCAATTATTGCTGATCATAGTACGGCAGACACCCGAAATCGTGTTGCCCTAATTGTTTTGAGCAGTGTACTTTGTTCCGTTAGTTTACTGGAGTATGCCGTAGAGGATAAACATTTTTATGGAAAGAGATTAAATGGAATGCATCCGCAAATCTTCGAGAACCTAGGGAGCTGGACTCACTCTGAGATGAAGAAGAAAGGAATGGGGTTTAGCGTCCTGTCGACATTCAAGTCATTAGAGAAGGAGCACAAGCTCGTAATGATTCAAGGACGGAGAAGAAAATCGGCTGTGCTCTTTTAAAGTAATCATCCCGGCACTTGCCTGGAGCGATTTAGGGTTATCAAGGAAATACGTAAATAAGGACGTGACAAACAATAAAAACACCTACAGTCGTCTTTATGATTTTATTTTATTTTATCGCTACCAGTTTCGAGGCTTCATCGCGTCATCTTCAAACTGGTAGCGACAAAATAAAATAAAATCATAGAGACGGCTGTAGTTGTTTTTATTTTTTGTCCCGATAGTAAACGGCTGTCGTCCCAGAGACGACCTGCTAAAAGGATGGACATGCAAAAGTAAATATGGACTGTCGGAGGCGTGTTAAACCGTCGTCCTCTCTATCTGAAGGTGACGGTACAATATTACACTGCATGCATGTCGCAAAGAATTAGCACTGCTGCAAGAACAGCTGTTATGCAATACGTTCATATATATAGTCCTCTATTGGGGAGACATTTTAATTGGAAGTCGCTTCCTAGGCATCAGCGGATAAATACAATATTGGAGTGGAAATATGCCCGAAGGGACAGCCGCAACAGCGGCTAAAGCTGTTATGAAATACACGAAATGTATTTGCAGGTGCGAATATGGACAAACCTTCAACTGTATAATGGAATTACAACAATGGAAATTTATGCAGATTGCAGACGCATGGACGCCGACATGAAAGTTTAGGTATTGCCGTGAAGCGTGCTCGGATAGCCGAGTTGTTAAGGCGAAGGCTCGCGACAAAAGTGAAATTTGGGTTCGAGTCCCTGTCCGGTACAAATTTTCAACGTCGTAATTCCACTGAACAGCTGAAGGTTGTCCATAACCGCTGCTGCAAACAGATTCACGTGTCTCTAATGTGGGTCTCAGATGCAAAGGATGATGGAGTAAGTCGTTACTTTTCTTTTTCTTTCGCTTACACCAGAGTCCCGCAGCGATCGCAGGGTCGGCGTGGTTACAACGGATTTGGCAGTGTTAGTTTTAGGGATGGCGGGATGCCCTTCCTGCCGCCCCCCGTATCCCCCAGGATGGAAGCATTGTACCCAAACTGTCTGTGTCGAGTGTAAATCGGGAAATAGTGCGGACTTGTTGCAAATGTCTGCGACACGTATAACTGAGGCGGAACGTGGGGACCAGCCCGGTATTCACCTAGCGGGATGTGGAAAACCGCCTAAAAACCACATCCAGGGTGGCCGGCACACCGGCCCTTATCGTTAATCCGCCGGGCGGATTGGATCCCGGGCCGGCGCGCCTACCCGAGTCCAGGAAGCAGTGCGTTAGTGCTCTCGGGTTCCCTGTCGGGTCTAGGAGAAAGTCGTTACCAGTCACATGAAATAAATAATAAGACTGATTACACGAAAGAGGAGGATGGCTGTTGTTAGGAGGTTACGTACCTGTGCGGCGAAGGCGGCGGCGGCCTTGGCGAGCGCGGCCAGCCCCTGGAAGACGGTGTCGTGCTGGTGCGGGCTGAGCGCGGAGGGCAGCCTGCGCAGCGGGCCCGCCCACAGCTCGCCGGCCGCCGACAGCTCGCGCGAGAACTGCCGCTCGCCGTGCCACAGCTGCTCCGTCAGCCGCAGCCGCGAGTCGCCCTCTGCCCAACACAAAGGCACACCGTACTGGCCTTGCACAGGGTCCGTAATTACACCACTGGCCATTAAAACAGCTACACCAAGAAGAAATGCGGATGATCAACGGGTATTCATAGCACAAATATATTATACTACAACTGACATGTGATTACATTTTCATGCAATTTGGGTACATATATCCTGAGAAATCAGTACCCAGAACAACCACCTCTGGCCGTAATAACGGCCTGGATACGCCTTGGCATTGAGTCAAACAGAGCTTGGATGGCGTGTACAGGTACGGCTGCCCGTGCAGCTTCAACACGATACCACAGTTCATCAAGAGTAGTGACTGGCGTGTTGTGACGAGGCAGTTGCTCGGCCACCATTGACCAGACGTTTTCAGTTGGTGAGAGATCTGGAGAATGTGTTGGCCAGGGCAGAAGTCGAACACTTCCTGTATCCGTAATGGCCCGTACAATGCCTGCATTATGAGGTCGTGCATTATCCTGCTGAAATGTAGGGTTTCGCAGGGATCGAATGAAGGGTAGAGCCACGGTCGTAACGCATCTGAAATGTAACGTCCACTGTTCAAAGTGCCGTCAATGCGAACAAGAGGTGACCGAGACGTGTAACCAATGGCACCCCATGCCATCACGCCGGGTGATACGCCAGTATGGCGATGTCGAATACACGCTTCCAATGTGCGTTCACCGCGATGTCGCCAAACACGGATGCGACCATCATGATGCTGTAAACAGAACCTGGATTCATCCAAAAAAATGACGTTTTGCCATTCGTGCACTCAGGTTCGTCGTTGAGTACACCATCGCAGGCGCTCCTGTTTGACGCAGCGTCAAGGGTAACCGCAGCCATGGTCTCCGAGCTGATAGTCTATGCTGCTGCAAACGTCGTCGAACTGTTCGTGCAGATGGTTGTTGTCTTGCAGACGTCCCCATCAGTTGATTCAGTGTGGCTTTACGACCCGTTACAGCCATGCGGATAAGATGCCTGCCATCTCGACTGCTAGTGATACGAGGCCGTTGGGTTCCAGCAGAGCGTTCCGTATTACTCTCCTGAACCCACCGATTCCATATTCTGCTAACAGTCATTGGATCTCGACCAACACTAGCAGCAAAGTCGCGATACGATAAACCGCAATCGCGATAGGCTACAATCCGACCTTTATCAAAGTCGGAAACGTGATGGTACGCATTTATGCTCCTTACACGAGGCATCACAACAACGTTTCAAAAGGCAACGCCGGTCAACTGCTGTTTGTGTATGAGAAATCAGCGGGAAACTTTTCTCAAGTCAGCACGTTGTAGGTGTCGCCGCCGGCGCCAACCTTGTGTGAATGCTGTCAAAAACTAATCATTTGCATATCACAGCATCTTCTTCCTGTCAGTTAAATTTCGCGTCTGTAGCACGTCATCTTCGTGGTGTAGCAACTTTAATGGGCAGTAGTGTACAAATAAAGATGCAGGGAAAATACTTTTATTTGTAAACAACAAATATTATGCCATTTTAAATTAGGTCGTTTTTAAAATAATGTGCGGTAAATGGCGTTCTCCATTGTTGACACAATGACGAAGCCTTTCTTCGAAGTTGTCCATAGTTCTTCGTGCCATTTCCGATGGAATGACAGCCATTTTCCGGGTGACTGCTTTCTTAAGTGCTTGCAGAGTGTGAGGTGAGGTTTGTACACTTGAGCTTCAACTGTCCCCGAAGAAAAAAAAATTATCACCTGATAAACCGGGTGACTTTGAGCAATAATGCGATTTCCCTTGCGAAAAACAAGACTGCTAGGAAACAATTGTGTCAAAATTTCTGGAGCTGCATTTGAAGATCTTTATGCAGTATTCATCTCACACTCGTACCAGGTAATCCCAGGGCAGACGCATGTTCCAAGTGTCGAACACTTTGGAGATTGTCGGACGGACGCTCACACACGCGCCACATTTCTCGGCGCTGTTACAGTCCGAGGTCGGTGAGCAGATACTCTTCTTCAGTGCAAAACCTGGAGCTCCAAAGTTTGACACCCAAACTTAAAGCGTTTTTTCTATCAGGAACAGAATCGTGCCTGTCAAGCTCAAAAGGAATGCGAAATGCTCGCTAAATACTGATCATAGAACCACCATTACGAATATACTTAAGAAAGGCGGGTCTTCCGGTCCAGATGGTGTACCAATCAGGTTCCTTTCAGAGTATGCAGACACAATAGCGCCATTCTTAGCAATCATATACAACCGCTCACTTGACGAAAGGTCTGTTCCTAAAGACTGGAAAGTAGCGCAGGTCACACCAATATTCAAGAAAGGAAATACGAGTAACCCACTGAATTACAGACTCATATCACTGACGTCAATTTGCAGTAGGATTTTGGATCATATACTGTACTCGAAATTATGAATCATCTTGAAGAAAATGACTTATTGATACATAACCAACACGGATTCAGAAAATATCGTTCTTGTGCAACACAGCTAGCTCTTTATTCCCATGAAGTAATGAGTGCTGTCGACAAGGGATCTCAGATAGATTCCATATTCCTAGATTTACAGAAGGCTTTTGATACCGTTCCTCACAAGCAACTATCAATCAATTTGCGTGCGTATGGAATATCGTCTCAGTTGTGTGACTGGATTCGTGATTTCCTGTCAGAGAGGTCACAGTTCGTAATGATAGACGGTAAATCATCGAGTAGAACAGAAGTGATATCTGGCGTTCCGCAAGGTAGTGTCATAGGCCCTCTGCTGTTCCTGATTTACATAAATGATCTAAGTGATAATCTGAGCAGCCCCCTTAAACTGTTTGCAGATGAAGCTGTAATTTACCGTTTAGTAAAATCATTAGACGATGAATTCCAATTACAAAATGGTCTAGAGAAAAGTGGCAATTGGCACCAAACAAAGAAAAGTGCGAAGTCATCCACATGGGTACTGAAAAAAATCCGATAAATTTTGGGTATACGATAATTCGCACAAATGTAAGGGCTGTCGATTCCACTAAATACTTAGTAATTACAATTACGAGAAACTTAAACTTGAAAGACGACACAGACAATATTGTGGGGAAGGCGAAACAAAGACTGCGCTTTGTTGGCAGAACACTTAGAAGATGTGACAAACCCACTAAAGAGACTGCCTAAATTACACTTGTCCGTCCTCTGCTGGAATATTGCTGCGCGGTGTGGGAACCTTAACGGGTAGGAATTGACGGAGGACATCGAAAATGTGCAAAGAAGGGCAGCTCGTTTCGTGTTATCGCGCAATAGGGGTGAGAGTGTCACTGATATGATATGCGAGTTGGGGTGGCAGTCACTGAAACAAAGGCGGTTTTCTTTGCGGCGACCAACTTTCTCTTCCGAAAACGAAAATTGTTCAAATTGGTTCAGATGGCTCTGAGTACTATGGGACTTTAAATTTAAGGTCGTCAGTCCCCTAGAACTTAGAACTACTTAAACCTAACTAACCTAAGGACAGCACACACATCCATGCCCGAGGCAGGATTCTAACCTGCGACCGTAGCGGCCGCGCGGTTCCAGACTGAAGCGCCTAGAATCGCTCGGCCACAGCGGCCGGCCGAATGCGAAAATATTTTGTTGACACCCACGTACGTAGGGAGAAATGATCATCATAATAAAATAAGAGAAATCAGAGCTCGAACGGAAAGAGAAAATGGTTCGATGAACCCTCTGCTAGGCACTTAAGAGTGAATTGCAGAGTAACGATGTAGATGTAGATGTGAATGTATACTCCTTCACGACAAAGAAATGATTCTCACCTAGCCGAGCCATTGCATCTATTGAAAATATCAGGTATACCGGTATCGATTGATACCTTCTCCTCATCAGTACCCCCTAACACAGCACATGCAGCGGCCTTCCCAAATACGGGAGGTCTCATTGGCGGACTACGTATGCCAGAACCACATTACCCGTATTCTGACAACAATTATAAACTTTTACGCAACTAAACAGGACGCCTGCACAGTGGAAAGGCCTAGAGACTTCCCAGCGGCCGAAGACGCTGCACGCGCCTCTCCTCCCACCACAGTATCTTTGTATTTACAGGAGCGACTTCGTGTACGCCTGTTGCGTGCTCAGGGTCACAACAGACATATTTTGTACGCAGGGCGTGCGGTTTACAGACGCCATACATGTTAGGAAATTAACTCTTTAAGTGACATCACTAAACGTCTTGAATTACCATGTGTAATTGTTTTTCGCCTGATTCGTTGGTATGTACACTCAACGGCCAAAGAAACTTGTATGGGCATGCGTATTGAAATACAGACATACGTAAACAGGCAGAATATGGCACTGCGGTCGGCAACCCCTGTATAAGACAAGTGTCTAGGGCAGTTGTTAGATCGGTTACTACTGCTACAATGCCAGGTTATCAAGATTTAAGTGAGTTTGAACATGATGCTATAGACGACGCAAGAGCGATGGGACACAGCATCTCCGAGGTAACGATGAAGTGGGGATTTTCCCTTACAACCATTTCAGAAGTGTACTGTGAATATCAGGAATTTGGTAAAACATCAAATCTCATGCATCGCCGCATCAGCAAAAAGATCCTGCAAGAACGGGACCAACAACGACTGATCAGAATTGTTCAGTGTCACAGAAATGCAACCCTTCCGCAAAGTTCTGCAGATTTCAGTGCCAGGCCATCAACAAGTGTCAGTTTGCAAAACATTCAACGAAACATCATTGATATGGGTTTTAGGAGCTGAAGGCCTAGTCGTGAACCTTGATTAGTGAAGGACACAAATCTTTACGCCTCTTCTGGACCCATCAACACCGACATCGGACTGTTGATGACGGTCGGACGAGTCTCGTTTCGAATTTCATCGAGTTGATGCACGTGTACGGGTATGGAGACAATCTCATGAATCCATGGACCCTGCAAGTCAGAAGAGGATTGTTCAAGCTGGTGGAGGCGTTGGAGTTATATGTGATCCCTGCAACGTCTGAATACGATTCTGACAGGTGACACGTATGTGAACATCCTGTCTGATCACCTGCACTCATTCATGTCCATTGTGCATTCCGACGGACTTGGGCAATTCCAGCAGGACAATGCGACATCCCAGAAGTCCAGAATTGCTCCAGGCACCCTCTTCTGGGTGTAAACACTTCCGCTGGCCACCCGTCTCCCCAGAAATGAACGTTACTGGGCTTATCTCGGATGCCTTGCAGCGTGCTTTTCAGAAGAGATCTCCACCCGCTGGTACTCTTTCGGATTTTTGTACAGCCCTGCAGGATTCATGGTGTTAGTTCCCTCCACCATTACTTCAGACAATAGTCGAGTCTATACCACGTCTTGTTGCGCATTTCTGCGTGCTCGTGGGAGCCCTAGATGATATTAGGCAGGTGTACCAGTTTCTCTGGCACTTCAGGGTGTATTTACCACCCCATACCCCATGGTAAATAAAAATACACAACAAAATTGACAGGTTTATTGATTGCTGTTCCCAACGATTAAATACTGACATGTACAGAGTGTTCCATTTATGTGATTAGAGCACTTTCGTGGGGTTGTGTTTACGGGGCTACGCAGGCCGGTCAAGTGCATCCCTCGTCTCCCTGGTTAATACCGCCCTACGGATCTCTTCGCCCAATGTCATTCAATCAGTGAAACAAACACACGAGTGTAACAATGAAGTCTGCGAATGCAACAATGACAAGACCGAATTATTCCATTTCCACAACGAGGGTTGATTTACAGTTCAAATTGTGTACGGAATCCACGCGTCTTGTCCAGAGATTCTTTGAATAGAAGCTTCCTGATGCTCGGATTCCGAACCGTGAATAAATTTCCTAAAACTGGAAATGTTCATGACAAGAAGAGTAAAGGACGACGTACAGTGCACACACACGTTGCGCTCGACGATATTACTTTCCGCCTGGAGAATTGACCTAAAAAGTCTCTCAAGTATCTTTCACAGCAAACGCAATTTTCTTGCCCCTCTGTAGAAAGGGCTGCTAAGTTACCTGGACTAAGGCCCTAAAAGAAACTCTGGCGATCCCGTGCACATGGTTAGGTTTTGCAATTGGGTTTTGGAACAAGCGCATTACGGTCAAATGGACCCCTACCTCATTATGATATCAGACGAGGCTTGGTACCATTTACACGGATATGTTTATTCCCAAAACTGTCGACATTGGAGCACCGATAGACCTATTCTGCTCCAAGAGGAACTGATTTACGATCAGAAAACAGGAGTGTAGTATGCAGCTAGTGATGACAGAATAATAGGCTCAATTTTATGACTAAGTTAACTGTGAGAGGTTTGTGCAAAATATTTTGGAGCCGTGTTGTAATGAACTGAGCGAAAAGAACGAAGCTTTGCGGTTTTTTTCAACGGGATTCCGCAAGGGATCATACGGCCAATGTTTCTTTGCACAAAACTCCCGATATGTTCCATGACAGTCGTTAGTAATAACATCTGGTCTGCTCGAAGTCCCGACTTAACCCTGTGCGATTTATATTTGTGGGAACCACTGAAGGATAAAGTGTTCTCAACAAATCCGCACACGTTACAGGAATTCAGTTTTCGTGAGTCAGTTGATTCAATTTCTCAAAGAGAATTACATCATGTAAGGAATACTTTCTTGAGTAGACGTCAGAAATGCGTGGAAACAGTGGCTGACAGATCCGGCATCTCCATCAGTCATGAGTGTGAGTACGGAACTTACTTGCACACGTTTTAAATTTAGTACTGCGGTAGTAAACGGACAACAGGCATCTGATGTGTCAAGCAAAGGAGCGCTTGCTGCCGGCCATCTACTGTGCAGTACAGGCGGTCGTCAGATAAATGGAACACCCTGAATTTCATTGTTACGCCTAAAGAACATGTTGTATCTTTAAGAATTAACCATTACACCACAGTGCATGCAGAAGGAATCTTTTTGGAAATTTTGTATTTCAGCATGGGAAATACATAGATACGAAAGATCAACCGAAGATGCTAACAAATAATTCGATTCATGACACTGACGATCCGTGCTAGGGAATGAAATGTAATGACATTCAGATCGAAGGTTTCGCGTAATGACGTGATCATGGCAAATTTTGCAGAGCAGCAACAAAGAGAGACACTTACTTTTACTCCGGGACACCTCGGTGCTGTCCCTGATGGGGGAGGTCTCTTAGGACTTTTGGTATGAGCGTAACCAATGATAATCAGACAGAGGCACTGCCAGAGAGTGTGATGCAGTTTAGAGGGAGCCATATCGTCCAAAGCCACGATGTAGTCTAAAGCACCCCAGTGTAAGTTCGCCTTCTAACGCTCCATTTATCTCAAAACAACAACATCCTCTAGGATCTGACCAAGACATCATTAATACAATGGACATCTTACTGCTTTCCTGTTAATTTCAATATGTCATGGGAAGATGTTTGTGGTGATGTTTCAGGAATTTTAGAGTAATTAACATCAGTTTAACCGTGGTCTATCAGATAAATTTTGTGGGAAGAAATGCTGTTAAATTAAAATTTCTACCGCAGGAACTGCTGTACCAGACTGTTCAGTTTTCGTGAGGATACAGAATTGAATAACAAGAATTTTTCTAGATTTGCAATGCTCTGCCCTTAAAGTATTGTTGGTTAGCGGCCATCAGGTACCATTACGCCGGAACAACTTAATTTCAAGTATTACACGCTTCACTCGATAAATCAGGAATCACTATTAATGTTATGTAAAGAGAGAAAGCTAAACCAATCGTATTTTGATAAGGAGAGTATTAAATGAAACAGTTTCTTTGATGGGAATACGTAATGCTCAGATCTGGTTAGTCTTGCTACGAAATAAATCTGTAAAATGATCTCTGAACGAACCTATATGATAAACTACTGGATTAATGACCCATTTGAAAGCATAAAGTAATATTTTCAGTCAGAGGTCAGCGTGTGTTCCCTTTAAATTTCTTTAGTTGCGTAGGTGTGCTTTGCTGGTGGCTTCTCCCGTAGCACGAAAGTTTATACCAGGCATAGCATAGTGCCTATTACGCGCTGCGACGAAAAGCATTGGGCACTCCGCGACTTACTTGCAAATAGTGTCGCACCTACTAACAACTTCAAAGAATTTTCTTTGCCTACGTAACGAATGATTATGATTCTTAGCTGTTAGTAACTGGCCATTACTACGACTACTTTCACACATAACTTGACGCAACTAATATTGCCGAGCAGTGTCTGCGTGCGTGAAATCTCATAACGCTACAGAGTCGGCTATTTGTCGCAGTCAATAAGGAGACGCTGGAAGCGGCCAGTGCAATCTCTCTTCATTCTTTAGTACTTCCGTATCCCACTTCTTTGCGTATTGATTCTTCCTGACTAAACTCTTAAACTTCAGCCCACCCTTCATCACTACTATATTTTGATATGAGTCTATACTGCTCCTGGCTACTCCTTACAATCCGGTATGCATTTTCGAAATGTCTGCCTGACCACGATGTAATATAAATGCAATTTTCCCGTTTCACCATACCTTTCCCAAGTATATCTCCTCCTCTTGTAGTTCTTGAACAGAGTATTCCCTTAAATTTATTACAGAACTCAATTAGTCTTCGACCTTTCTCATTCCTTGCCCCTTGCCCACATTCTCCTGTAACCATTTCTTCTACTCTTTCTCCTACGTCAAGCGGCTCTAGGTGCTTCAATCTGGAACCGTGCGACCGCTACGGTCGCAGGTTCGAATCCTGCCTCGGGCATGGATGTGTGTGATGTCCTTAGGTTAGTTAGGTTTAAGTAGTTCTAAGTTCTAGAGGACTGATGACCTCAGATGTTAAGTCCCATAGTGCTCAGAGCCATTTGAACCATTTTGAAACTTCTCCTACAACAGCATTTCAGTCCCCCAACGACTATTAGATTTTCATCTCCCTGTAAGTAGTGTATTATCCTTTCAATAACCTCATATACCTTTTATACATCTTCACCTACAGCTTACGAAATCGGCATGTATTCCTGAACCATTGCCGGTATTGTTTCGTTGTCGATTCTGATAAGAATAACCCTATCACTGAACTGTTCACCCTAACACACTCTAGGCCCTGCCTTCCTATTCGTAACGAATGGTACTCCCGTTATACCATTTCCTGCTGCCGTTGATATTACCTTGTAATCATCTGACCAAAAATCGCTGTCTTCTTTCCATTTCACTTCACTGACCCGTACTATATATGTAGATTGAGCCTTTGTATTTCCCTTTTCATATTTTCTCTTTTCCCTACCACGTTTAAGCTTCTGACATTCCGCGCCCAAACTCTTACAATTTTATCCTTTCGTTGCTTATTCAATCATTTTCTCAAGGTGACCTTTCCTTTGGCAGCCCCCTCCCGGAGATCCGAATGCGGACTATTCTGGAATCTTTTGCCAATGGAGAGATCATCATGACGCTTTTTCCACTGACAGGTGTCATGTCCTATGGATACACACTGTAAGTGTTTACTGCAGTACTTCCCATAGCCTTCTGCATCCCCATGCCGTTGGTTGTTGCTGATTCTTCCGCCCTTAGGGGCAGTTCCCCACCCCTATGTGCAAGAGTGTGCCCTGAACCTCTATCCGCTCCTCCACCCCCTTCGACGAGGCCGTTCGCACAATTAGGCTGTCCTCTTATCCCGGAAGTCTTCGGCCACCAATGCTGATTTTTATTCAGAATTTAAGTGGAGGGGATGTTCGAACCCAGGACAGAGAGGGAAAACATGTGTTGTGTTTGTGTGTGTGTGGGAGAGAGAGAGAGAGAGAGAGAGAGAGAGAGAGAGAGAGAGAGAGAGAGAGAGAGAGGGGGGGGGGGGTGGGGGTGGAAGAGAGGTGGGGGCCTCAGAGCCAGCGTTCAGAGGGAGGACTGTGGGAGTGATTAGAGGGTGAGGGGGGGCCGGGGGAGTAGAGAATGTTGGGCAGAAAGAGTGTGATGTGGAGAGAGAGAGTTATGTAGAGAAGGGGAGAAGGGGAGGGAGAGGGTAATGAGGACAGTGAGAGATAACGATCGCAGATAGGGGGAATGGGAGAAGGCGTTGAAGGTGGGAGGGTGAGGGATAGAATGGGTGGGATAAGAAGTAGAGAATAGCTAGTTGCGTGGTACAAGTAGGAGGAATGGGGGAAATAAGAGGGGGCGGGGGGGAGTTTAAAGAGTAGGGAGTAGAGCTGGTGGGGGGGATCAGAAAAGGAAAATGTGGTGGATTGAAGAGATGACAGAAAATGTTAAATGGATAGATAGACAATGCAGCTGCCACTAACCAGCTCGTTCGCTGCAGGTCCAGGGCGGATCGATGAGCAGGATGTCGCCCTCGAGGAGCGAGACGTCGGCGTTAGGGTCGACGGATGCTTTGGAGCCGGCCAGCCGCAGGCGGTACTCGCACAGGCCGAACTCCGTCAGCACGGGCGCCGCCAGCTGCAGCACCAGGTACGGGCTCGTCGCCGGAAGCTGCGGCAACACCACAACATCGACACAGTCAGTCACACCGTCTGGACACAATAATGTAATGTTATGAATTAAATCTAAAGGTGGGATGGAGAATATAATCACGCGAAAAAACCTCCTGTTTGCGTGAAACCGACTACCAAGACTGTGGCAACTCTAAAAAACGTAAATGCGAGCAGTATCTTCCTTTTACCGTATATAGGTCGTTCATCACGTAACTGTGTTTACTGGATAACCCGTAAAACTGAAATAAATCCCACCCTCCGTTGCAGTAACTGGCCCATACAGGGAAATATTTGGGCAAAGAGCGCGATGAAACATCGCATATCTGTGGTGTCACCGCCAGACACCACACTTGCTAGGTGGTAGCCTTTAAATCGGCCGCGGCCCCTTAGTATACGTCGGACCCGCGTGTCGCCACTATCAGTGATTGCAGACCGAGCGCCCCCTCACGGCATTGTCTAGCCTAGACTCCCTAGCACTCGCCCCAGTTGTACAGCCGACTCTGCTAGCGACGGTTCACTTTTTACATACGCTCTCATTTGCAGAGACGACAGTTTAGCATAGCATTCAGCTACGTCATTTGCTACGACCTAGCAAGGCGCCATATTCTTCAAGAATGTATTCTGAACAGATAATATTGTGAATCATGTACCGTCAAGAGGGACGTTCATCATTTATGGATTAAAGTTAAGTATCAAACTAATTACGCCCGCTTTCTGAATTCTAATTCCTCGTCATGGCCGGCCGCGGTGGTCTCGCGGTTAATGCGCTCAGTCCGGAACCGCATGACTGCTACGGTCGCAGGTTCGAATCCTGCCTCGGGCATGGATGTGTGTGGTGTCCATAGGTTAGTTACGTTTAAGTAGTTCTAAGTTCTGGGGGACTGATGACCACAGATGTTAAGTCCCATAGTGCTCAGAGCCAATTGAACCATTTGAACCATCCTCGTCATGTTCCAGACCTGACGTCAGTACAGGTCTTCCCTCCTCACGCCAGCCTGCGTGAGCTAAAACGCGTGCGTTTCGGCCTCCATTAGTAACACTCTTCTGCCAACACAACAATATCACCTAACGTGTACTACGTGCTTAGATGTGCAAATTGTTAGCATTTTGGCTCAAGTACACAGAATAAGTAGGATTAACGCCAGTCGCGCTTTGTATATAAGAGAAGACAAAAGAGTAACCTCATTTACGTTATGTGTGTAAGAGAAGTTGACGCAGCGGGTTTATCATTCAGAAACATAATTTTAATGTTTGTTGTTTGTGATAAGATCGTATTACGCCGCGAGTGAGGAGGGGAAACTTCACCAACACACGCAATTTCACACAGACCGAACGGTGACCTATAGAGATTTCCGTTTATCGATCCTGCAGCTACCATGCGAATATGGAAACTGTGCGTTCGGCAGGGCCATACCTAACGCCATGTCGGATCTCATAGGGTCTGTGTGGCCGGCGCCACAGAGGATAGGCACATTGTTCGCTCGACCTTTATTTCGCACGGGCACTTCAAAATATAGGATTTCTTGAAGCAAAACAAGTACCCACGCGAACATTTATTTATATGTATATAAATGTAAATCAACTGCTGCATGTATGAAATACCATCACTTGAGAACGGCTCGACCGATTTGCCTGTTTATTTATTTATTTATTTTCCAACCGATTTACCCATTCATTTCGACTTCTATTCCCAATAAAGTTTCCGTTTACAATAATAATATGGGTCGAGACAAAGGAGGAGAAGATGGACATTGGAGGGGGAAGATGATGGGCACAGATTGAGGGGGGAGAAGTGGTAAGGAAGAGATGGACAAAGGGAGGGGTTAGGGGGTGAGGATATAGAGATGGTTCAAAAGGCTCTGAGTACTATGGGACTTAACTGCCGAGTTCATCAGTCCCCTAGAACTTAGAACTACTTAAACCTAACTAAGGACATCAGACATATCCATGCCCGAGGCAGGATTCGAACCTGCGACCGTAGCGGTCGCGCGGTTCCAGACTTTAGCGCCTAGAATAGCTCGGCCACTCCTGTCGGCTGAGGTAGGGAGAGAGGGGCTGAGAAGGAAATTAGGATGTAATTGAAATAAGTTGTTGTAACTGTATCATAAGTTGCACTGAGCCATAACTATTTTTTATTTCTTGATGGTGACTAGTTTCGGACATCTGTGTTTATTTTCAAACCATCCCTGCTGTAAGATGACAAATGCAGGCAATAGCCCATTGTCAGAAACTGCCCTGCAGTAATCAAAGAGATATATGGCCGACTTAACGCTCGTCTTAGCGAGGCGGTCAACAGTTTATTGCGGAAAATACCTCATTCCGTCTCATAAAACTTATGCCGACGTTAGTGCCCATTGCCTGCTCGTTTATTATGGGTTCTGAGAGGTACGTCAATCTGATTGTGAGTCTGTGAGGATCAATACGAGGCGGAAAGTCTGTGCGCCACTATAAATAGCTCCCCGACGGCCAGTAACTCCGCCGTGCATACAGACGATTTAGGCGGCTGTGGAAACATTTGGTATGCATCGCTAGCGTGGCTGAAGAAGGCGTACCCCACAACAGCCTGAGTTTTAGAGTCATCCGTATAGATACAAGTATACTGTGGCCAATCTCTGGTAAGGGATTGCTCCAAGTCATGATTAATTTTCGTCTCCGTTCTGAAATCTGAAGGTGACACGGTTGCTGGGGTGAAGAAAGTACCAACGGAAAGCGAATGTCCTACCTTTGTGTCCAATTTGTACGCACGCAACGCCAATGCTGTCAAGGCATTGCATAGTGTAAATAATGGTCTTTAAACAGCCGCTCTACAGCGAATTTTTGGCATATGCAATTCGCAGCCGAGATACATGAAACAGGTCTGGGGTGCTGTAGTCTAGTGGTCGAAGTAGTGTTTCCATTCAGCCAGCAGTGTCGTGCTTGACAGTTGATGCTTTTCCGTGTTAGATGTATGCTGTCACTTGTCTTATCCAGACAACAATTAGTTCTTTCCAGTAAGAGGGCCCCAAACAATGTTGCGTCTATTGAAATCTTCAGTTCTAGTGAAGTTTTACCATCACAGTATTTATTTGCGTCTGATCTCCATCACTGTTACTACACACATATTCATGTTTAATCCAGTGCCCTGCATGCAACACTTTATTAGGACCACTGCCTAATATTTCAACAAAATAAAATATTTCTCCTCAATGTTACTTCGTTGTTAAGCGAAGTAAACCTTATGTGACACGTTACTGATCATTACGGACAGCTTTTGAGCGGCACACACTGTTCATGCTTTCGCCATTGACTAGCAGTCCTTTAGAGCTGCCACATACTGCGAAAAATGACTAAGACGAAGAGCAACAATAACAATAACAATAACAACTCCTTGAGCAACATCCTATGTGTAGTCAAAGACTCCACAACCGTGACCTCTGTCCATGTGTAGAGAAGACCACCGACACCTTTCGTGGGAGGGGCTCTGTTTTCTACGGCCAAATTATTTGTATGAGTGGTAGAAGCTTGAGCAATCTAATGTTGCGTACCTTTTAAAGAAGAAAATCAAAGAGGCGTAGTTCATCGACCAAGTGGGATAATGCAGGATATCTGGAAAGGCATCCTCAAGAGAAAACTCCAAGAGCATTTTCGTTTTGCAAGAAAAGCCAAAACTGAAATCTGTAAAACTAATCTTTTTAAATTCACATATTCTTACACTTCATTCTTATATCACTTCTCATATTAATTCTTATATTTTATTGTTATGTTTGTCCTTCAGGATGATTTGCTACATTCACTTCTATTATACCGACCGGAGAAATATTCAAAACATGGAAATTCCGAACACCACGAGCATTACGCGAAGACAGGTTTGCCATAGTGACATAGTGACTTTTCTACATTTCCGACATTGTCTGAATTATTCAGCACAAGCTTTTACATTCTATTTGTCAAGTATGATTCACACTAGCTGTATCCAAAGCCATCAGTTCCAAAAAAGTTTAGTTTTTCTAAGACAACAGGCCTATTATCAAGATCTACACAACTGAAGGCCTTGGAGAGATGACAAAAATACTAACTGGTCATATACTGTTATTTAAGGCTTGTACTATTTGATAACTGAATGTATAACTAGTGTTCTCAGTCTATAACAGTATTGTTCAATCATCTAATTTATAAATTGCTTTTGCCTTCAAAATTAGTCGTAATTTAACTGTGATATGGAAAGTCTATATGGAAAGTATCGTATATGTGATGTTCGAATGCTCTGCTAATGTGTGTTTGTAACTTATGTAAAGAAATATATGAAATGTATAATTTCCTAAACATCATTTTGTCATGGATTAATGAAATAAAATATTCGTATATATAATTTTATATATATGTGCTAGTTGTTACTTCTATAAAATGGTACACGCTCTGGGTCAATGTGTAGGATATGTGTTATGTAAAAAATGGAGTGCTTTTGTACTGTACGGAAGTTACTTGGGAAGCGTAGAAAGGTGACTTGTGCTTTTGGCGCTCTACCTGTGGAGCGAATGAGAACGAGAGGACATAGTGTGTAGGCAAGACTTGGACGTAGCAGCCGATGCCTTGCCAGGAAACGGTTGCACAATAGCGACTCCTGATTGGCTCTGAGCACTATGCGAATTAGCATCTGTGATCATCAGTCCCCTAGAACTTAGAACTAATTAAACCTAACTAACCTAAGGACGTCACACACATCCATGCCCGAGGCAGGATTCGAACATGCGCCCGTAGCACTCGCGCGGTTCCGGACTGAGCGCCTAGAACCGCGAGACCACCGCGGCCGGCGACTGCTGATTGATGACGGCTTTAGTACAAATTATTGGGCTATATTACGGACATCAAAACGACGCTAAGAAGAATTATTTAGTCAATATTTCAATAAACTAGTATGCCGCCGTTACTATTCACCACACCCAACGCCTACGGCCAACAGGTTGCAAACTGTATAAGTAGAACTGTAGAAGAGTGAATCACTAATTCGAAATTAACTTTTTTGAATAATTATTGTGTTAAACATAAAATTTTGTTCATTCTATTGTTTTATTGGTTGGGTGGTTTAGAGGAGCGAACCAAACAGCGAGGTCATCGGTCCCATCGGATTAGGAAAGAATGGGGAAGGAAGTCGGCCGTGCCCTTTTATGTTATTACTGAAAATAATATTTTGCGTAAGTACTGGAACAGATGTTTCCACACAAATTTAACGATTTTAAAATTCATATTTTTATGGCAATAAGTGAAAGTGAGTAAATAAGTTTTGCTAAAAAGTGTGACCACACCGTACCTTTCGCTTTTGACAGGTCAGTTGTTAAGAGAAAGATATAAACAGTGTCTCAATAAATTTAAATGTTTGTATTGTGCTATTAGAATATGTAAGTATTTCATTTGTGGTTATACAAAATGCACACATTGAAGTCCCCCCTGGCTAAAAAGATTTATTTATTTTTGCACATTGTGATTAGGAAATTTGTAAATCTGCGGTAAGATCTTGTAGGACCAGACTACAGAGATCATCGGTCCCTAAGCTTACACAGTACTTAATCTACCTTAACACACACACACACACACACACACACACACACACACACACACACACACACACACACAGCCGGCCGCGGTGGTCACGCGGTTCTAGGCGCGCAGTCGGGAACCGTGCGACTGCTACGGTCGCAGGTTCGAATCCTGCCTCGGGCATGGATGTGTGTGATGTCCTTAGGTTAGTTAGGTTTAAGTAGTTCTACGTTCTAGGGGACTGATGACCACAGCACTTGAGTCCCATACTGCTCAGAGCCATTTGAACCATTTGAACACACACACACACACACACACACACACACACACACACACACACACACACACACACACACACACACCTCCGACGAGGGGAGCCGCGCGAACCGTGACAAGGCGCCATGGACCGCACGGCTACCCCGCGCGGGCAATAGCGATTAAAAATTCGTGGCCTTTCTATATCAAAACTATATATGTATGTGGGTAGTAGCTAAAATATTCCTTCGTATTTCTCAGAACAGTATGTTGAAAAGTTAGGCTACTTCCTTTTTTGAAGCTGTGTTAGGGAAGAATAAGAAAGTAGGCCAGATTTATTTGTTCTGCTTTTTTGAAGCAACCATTTCTATGCCTTGATAGGCTGCCGACCGTATATTCATTAGAAAAAAACAGCTTAATGAAGATCATACATTAAGAGTTATCCCATTTTTCCTGCGTTTCTTTCCAACAACTACAAAACTCTTAGGAAAAAAACTAATACTCTGATTTCCATTTCTATTAGTGATGTATGATGGTCAAATTCTGTGAAAAGGGTAACATTATCAACAGTTGTGGAAGGTAGGCACGTTTATGACGTGTATGCTATATGCACAAGTCCCCGTACAACGGTATTATACGTGGCTTTTCCGGTGACAGGACTAGATGCTCTGTTGGGGTATAATGTTATAAGTAGAGAAACCTTTCTGGAGTCCGAACTGTGACTTGCTAGGTAAGTTGTTTCCAGTGAAGTGAGGAGCCTCTCTCATTGCCTTGTAACATAGTATTTTTATTATTATAGTTTACACCAGATGATGGAATTTTAAGTGTAAGTGTTTCGGCACCGGTCGTGCGTGGAGTAAAATATTGAGTCAGCAACTGTTCCGCGGTTTCTCCATGTAACAAAGCAACACGAGAAGCTGGAGAAGATGTGAGCGACGGGTAGGGTGACGCGAGAAGGCAGATGCCACAACGTGCAGCCGGCGGCCAGCAGACAGCGGCCACGCCCCAGCTAGCAGACAGCGGGCAGTGGAATGTACGCCGTCCCACGGCCCGTGTTCTGCTCTCTGCACTAGACGGCGGGGCGGTCACGGCCGCGGCGCCGACTGCCGACTGCAATGCGTCATACGCAGCCGGCCGAGGAGAAACTCGACCCTTGTCAGTGTGAACGCGACGTGTCCTACACGTCACTCCACTCTCCCCGTATCAGAAAACTTAGCAGCTTAGAGCCACGTCGGGCGGTGCTGGAGCTGCAGCCCGAACTGCGAGCATCGACACACTTAGCAGCTAAGGGTGCAAATATTGCATATTACTAACAAGGCCCCGGGAGTAGACAACATTCCATTAGAACTACTGACAGCCTTGGAAGAGCCAGGCCTAACAAAATTCTACCGTCTGGTGAGCAAGATGTATGAGACAAGCGAAATACCCTCAGACTTCAAGAATAGAATAATTCCAATCCCAAAGAAAGCAGGTGTTGACAGATGTGAAAAATACCGAACTATCAGTTTAATAAACCACGGCTGCAAAATAATAACACGAATCATTTACAGAGGAATGGAAAAACTGGTAGAAGCCGACCTCGAGGAAGATCAGTTTGGATTCCGTAGAAATGTTGGAACACGTGAGGCAATACTCACCCCACGACTTATCTTAGAAATTAGATTCAGGAAAAGCAAACCAACGTTTCTAGCATTTGTAGACCTAGAGAAAGCTTTTGACAATGTTCACTGGAATACTCTCTTTCAAATTCTTAAGGTGGCAGGGGTAAAATAAAGGGACCGAAAAGCTATTTACAATTTATTCAGAAACCAGATGGCAGTTATGAGTCGAGGGACACGAAAGGGAAGCAGTGGTTGGGAAGGGACTGAGACAGGGTTGTAGCCTCTCCCCAATGTTATTCAATCTGTATATTGAGCAAGCAATAAAGGAAACAAAACAAAAATTCGGAGTTGGAATTAAAATCCATGGAGAAGAAATAACATTGAGGCTCGCCGATGACATTGTAATTCTGCCAGACACAGCAAAGACCTGGAAGACCAGCTGAACGGAATGGACAGTGTCTTGAAAGGAAGATATAAGATGAACATCAACAAAACCAAAACGAGAATAGTGAAATGTAGTCGAATTAAATCGGACGATGTGCGGCAATTAGATTAGGAAATGAGACACTTAAAGTAGTAAAGGACTTTTGCTATTTGGGGAGCCAAATAACTGACGATGGTCGAAGTAGAGAGCATATAAAATGTAGACTGGCAATGGCAAGGAAAGCGTTTCTGAAGAAAAAAATTTAACATCGAGTATTGAGCTAAGTGTCAGGAAGTGGTTTCTGAAAGTATTTGTTTGGAGTGTGGTGATGAATGCAAGTGAAACATGGATGATAAATAGTTTAGACAAGAAGAGAACTGACGCTTTAGAAATGTTGCTACAGAAGAATGCTGAAGATTAGATGGGTTGATCACATAATTAATGAGGTACTATATAGAACTGGGAAGAAGAGGAGCTTGTTGCACAACTTGACTAGAAGAAGGGATCGGTTGGTAGGACATGTTCTGAGGCATCAAGGGATCACCAATTTAGTATTGGAGGGCAGCGTGGAGGGTAAAAATCGTAGAGGCAGACCAAGAGACGAATACACTAAACAGATTCAGAAGGATGTAGGCTGCAGTAGGTACTGGGAGGTGAAGAAGCTTGGACAGCATAGTGCAGCATGGAGAGATGCATCAAACCAGTCTCTGGACCACAACAACAACTAACAACACAAAGCATGACGTTAGCCATTTACGCGGATGATACAGCCATCCTTGCGCAAGACTGGAAACCGTGGGACATAAATTCACGAATGCGGGAGGCACTCAGAACTACCGAGCCTTGTTTGGAACGATGGTGTACTGAAGGTAACGTCAAGTGCTAAGCAGTTCCGTTCAAACGCAGACCGAAGCTACTGCACAAACATCAACACTGCAGAAAGGCTGGGCCAAAAACTTACATTTGGGGGGGGGGGGGGGGACACCACCTAGAATACGTTGCCAAAAGAGCATACGTGGGCTCAAACAACTTTACCCTATGCCCAAAAGGGAAAGTACACTTAATAGGTGGGTGTAGACTCCTAAACATGACACTGGTTAGACCTCTGATGAAGAACGCAGCCCCCGTCTGGGGATACGCTGCAAAATAACTGACGATCACCGAACTTGACACGATTGCTTTCAATCTGCCTTTAATAAGAAAACCGTTTCTGAATAAGAATAATATTTTAACATCGAATGTAAATGTGTTTGGAAGTTTTTTCTGAAGGTATTTGAAGTGGGCCCTTTGCTCCCGCAAGGAAGCGAAACAAGGTCGAGTAACTGTTCAGATAAGAAGTGAACAGAAGCTTTTGAAATGTGGTGCTACAGAAGAATGCCGAAGACTGGGTAGGTCGAATAACTAATAAGGTGGGCTGAATCGGACTGGGGAAACCAGAAATTTGTGGAAATCGGGAAATTTGTGATAAGATCTTATGGGACCAAGCTGCTGAGGTCATCGGTCCCTAAGCTTACACACTACTTAATCTAACTTTAACTTACGCTAAGGACAACACACACACACCCATGACCGAGGGAGGACTCCTATCTTCGACGGGGGGAAGCCGCGTAGACGGTGACAAGGCGCCTCAGACTGCGTGAGAATTATGTGGCCAATCTGACTAGAAGAGGGGTTGAGCTGGACACATCATGAGGCATCAAGAGATTGTCAGTTTAATAATGGAGAAAAGTGTGTGTGGGAGGGGAGAAGAGTCGAAGTAAAAACTATAGAGATATCAAGACATGTATACTGTACCTAAGTTCAAAGGGATGTAGGTTGTAGGAGTCATGTGCAAATGAAGAGGTTTGCACAGGACAGACTGAGGCGTAGCGCCGTATACCGATCCTGCTTTGGAGGCGGTTAAGTGGGAGATGTCTCAGAGCTGGATAGTGACAGATGGTGACGCGAGACTGGACGCGAAAGTAGTTTATGTATCACCCGATAGAGGACAATATTGGATAGGGGGACTGTGATTTTAGTTTCGATTGTGTCCACTAGAGTGCACTAAAGCAATAGAATATTCTTCACAAACTGTTCTAGTATTTTCATAAAGTGTTATTATGTCTTTTTGTGTATGTAAAATGTTATAAATGTGTTTTAGCAGTATGAGTGATGCGTGAGTGTGGTTTACTGTTAATATGAATTGTTTAACGAGTTATGTAGTAAGATTTATTGTGAGAACATTTCAAAGCAGCAGGGATATGGACAAAGGGTATTTTTGTAGAATAGATTTGTAAAGTAAGTTTATGGTAAAGGGAAAGTTAATTCAGATATAAATAACAATAGTAAATAACTTCATGCATAAGCAAAACATCAGCATATTAGATAATTACGTTGGTAAAAAGTGCAGTCGTTAGGTTTACTATTTTGCGATTGGTTATTGATGAAAAGCGCGGACTAACGCGGGAAAATGTTGAGTAAAGTGACCAATGGTAAAGCAATATTCTTCGCGCGCCTTTATCTGCTGGTAGAGTAGACTGAGAGTATTTTAAAGAAGTGTAGGAGCCTATCCATGAAACAGTTCGGACGTGTGTAGTGGTAGTTCCAATGGAAATAAGTTGCCGGATCTACCAGTGTTTTCATACATCAAAAGTGTGGTAGAGTGACGACATAATTATTCTGATGGGCGTGTAGAAATTTTGGAATTTTCAAGTGAATTGTGTGACGAGAAAAGACAAATTCCGCGTGGCGTATTAAGCAGGTCGGTGGCTACAAACTGACTGCACTAGGTACCGACAGACTTAATATTTGGTGAGAATTCTCAATAAAAAACAATCAGTATGTTTGTAGCTACTACGTCTTCGGGAAATGCAACACCATAAACTTGCTAACGTGAGTGAAAGAGATTGTGAGTGACTGTGTTAAGACTAGCACGAACTTGGCAGTGATACTTATTCACCTAAGATTCAGAATATATTGAGGACAAAATTTCCAACCTTTCAGTTCGTGTGAAAACTTTCTCCCGAAACGTGGATTAGTGACTTCAATTGCAGCCTGGTTCACATTGAAGTACAGTAGGTTTCGCTCGGCTTTGCTACTGATGATCTGCTGAGACAATGTTCACAGGTAGGTGCAGGTACGTCGTAAAGGGACGGAAGGAGCCGCGACGCAACTAGCGGAAAGAGCTGCATCAAACAAGTCCTCGGCCCGAAGACCACAACAACATGTTGATTTTTGTCTGTTGGCCGGCCGGAGTGACCGATCGGTTCTAGGCGCTAGTATGGAACCGCACGACCGCTGCGATCTCAGGTTCGAATCCTGCCTCGGGCATGGACGTGTGTGATGCCCTTAGGTTAGTTAGGTTTAAGTAGTTCTAAGTTCTAGGGGACTGATGACCTCAGAAGTTAAGTCCCATAGTGCTCAGAGCCATTTGAACCATTTTTTTTGTCTGTTAATTATGTGAAAGGTGTTTCGTGCACAACGCAAGGGCTACGCCCAAGGCTCCGCTCCGCTGAAACATATACAAGGCAGGTAGAAAGGCTCCGGTCTCGGCATACACTCGGGTCCTGCTGTGACTATAGCAGGTAGAATGTTGGGTTTAAAATAACTAGAGTAGCTAGGAACGGCCTTGGAAAGAAGTCAGAGAAAATCGTTGAGCTACTTAGTACTTCCGACTGTTGTACCAGTAGCCTTGGGTCATAGGGCTGTGCACAAACACACACAGGTTTACAAAATGGTTCAAATGGCTCTGAGCACTATGGGACTTAACGTCTGAGGTCATCAGTCCCCTAGAACTCAGAACTACTTAAACCCAACTAACCTAAGGACATCACACACATCCATGCCCGAGGCAGGATTCGAACCTGTGACCGTAGCGGTCGCGCAGTTCCAGACTGTAGCGCCTAGAACCGCTCGACCACTCAGGCCGGCGAAGGTTTACAATCCAATGATTGGCCTAGTCAAAGAGTGTATGTTTGTGAGCAGATGCCAGTGGCACTCCAACCCGAAACGCTTAATGGCGTGACGACTTCTTTGGAATTTCTGTCCAAAACCGTTTGTAACTCTTAGAGTTCGGCCGGAGAGAGTAGTCCTTTGTTATAATCCGAGGATCGAGCTTGAGTTGTGCGGTTACTTGAGGCAGCCTTTACGATATTGGTTCCCGAGCGAGACCCTTTCACACAAAGAAATGGTAAATTGCCAACCTGTTCCCTTAGCGAGTGAAGTTATCTTAAGCACCAGCCTCACGAATACGGCCGTGTTTCAGAATCCCAACAATTTGTTTAACGCGACGTGGCTCCAATCAGTGCCACAGTAGGTTACATGAGAGGCAATGTTTTGAGGCCGGTATTTCTGCGCAACGGTAGGCGTCCGCTCCCATTTATAGCGGCGCTTACTGCCTAGTTAACATTCGTCGCGTGCATTGTGAACCGAAGCCAGGCGTTGCCCGAAACGGTAAAAGCGACGCACGAAAGTGCGGTGCGTGTCGCAAGGCGTCCGCGCCTGCCGCTTGCGTCACAGGCGTCTCCGCAGGCGCCGCTGCGCTGCCGGTCAACGGCCGTCTCAGGACCACCTGCTACAGGAGACAGTCCACTGCAATATGCTGATACCGCAGCACTGGTGTGCCACGAAATGTTTGCAGAGAATCCATTGCAGGTATGGCGTGGAAACGATTGCAATTTCAGAGTACTAGCAGAGGAAGGTAGGATACTATCGAACACGCGAGCCCAATTCAGATTATAATAATTTCTGAAAACCTAAGTTAAAACTTCTCGAAGAAATCCAGCTCATGCTCTCCCTATGGCTACACCCAAATTAAAAGCTGAACGATCAACTGGATCTGACACACACACACACACACACACACACACACACACACACACACACAACACACACACACACACACACACACACACACACCGTCTTCCTTCAGGAGCAGATCCTTTACAACAACTGTTTCAGTTTCTCAAGTTCGCTGCCGATTCGATTTTGGTTCTCATTCGCCTACTTTTACTGTACACTGTTATGTGGCATGATTCCTCAATCAGTATTAGCTCGTCTCTTGATTTCCCTTGAAATCGTCATCATTAATTTATTTTAACCTTGTTGTTCCTGGGACCGAAAGCCAATTTCCATAACCCATACTTTAATCGGTTTTAATTTGTAATTAGTGAGATGCGTAAAAAAAGAAAGCACAAACTCATAATTTTTCCACTGTGTTGAAAGTGTTCTAAGGCGCTGTAGTCATGGACTGTGCGGCTGGTCTCGGCGCAGGTTCGAGTCCTCCCTCGGGCATGGGTGTGTTTGTTTGTGCTTAGGATAATTTAGGTTAAGTAGTGTGTAAGCTTAGGGACTGATGACCTTAGCAGTTATGTCCCATAAGATTTCACACACGTTTCAATTTTTTTTAGTGTTATTAATGTTACCAAAGACAAGCAACACCCGTTGTTATTTTATAACTTACCTTCAGTTGTCAAATTCATTTGTAAAACGATTCCCAACCTTCGAAAAATAAGGCACTACTGTTCAAATGGCTCTGAGTACTATGGGACTTACCTGCGGTCATCAGTCCCCTAGAACTTAGAACTACTTAAAACTAACCTAAGGACATTACACACATCCATGCCCGAGGCAGGATTCGAACCTGCCACCGTAGCTGTCGCGTGGTTCCAGACTGAAGCGCCTCGAACCGCTCGATCACAACGGCCGGCGGTACTACGGTGTTACTACTTGTACAACCCTCGTGCTCTCTACCGGCATCTGCTACTACTATCATGAGATCACCACTGGTAAGTTGCTGCGGTATTAAGTTTACGGGGTTCTGATGTCACAGATTCTTGTTCTTTCGCTTATCCGCCCTATTTTTCAGGTCTAAATCAGACTACCCGCAATTATTTAAGATTATTGATGGATCTTTCAGCATCCACTGCATTTGATGATTCCAGAATATGTGCCTTATAGAACGTTGGGATGTATGGCTTAATGTAATCCAGCCAAGTGAGTACTTCTCTATCCTCTCATAGTAGGCACTATTAGTTCTTCCACTTACATCTACATCTACATCCATACTCCGCAAGCCACCTGACGGTGTGTGGCGGAGGGTACCCTGAGTACCTCTATCGGTTCTCCCTTCTATTCCAGTCTCGTATTGTACGTGGAACGGCCTCGTAGGTAAGTTGTTGTAGATTTATCTTGAAGGTGTAATTCATAATCGCGAAAGCGGTTGTACCAAGATTCCACAATAAATGAGGATTACCAGCTACCAGGTAACACTACAATTTTTAGAAGATTTTATCACGAAAAACTGAATTCATTAAAAACTTTCTAAGTGTTTTACTGGAATATTCTCCACACTGAACAATATACCAATGATTTACTTAACAGAATTATAAATCTCTGTCATAACAATGACTTTTTAATACATTTCTATCCATTGCTCCGAACGTGACAGTTGAAGTTGTAAAATAGTCATTTGTGTTGTACCGTAAATGGTTAAAAACTTGAACTTTTCCGTCAACTCACCTAGTTTGTCAGAGAACATGTCCACTTGGTCCTTGCTGGAACGTATTGCTCGCTGCAAACTCGTGGATTCAGCTGTCCACAGACTTCATATTTTGGAAGCTTGAAGGTTTCCAGTTCATTTTTGATATTCGAGGACAGTGACGTGAGCTTTGTATTGTTATTGGATGCGTCATATTTCATATTTGTTCGCTAAACATTTTTCAAACAGTAGTTTTCGATAGTCGATAAGTCACACCACAGAGGTTCTGATTACATGCAGTGTGACCTTTGGTTATTAGGAGTGTTGTCCTTGCAATTACCTAAACAAAGCTAATGTGAGAGTCGGGTATTGGCTGTGCTACTAAGCAGAGTGAAATAGCTTGCACAGCACAGAGAAATGTATGTTGAAATGTGATTTGATAAAGATTAAAGTCAGAAGCTAAGATTTCCAGGTGAAGCTGTTGCTGCACTACTTGCTTGTGGGTAATTGTAAAGTGTTCGAACAATGGGAGGTTTTAATTGAATTTTTCTTAATTAGTTTGGGTAAGTTCGATTCATTGTTCAGATGTGATTAAATAAAGTTATCAATTAACATGACTTGCACTCAAAAGTTATAGTTTTATCGCTCGTTTACCAGTTCAATAGTTAAATTCGTGGCCCAGTACTATTTGTTATGGAAGTGTAATCTTCGTAAAGATCACTATGATTGTTGAGGACTGACTATCTGTTTTCGTAATACAGCTTTTTGAAGGGTAAATTAATTTCAATCAGTTAGGAAGTTCAAACTCCATCACCGTCCTCTCACGAAAGAATTTCGTATTTTCTGATTAGGTGCTTCACCGCGTTCCACAGAGAGGAACACCGTTTCTTAAAAAGTGAAGCATGATCTGTTTAGAACAGTCGCATGTCCTTGCTCTGCACAGTGCAAGGTGTCTTCCTGTGTAACTTACAGATGCTGCCCTCTATGTCTTAACGTTCATCACATCGGGCAAAGCTTTGCTTTTCAAAACTCATTAGCAGAGTTTGTTTACGTAAAGTTTATTTTAGATTCCATTTCATACCTAAATAGTTATTTTCACAGAGCAGTGTTACATTTGCTTGTGTATTATTCAGGGTTTGAAATTTTGTTCAGTCAGATTGTGTATGTAAATTCAGAGGGCATTTGTATATTTTGGTGGTACATTCTCTCAACATTCAACCAGTAATTTCTCTAAATTTGATTCTGATAGATGTGTGAGTTGGAACCGCAAGTCATGTATAGTGACGTCACGCTTTATAGCCCTGCTCACTCCTGCACACTACGCTGTTTCAAAGGACACCTTATTTAGTTTACAAATTCGATTTTCTAGTTATTTGGACAAAGTTAATTAAAAATTCAGTTTCACCATTATAGTGCTGACATACACGACGATAAAGAACAGCAATCCAATCCGACTTCAGTTCACAAGATTAAGCGTGGAAAAACAAACAATACAAAAGGTACGTTGTCTTTATTCGTTTTCATTTTTGTGTTATTTAGTGGATGCTCTGTTTTCAGTTACTGCAAATTTGTACACTAGATTTAAGAACTCATCCTTACTCAACGGCATAAGGTGAATATCTAAATTTTTAACATGACTGTACGATAATGTTTCCTATTCATCAGTGAATGTTCTCGAATAAAAATTATTTCCAAAAACAGTTTTCAGTGTTACCTCTTTTTCTCGTAAAAATTTATCGCCTAATTTACATGTTAGAACTGAATATATCTTACTCGCTTCATTGACTGTCGTTTTACAACAGCTTAGTTTATCTCATTTTCATCCCTTTTATTTACTGATTACTTCATATTTGCCTGTGCTGTGCAACTCGAAACGCGTTGTACGGTTAAAATCGCACTTACCATTGTGGTAGATTAACATTTTCGTTCTTTTATCAGGTCTAGATAATGTCACAGACATGATAAAGAGAATAACACCAGTTGTATCCAAAGATGCAATAAAAAGGTGACATTACTTACTTAGAAACAAAAAACAACGCTTGAAAGTTCATGTGTACCAAATAACTCTCTCAGAACGGATAACTTGTTGCCATACCGAAACGCACAGTTATTTTGATTCAAAATTGCTCGAATACTCTTGTTACTCCATATTTCACACCGTGGTGGAAAGACAGATGCTGTCAACACCGCTAGATTTAGATGGAAGGGAAAAATACTTGGTTTTAGAGACGGAGCACAGTCTCGGATTGTCAAGAATGAAGAAAATCGGCCGCACCTTTTCAGAGGAACCATCTCGGCTTTAGCCTTGAACGATTTAGGAAAATCACGGAAAACCTAAATCTGGATTGTCGGACTCGGGTTCGAACCATCGTCGTCCTGAATGCGAATCTAGTGCACTATCCATTGCGCCACCTCCTGCTATGTTAGAGTTTAGAAAAAGCTCTTGTCTGATACACGCTGCGCTCCAATACTGCCCACCTTTCTCCAAGGTTGTGCATGGATCGCCGGCTCAGCAACTATCGGATTTTACATTCAGACTTACATTTGTTCTTGCTGCGATTGCGTTACGAAAGGCGGCAACGATGTTGCAACAATGTTTCGGAACAAAGCCTGATTGGCACGGTCAAAAAAATTTTTTACAAAATTCCCAAGAATCTACAACTATGGTCAACTGTTGTATAAGTAACAGGTAAACACCTGATGCTGGCAGCAAGCTGCCACATGAGTAGTGAAAAGTATTGGAAAATAAACATACCGAAAATGAGAAAATTATACACATACTATAAATTTAAGTGCCCCGCTGCATTTTTTTGTTTATATGTGAATGTTAATCTCAGCAACTACTGTAGAGGCAGTGCAGAGACGAGGCGAGTGCTAATATTTTATAATCAGAGTTTTGCGTTTCAATCTTCTAGCGAATCTAGGTTATTTTAGTTTCTTACTACTTCTTCCAATTCCGGCAATTAAAACTTGCGTCCGCAGGAATCATTAACTGGAAATGGTTATGTTTGGCTACTTGGAGACCATTTTCAGCAAAACAACGATGGAATTTTTATGCATGTCGATTCGCAATTGCTTAGGAGAACTTTCTGGACAGCTCGAGCCAGCCAAATCTCCCGACATGAATCGATCGAACATTTATGGCATATAATCTAGAACTCCGTTCGTGCACAAAATCCTGCACCTGCAGCACTTTCGCAGTTATGGACGGCTATAGAGGCAGAATGTTTCAATGTCTCTGCAGGGGATTTCCAACGACCTGTTGAGTAGATGTCATGTCGAGTTGCTACACTACGCCGGACAAAAGGAGGTCCGACATGATACTAGGAGTTATTCCATGATTTGTGTTCTTGCCATTTAACACGCCACACACAGCGAGTTTCCGTCACCGACTACTCACTACATCAGTGTTGTAAGTAACGAAACAGAAACTACTACCTAGTCTACACTACTTTGTAGGTTATATAACATCGTATTAGAAACAGAGAGCACTGGGTAGCTATTTCTAATTTTAATGAGTAAGGGTATTTACTATTTTTTCAGCCAGAACGTCAACCATCAATTCAGATACTGTTTACATTACTTAACGAGATTTGCCTTCTCTACGTTCGACGTGCTGCAGAGTCTTCTCTCTACATTTACTGTGAAATCAGAAAGTTTTTTCTTGATAAATTTTCACTGTCGCGTGAGTCACCACTCAGACGTCGCATTGTCTACATGTAATCGGTTTATGTGACACGTGCTATTCTGTTTTCCCTTTTATTGAATGTGAAAGATCTCCAACATTTGCAAAAACAGACCATCTCGTTCATTATTTACGTAACTGTCTTCAATTTTAGCATTCAATCAAGCCTTAAAACACAATTTCTATTCCCATTTACGTCTGCCGTCTCTAATCCCGTTCTGTCTGACATTCTGTCGGGGAGGAATGCTAGCAGAGAGAGTTTGAGAACGCTTTCATCGTTGTTGCCATTTCAGGCGAATAAGCTGCCGTGTTTATTGTGTCGTCACCACAATAGTAAAATTTACATTTTATCGAGGCCACTATCAGTGCAGGAGTCTAATTTTTTGTTTTTATTGGCAATGGTAGACTTCCAATAGGCGGCCCCGCAGACACGGAAGTAGGCTGTGTTTTCGTTGTCTTACAGCGGAGCAGCGAGTAACGAATCCAGAGAGGCTGTCTTGATGGAAGAGCAATCTATTGGGCGGCTGCGGCCCTGCCCGGCCCGAATAGATCCAGCCACACCGGTTCTCCTTGGCCGAACGCCGGGGCGTCGCGTGCGCGGCGGGTCTGCCTGCCCCGCAGGCGATCAGACACCTGCTGTGAGGTCGCGGCGAAGGCGAAGGCAACTCGCTGTGATTTCCACAACTACTACGAGGCATGTTATGCCCTGTGGCTGCGACAATCTTCAGTGAGGCAATGTCCGCAGCTGCGATGATTGTTCAAATATTTCAATGCGGCCTACATCCATCATTTTTCTTTATTGTTTGTACCGTAGTACAATCTCGATTAGATCATTATCTGTATCTTTACAAAAAATTCAACGATGGCACGTAATACCATAGAAGTCTCTGTAGCATCCACCATCATTGTCTGTAAGAGAGCAGGTGTCGTCAGAGGTTTTGAAAATACATATATTTCACGCCCCATCGAACTCAACATACAGGTTAATGTGGGCATGTGACGAACACATCCGTCTGCAGTTATTGAACGCATTCTGAATATAATTGTTCTGCTTTGACACAAATCATCTGAGGATTCTCAGATGTCGACTGAAATCGATTGTGAAAGTAAAAGTAAGCCTATCTTTCTACTACATGACCTAGTTCCTAAACTTTATTAACATGTAAGAGGTGGCCACTGAGTCTCAGACGTGCGCTGGCAGAGCCACAGGGCTGTCTCGAAAGGGCTAACACTATGACAGAGTGATAAGTTCACAAGAACCCAGTCACCGTTATCGTTATTGTCGGAATCACTTGAAAACACCGACACCTTGCGTTTTTTTACAGATGTCACTGCCACTCGAATATTCCTCAAAACCACAAAAACATTCACAATTCGTTCGGGTCTTCATTCTTACTAGGAACATTTGAATAATCACCTTCAAAAACGTCCGAAAATGAGATTCGTAAATTTCCTTTCCCTTTCTGGAAAGGGCCATCTCTAAACGCCGAGGTAACGTCACAACGAAGACTGTAACCATATGAAACATCAAAATTCTAAATAACCAGAAACTGCGTGAAGGCAATCAAGTATGATACATTGACTATAAAACATAGCCACTGGAATAAATTGAAATTTATAATTTCTGTGATACATATTTGAGAAGCTTTCTTTTCCTTGATGGAGAGGACAGATGCTTGTATCATTTTCATCGACTCGTGTTGGTATATACTCTACGCCTGTACTTTGTAAATGCCTATCGCGGAAAAAATGAAGATTCGACCTTTTGCTGTCTGAGTGATTGTTCTCCTCCTTGTTTCTGTTGTTCGATAAGTTACACTGAAGTTAGACCCTGAATGCTAAATTACTTGAATAATCATTGAAATATATAAACATAGCTGTGTCTATCATTACACTACCATTACCTATCCGAATTCTCCTCATGCAAATAATATTAATTGAACTTCTATATCTTTATTTCAGGCTTTAAATATGAGAGACTGGTGACATACTGTTAGACGCCGAGCGACCGAACGCTAATCGTGTTCTGTCGTTATTTATTTCTCTAAATGAAACTAAAGCGTCCCTGAGATATTTCGTACCGGTCAATTTTCAGTACCTTACGTGATATTTTTTAGAAGAACTGAAGTAGGTTGATCGGTCACCCGCCACCTAACGAACACCTTAATCTGGTTGCTCGCTGGCCTGATACGAAAGCAGAGGAAGAGAGCAACTCCGAGGTAAAAATTAGTAAATGAAAGTTAACTCCCTCTTCCGCACTGAACTGTAAGGTCTATTATATTGTATTTCTGCCTCCTATGTTCAATGAATCCTGATTCCGCGTAAAAGACACAGAATCTTTGGAAAAAAGTAGCTCATCTACTGCTGGTGTGAACACCTAGACAGACGAAGTAGTTAAAATATATCACAGCAGATAGCGTGTAGAACACTCGATCTACATAGAGATCCGTCCGTAACGGATGAAACACTAATAATATCTGGGCCCGTCGTCAATATGTTTACACCATTCGAAACCGCCTACACAAAAGAACAAGTTTTGTCATTGAAAAATAGTTTAACAACTGTGGGACGACTTTAAAATTACTCCTCGTGAAATGATAAACAGAAAATAAAAACAAAGAAATAATATAATTAAAAACGTATATGTAAGTATCGTTACCTAAGTGGTATACACATAGTTATCATTTACATAGATCGCTTATTACCGATAAATTTGTTGCTTCTGCCCGCTCTGTATTTACTTTTTTGGGGGTGGGGGACCAACTGGTTATTCTTTGTTTAGAAGTCCCTTATGTAGGCTTCTGGAGGCAGGACAAGTGTCTGCTAACAGTGACCCAAAACATCACCAAACTTACCACATGGCATATCCACGCGGTGAAGCAAGTAGCTGGGCCGAGTTCTTGCCTCTGCTAATACGCCTCTTCAGGGCACGTACCTCGTTATCGAAGCGGTCTTTTAAGGCGGGAAACATGAGCGTACCCTGCAGGGCAAACAGGTTTTTCTGTGTCATTATCTGCGTCAGTGGAGCATTCCACACCTTGTCTGCGAACCTTCAGAAGCCCCCCGCTCCTCAACCCCACCATTTCGTCTGAGCGCGGCAGGATTGGAGTGCCAATCTTATCAGGCCATAATTTGGGTATTTCCACGTTTGCCTTCTTCACAGCAATTACCAATGAGTATGCTGTACTGCAATTTAGTATTAAATGTGCTCCTCACTGCCTTTGGCATTCGGCAAACACGCAGTTTATAGTACGAACATGATGCACCATTCAGTATTCTACTTAAATCTTAGTATGTTATTAGAAAAGACTCTTCATTGCACTTTCCAATCCACCTGGACATCAAACTACGGAAATTATCTAGAAGTCAGTGTCTTTTGATATAGTGTCTCGGTAATTTTTATATATACGCCTTCTTTCATTTTGATTAGCTCAGTTACGGATTTTGGTTCAAAATAGTTCAAATGGCTCTGAGCACTATGCGATTTAACATCTGAGGTCATCAGTCGCCTAGAACGTTGAACTAATTAAACCTAACTAACCTAAGGGCATCACACATATCCATGCCTGAGGCAGGATTCGAACCTGCGACCGTAGCGGACGCTCGGTTCCAGACTGTAGCGCCCAGAACGGCACGGCCACTCCGGCCGGCATAGATTTTGGTCTGCGTAACTTTTACTCTGAACTCAAAGGTGATTGTGCGGTTGAATTGCTGTATGACAGTCCTACATTTGCACTGTGCAGGGCAGGGTAATGTGTGTGATGGAGGGCTCTATAAGGTTTCGGGATTGCAGCCGGATCATGTTGACTTCTTCCACAATATTTCGGCTGGGAACATTCCAACTACCTTCAGGTGTCCGTCACTGGAGACTGCTAGTTCACGGTGTGGGCTACATAGAAAAAAATGGCGCGGCGACGCATGCACATAGGCAGCCGCCACGGGAGCGTCCTCTAACGAAATCCGCGCCCACTGCAAAAAATTGTTCCATCTGCGACGCGCAGGCGCATCCGTAAATGTGAAAATGCATATCCACACACTGTCGGAACACGCGCTCGCGGCGCTAAAAACAATCGTTAGACGTGGTCAGACGTGTCATTACGAATAAAATGTTTTCCATCAGTAGAAATTAAAAAGATCAGGTCTCAAGCCTTGTCCAGTTGAAATCCGCCGTCACAATTTATGAGATCTTGTCCTAGATTCATTTCCACAGATTCTTTAAGTACTGAATCCCAAAAGGATCTCGCCGGGTCCAAGATTTTTATTATTGTTTACTGTAACCATTTTCCATTCCACTCATGGCTGCTGCACGTAAAGAAAAACTGTCGGCTTCTCTCTGTGTACTTTGGAGTTCTGCTGATTTTACCGTCGTGGAGACTGACTCGCGCTGGAAAAAGGGCAATCGGTATTTTGAGAATGGTGATCTTCGCAAAACATAATGTTGTGGCACAACAACACACCAGACCTCATCACGTGTCACGACGCATGCATGAGTGCTCTCGCGGGGTCAAATAATTTATTAAAATCAAGTTTATATTCCTACGAAATATTGACACTGATAACACTTTCGTGTTTTCATTTTTCAATATTATTTTTGTTTTGATATTAGTAGTTTTACCTGCACGCCTTCCCGCTCCCCACCCACCCTGCCTAGCCAAAGGCAAATCGGGGAGTAAAGAGACTACAGAATGGTATTCCGAAATCTGATCTATAACTCTATCTTCGTAAGAAAACTTAATTTCTTCAAATGGCGATGACAGCTCTAATCGCTGAAATCCTAGAAGCTTGTTGTTGTTCTTCTTCTTCTTCTTCTTCAAAGAAGCGCCTAGAAGCGCATCGATTGACGCCTAGACAAAATGGGAAACCTCTAAGGAACGAAAGCATTATCTGCTTTCTGTGTCCCAGCGGGTAGAAGTTGGCCGCCATTTTACTTAGCAGTTGGATGCAGGTAATTTTTAATTTTTTTTAAATTTATTTATACATTACAACTGTGGAGAGACCGGACCTCAGCTTGTGAAGCTCCGGAACATCGCCATCTTGGCCTAGTCTCTCGCTTCAGGTACAAGCGGTTGCAACCACAGAGCAAGGTCGGAAAAAGTCATCAGTTAGTGCCTTAGGATCCAGTCACTTGGTAATTAGTTCATATGGTTCAAATGGCTCTATGCACTATGGAACTCATCTGAGGTCATCAGACCCCTAGCCTTAGAACTACTTAAACCTAACTAACCTAAGGACATCACACACATGCATGCCCGAGGCAGGATTCGAACCTGCAACCGTAGCAGCAGAGCGGTTCCGGACTGAAGTACCTAGAACCGCTCGGCCACTGCGGCCGGCTGTGTAATTAGTCTCGTTACAGTTTTGCCGTCCATCACCTTCAAAGGAGGTGCCATTAACTCCCACCATTTTAACGTGGCACGAGCAACTGTTTCGGACTGAATCGACGTAGCATCCCACAGGATGCTGCGAGCTATTCTCGATATCGCTGTATGGTAAGAAGACAACAGAACCATGGACCGGCCGAACTCTCCTAAGTGCAACGCTACCTCTGACCTTTCTGGTCTCCCCCTCGTCCCCTTTCCCTCCCATTCCAGCAGCAACTGCATTGTAACGATTGAATTTAGCTTCTAACCAATATTTCTTTGGTAATTTACTAACAATATCTCCTTACTATGGCAGTGTTTTCGTTATGGTTATCTGCGATCATCTCTTGGCTATCTATGACTGCCGAGAACAACCTTCGCAAATGTACAATGCGAAAAAATGGTTCAAATGGATTTGGGCACTATGGGACTTAAAATCTGAGGTCATCAGTCCCCTAGACTTAGAACTACTTAAACCTAACCAACCTTAGGACATCCACACATCCATGCCAAAGGCCGGATTCGAACCTGCGACCGTAGCGGTCACGCGGTTCCAGACTGAAGCGCCTAGAACCGCTCGGTCACAATGGCCGGCTACAATGTGAAAGTTGCCGGTTCCAATATACGAATATTTTAATAATAACCATCGTCTTGGTGTGTCGTAACACCTGTCAACGTCTTAAGTTTCTTAATCAATGACTTTAGGAGGCCTGTAATTAGGGACAAAATCCATTGCCTATGCGGTCAATACGGACGTGGTACAATCTGAACACAGTCCCGTTCTTCCAGTTAAATGGAATGACACTCTGCCCAACCGAAAAGCTGTCAAAAATCATGACCATTTTCTCAGTAGATGAAATGTGTTTCACAATATAGAAGATCGACAAGTGCTTACGGCTCGTGAGGTTCGCACTTTAGAGTCCACGTTTACTGGACTTTTTTTCTTGTTTTCGTCCATGCTATGACTTCTGAAAGATGCCTACCCTACAATCTTAGTAACAGCAGGACCGGTGCATGTGTTCCACTGTCAGAAGTGCAAGAACAACTTTCACTTACAACTTTCGAGACGGTCGCTTTGGACCAGGCCCTCTTACCTCAATTTTCCCTTCTCCTTCATCCCTGAAAGTTCGTTTCGTCATGGCGAAATTGCCCTGCATACTGTAACGTTAAATAAGGATGGCAAGTCTCCTTTCTGCCATACCCCTTGCCAATGCGCTGCAGTGATCCAACCACCTTCTAAGAACTGCGAGATCAGACCACTGCATTGCAAAACGAACACAACAATGAGTTATTGCACTGTCTCCTACAAGTTTACTGTATTTTCTCTACAAACGAATTAAAAAGGGAGAAGGATGCACAGAAAAAGCATCACAAGTTTTCACACCAACATATGGAATTGATTGTCTCGTATAATACATCGCCAAGTCCGCCTCGTTGTTTTGGAACTCCACCTCCAGCTAGCTGAATTGATTCGTCAAGTTGCTCCCTTTATCACAAAAACTGGAAAATCAACGATACTAAACACCGAGCATCACTCACTCCTGACTTCACAAGGGTAACTTAGGCCAACTCCCCTCCTAACTTCGCGATGGTTGCCTGCTGTCTATCTCGCGAGTTACTAAACCTGTCCACGAAAGTAACATGGAGACATTCCGGCCAATTAGCCACTAGGGCGGAAAGAAGACACTTCAACCGTAACTTTACAGCTGAAACACTTAGTATTTCCTGCAAGGTGCTTCTTCCTGTTATCCCCTCTGGTAAATTACTTTACCAAAGGTTATTGGAAGACACTGGATATCTTAAGGAAATCACTCTATTTTGAAAACAGCTGTGTTAGTCAAATGGTTCAAATGGCTGGCTCTGAGCACTATGTGACTTAGCTTCTGAGGTCATCAGTCGCCTAGAACTTAGAACTAATTAAGCCTAACTAACCTAAGGACATCACACACATCCATGCCCGAGGCAGGATTCGAACCTGCGACCGGAGCGGTCGATCGGCTCCAGACTGTAGCGCCTAGAACCGCACGGCCACTCCGGCCGGCTGTGTTAGTCCAGACCAGCACTATTTAGCTGGATTAAGGGAAAGCCTGCCAATTATCTCCAAGCTGGAGAAGAATCCACCATCCCCGTGAATCGGAAATGCTACAATGGGGTTCTCAATACTGATCACCACTAATCGACGAGAGCGACCAGGAATGATACGTTACACCTGGTAAAGGCAGCATACTACCGAAACGCGCCGTGATGGAGTAAATATTACTGTTAAAAGTAAAGGAAGTGAAGCCTACATTCGTCGTACATGCAGCTTTAATACGCAGCTAGCTCTTTATTCGCACGAAGTAATGGCCGCTATCGACAGGGGATCTCAAGTTGATTCCGTATTTCTAGATTTCCGGAAAGCTTTTGACACCGTTCCTGATAAGCGACTTTTAATCAAGCTGCGGAGCTATGGGGTATCGTCTCAGTTGTGCGACTGGATTCGTGATTTCCTGTCAGGAAGGTCGCAGTTCGTAGTAATAGACGGCAAATCATTGAGTAAAACTGAAGCGATATCAGGTGTTCCCCAGGGAAGTGTCCTGGGACCTCTACTGTTCCTGATCTATATAAATGACCTGGGTGACAATCTGAGCAGTTCTCTTAGATTGTTCGCAGATGATTCTGTAATTTACCGTCTAGTAAGGTCATCCGAAGACCAGTATCAGTTGCAAAGCGATTGAGAAAAGATTGCTGTATGGTGTGTCAGGTGGCAGTTGACGCTAAATAACGAAAAGTGTGAGATGATCCACATGAGTTCCAAAAGAAATCCGTTGGAATTCGATTACTCGATAAATAGTACAATTCTCAAGGCTGTCAACTCAACTAAGTACCTGGGTGTTAAAATTACGAACAACTTCAGTTGGAAGGACCACATAGATAATATTGTCGGGAAGGCGAGCCAAAGGTTGCGTTTCATTGGCAGGACACTTAGAAGATGCAACAAGTCCACTAAAGAGGCAGCTTACACTACACTCGTTCGTCCTCTGTTAGAATATTGCTGCGCGGTGTAGGATCCTTACCAGGTGGGATTGACGGAGGACATCGAAAGGGTGCAAAAAAGGGCAGCTCGTTTTGTATTATCGCGTTATAGGGGAGAGAGTGTGGCAGATATGATACACGAGTTGGGATGGAAGTCATTACAGCATAGACGTTTTTCGTCGCGGCGAGACCTTTTTACGAAATTTCAGTCACCAACTTTCTCTTCCGAATGCGAAAATATTTTGTTGAGCCCAACCTCCATAGGTAGGAATGATCATCAAAATAAAATAAGAGAAATCAGAGCTCGAACAGAAAGGTTTAGGTGTTCGTTTTTCCCGCTCGCTGTTCGTGAGTGGAATAGTAGAGAGGTAGTATGATTGTGGTTCGATGAACCCTGTGCCAAGCACTTAAATGTGAATTGCAGAGTGGTCATGTAGATGTAGATGTAGATGTAGGCGTGCGTCGTAACAGTGACGTGTGTCGGGTAGTACTGGGACGGTCATACAGTGAGCTCCCCAGGCACCAGTATCCGGCGTGATAGCCATCGTGCAGCTCTGCCGCATTGTCCTACTGCGGCTTCCTGCAGCCGCCGCCCTGCCCTACACGCCTGAGGGCTCTCCTGCAGGGAGACGCCCTCCGTCTTAATAGACGTTTCCCTGCCCTTCTCTTCCTCCAGGCACCACGACGCACCGCGCCCGGTCATGCTTTCCTAGCCATGAACTGCCCTCATTCGTTCTTATTTCACAAGGCAACTACCAGACTGCATCTCTAAGAGGGTGTAAACTTCCGTTTGGTTGCTGCGGACTATCGACATAATCTTAATATCTGACATAAAGACAAACTGTGTGCCAACCCGCAAGATATACCGGAGAACTATGAAGTTTTCAATGTAGAATTATTGGCCAAAGTAAAGTTGTAAGGACTGTCGTGTCTGCGTAACGAAGTTGGTTCAAATGTTCAAATGTGTGTGAAAACTTATTGGGCTTAACTGCTAAGGTCATCAGTCCCTAAGCTTACAAACTACTTAACCTAAATTATCCCAAGGACAAACACACACACACACACACACACACACACACACACACACACACACACACACACCCATGCCCGAGGGAGGACTCGAAACTCCGCCGGGACCAGCCGCGCAGTCCAAGACTGCTGCGCCCTCGACCGCTCGGTTAATCCCGCGCATCTAACGAAGTTGGTAAGAGCCTTGTCCGAGAGAGGCAAAGGTTCCGGTTTTGACTCCCAGTCCAGCACACAGTTTTCATCTGCCAGGACGTTTCATACCAGCGTACATTCCGTTCCAGAGTGAAGATCCTTTCTTGTAACTGTCTGTTGGACGGGAGCTGTTCCGTAAAATCATAATAGGAAATTCCGTATTTGAGAGAAATGGTGGCAGCGCATAAGGTAAGAGCGTCGGTGAAAATGGCCGGGGTTCCAGTCTTCGTTCAGCTGAGAGTTCTATGCTTCAGTTCTATGCACTCACTGTTTGGAAAAGAAGTCGTGCACGACCAAGATAAATATATGCTCCCAGTGCATTTTTCCGGTAACGAAATGAGATTGTTTCTTGGCACGAAAGCTTTCACCACCTTGTCACGATTACGACAGCTCGAATCAGACGCAATGACTTATATAAAATAAGCGCCAAAGAAACCGGCGCACACACCTAATATCGAGTAGGGCCCCAGCGAGCCGGCAGGAGTGCCGCAACAGAACGTGACATGGACTCCACTGATGTCTCAAGTAGTGCTGGAGGAAACTGACACCATGAATCCTGTACGGTTGTCCATACAGCCGAAAGAGTAAGAGAGGGTACAGATCTCTTCTGAACAGCACGTTGCAACGCATCCCGGATATGCTCAATAATGTTCATGACTGTGGAGTTTGGTAACCAGCGGAAGTGTTTAAACTCGGAACAGTGTTCCCGGAGTCACTTTGTAGCAATTCTGGACGTGTGGGGGATCGCATTGTCCTACTGCAATTGCCCAAGTCCGTCGGAACGGACAATGGACATGAATGGATGCAGGTGATCAAACAGGATGCTTACGTACGTTTCACCTGTTAGAGTCGTATCGAGACGTATTAGGGGACCCGTATCACTCCATATGCACACACCCCTGCTGACCTGAAGGGTCCATGGATTCATGAGGTTGTCTCCGTACTCGTACACGTCCATCTGCCCAATACAATTTGAAACGAGACTCGTCCTAACAGGCAACATGTTTCCAGTCGTCAACAGTCCAATGTCGGTGTTGCCGGGCGCACACGAGGCGTAAAGCTTTGTCGTACAGCCATCAAGGGTACACGAGTGTGCCTTCAGCTCTGATAGCCCATATAGATGATCTTCCGCTGAATGATTCGCCCGCTGATATTTCTTGATGACCCAACACTGAAATCCGCAGCAATCTGCGGAAGGATTGCATTTCTGTCACGTTGAACGATTCTCTTTATAGTCGTCTTCGGTTCGGTTCTTGCAAGATCTTTTCCCGGCCGCAGCGATATCGGAGATTTGATGTTTTACCGAATTCCTGATATTTACAATACACTCGTGAAATGGTCGTACGGGAAAATCCCCACATCATCGCTACCTCGAAGGTGCTGTGTCGCATCGTGAGTGCGCCGACTATAACACCACGTTCAAACTCATTTAAATCTTGATAACCTGCAATTGGAGCAGCAGTAACCGATTTAACAAATGTGCCAGACACTTGTTGTATTCTGCTTGTTTACATATCTCTGTATTTGAAGCCGGCCGCTGGTGGCCGAGCGGTTCTGGCGCTGCAGTCTGGAACCGCGCGACCGCTACGGTCGCAGGCTCGAATCCTGCCTCGGGCATGAATGTGTGTAATGTCCTTAGGTTAGTTAGGTTTAAGTAGTTCTAAGTTTCGGGGACTTATGACCTCAGCAGTTGAGTCCCATAGTGCTCAGAGCCATTTGAACCATTTTCTGTTTTTGAATACTCATGCCTATTCCAGTTTCTTTGGCGCTTCAGAGTATAAATGCTGTACTGTACATCACGAGGCGTGACAACATGAGAGTAAAACATAGCAATTTTTTTCAGACGGGTGTCCGGTTTCACATATGTGTTAACGTTGCCATATTCAGACATCTTGTAACCTGGTGTGTGATAACATTAATCCATTTCATTTGGATTTTTAAGGATGTGATTCGGTTCAGTAGATAGGTAACCCAAAATATACCAGCGTCTTCAGTGTTGCGTATCATGAAATGACACCCGCACTTCGCTTGAATATCGTTTCATATGTTACTTTCATGTCAGCGTTCTAGACAGCCAATTCCTGTTGGGGACCTCTTGTTGAAACAGTGCCTTACAACCCCACCTCTTTGTATAATGGAACAGCCATGTTTAATCCAAGGCTTCAGCAGAACTTTCTTCGCAAAATAACACCGCCCTCTGGAGCCAGAAATTATTCCCTCATTACCTTCAGTAAGTTTGGATACACAAAATCACATTTTGTATCAGACATGAATACCAAGCCTTACTGGACACTCCGGACTTGACGTTTGTAGCGTCATTACAAGGATTATATTAGGAACTGGTAGCGCTTCGAAGCTGGTACTCAGATTCAGATCAGGACGGCACGTCGCCAAGGACTTAGAGCTGAGTGTACGCAGTAACACACGCAGCCCTGGTTTGTCGGACTAGGAGTGAGGCAGACACAGTTAGGATCGAGATCAGTTGGCCTGGAGCATCTGCCTGACGGTGTTTTTCGGCGGTTATCCCCACTCGACAAGGCAGATTCTCAGCTGTTAACTCATCTACAGCTCATAAGCACAATACACATTAAACATCAATGATCTCAAGACGAAATCTGCGTGGTTAGCAAGCAGGCGGGAAACACATTCTCCCTTAGTCGTAGTTTAAGGCGATGCAAGACTTAAGCCGGCCGGTGTAGCCGAGCGGTTCTAGGCGCTACAGTCTGGAACTGCGAGACCGCTACGGTCGCAGGTTCGAATCCTGCCTCGGGCATCGATGTGTGTGATGTCCTTAGGTTAGTCATGTTTAAGTAGTTCTAGGGGACTGATGACCTCAGATGTTAAGTCCCATAGTGCTCAGATCCATTTGAACCATTTGCAAGACTTAAGGATATTCGACCACAAACATAAAATGAAAGGAATATATTTTGAAAATGTTAAAAATTCTCATAAAATGAAAGCTCCAAGAAGAGCGAGGGAGACCAACGGGTAGCTCGACTCTTCGGTCACATACTATATAATTAACTTCTCACGGTGATCTCCCTAAATCGCTTCAGGCAAATGGCGGGATGGATCCTTTGAATGGGCATGGTTGACTTTCTTCCCCATCCTACTCTAATCCCATGGAACCGATGCCTTCGCTCTTTGGTCAATTCCCCCGAATCAACCAACCAACTTCTCATGGTCGGGGTTCACAGTCATGCAGAACTTTTTCAAGGACTGTAGAAATAATTTCTACAGCGAACGACGAATATGATGTCCTTTAAACAATAATCATATTATATGGGTTCATGTCAAGTACACATTTGTGTGTGACAATTTACAGGTATATGATGATGATATGACGATGATGAAGACGATCATGATGATTATCGTATCATGTGTCATCATATCATAATCGTCATCCATTCGACAGTCATAGACGGGTTAATGGCCTCCTCTATGATTTTCAATTACAAAAAAAAAATGGTTCAAATGGCTCTGAGCACCATGGTACTTAACTTCTGAGGTCATCAGTCCCCTAGAACTACTTAAACCTAACTAACCTAAGGACATCATACACATCCATGCCCGAGGCAGGATTCGAACATGCGACCGTAGCAGTCGCGTGGTTCCAGACTGTAGCGCCTGGAACCGCTCGGCCATCCCGACCGGCGATTTTCAATTTTATTCCTCACCTACGAGCAGTCAGTTTGCCTCTTCTTTTTTTTTTTTTTTCTAACGCTATCTACAACTTTCCATCAGGTTGTTTCCTCGCTCTTTTGTTATTTCCTGCCATACAGCAAAGAATTTCCCGCATCCATTTATCATCCATTTACATGTCCTATTCCCCTGAATTTCAATTACATTGTTGCCAGCATTACGTCTTCAACTCTCACCCCTACATTGCTCGCTAAACAGCAATCAGCTCTTGGACGATTCTGACATTACAAGTTTATGTCACGCCGCCAAAAGGCAAAGTGGTAAATTAACACAAACAGTCTTCCTTTTGAGAAACATGAGAAACTATGCTTCTAAAACCTATTTAGTTTCGCAAAGGCACTCAATGCTATTAGTTACTTTGAGTTACACGGATAGAAACATCGTTCCATAGCCCTTGTCTTCGAAGTAATATTAGCACCTACAAATTCTGTCACATTTTTTCCGCATTAATTGTGAAACATATTCATACTTGAAGATTACATTACAGCAGAACTTCGTGCCAGACCATGATTCGGACCCGGATTTTCTGACCGTCTTAAGCAGTCGGCTCCACGCCTGAGTCACACTTTCACATTCACTCACCTATGACATCCGAATGATTACATCCAGAGATTCTCGCATGATGTACGTGGGAACAACATCCCTAGCGGAACGGCTTTGTTGGGGGATCACAGTTTAGCAAGTCATAAAAGACACGCACTGATGCGGCAAAACGAAATGTCACTGCCCACCGCATCAGTGAGTGCCGCCTACTGGCGAGGCAAGGAAAGTATGCAAGAGAAGCAGAGCTCAATTGAGGAGTTTGATGGACGAAAGTCCGAAAAGTGCATTCCCGGTAAAAGTGAGTTGAAGATTTGCATGTTTATATCTTATTGATAAACAGTTATATTTCAATGATGTAATAAATCTGTCTTAGACCATACTTTTGACATACAGAATCATTCCTTACAACTGAAGATATTTCTTCCATTTGTGATATATTATCCAAAATATGATGAATGGTTTACGCCCTTTTTCCATCAAACCACAAAATATCATGAAAATTGAGTTGAAAATTGCTTTTATTATTTTATTATCAAGTTAAGCTGTACATTAACAAAAAACACATGTTCAAGGCCATTATAGTTTATGTTCCTGTTCAGGATCAGTAGCTTCTTCACTATTTACTTTGCCTAGAAGGTCTTCATACCAGACTTTTATTGTATCAGGAAGAAAGCGCAACAGGTCTTGACTGTCTTTCAACTTTGATGCTGCTATTAATGACAAAAATGAAAAATCTTCAGGGAGTCTTCCTGCTTTCTTAATGAACTTAAAAGATATAAAGACCTTCCAATATGATTTTGAAGCGTCGATTGTGTCATGACTGCCAAAGTGTACCCTCTTATATGACTGCAACTGGAAAGGAAATTTCCCGTGTGGCTTTGATGAGAAGAAGCCTATTAAACTTTTCTTCCACTCTTTAATAAGCTTACTTCCGTCAATGACTTGAAATGGTTCTGGTTTCTCCCTGCATTGTTTGAGTATTATGACTTACTCTTCTTTTGAATGTACAATTTCCCTCTTCTTCAACTTTCTTTCATAAATGCCAAAATTCCTGTCACACTGACTTCTTTTTGTCCGTAAAGTCATTTTATGACTTTTTACCACTCACTTCACTCATTGCATCACACAAGTTAACACGTAACGCAGGTCAGAGTCAATACAATAACCTACACGCAGTAAAGTATGTGACAACTGCCTGTCATTCACTGCCTATGTGACTGCTTAGCCTACCCTACACCAAAGACACCCAGCTGAAATTTTCAGGATGGGCAATTGAAATATGGAGGTATCGATTTAGCACTTTGACGAAAAAAAGGGCGTAAATCCAGTTACGCCCATAGTCCATCACACTCCTCAACTGGTAATCATTCCATCGATGATACAGGTAAGGAAAAGGAAAATCCACTGACATAAGCAACTTTGACGGTAGATTCTTACGGCCTGACGCCTGACAACGAGCTTATTGGCAAGGCCAGTCGGCTGTTGGCCTGCTACTGTCGTCAGCATCTATGGAAAGCGGTTCAAGGACTGTGTCTGAAGTCCATGCCTCATGAACGTGTAGGTCGAAGATTTGTTCTCCTCTGTTAAGATGGAGAGGCGGCGACCTGTTGCAGTCTACCGACAGAAAACAATACTGGTGCAGGCCCAAATACTTCGGAGCACACCATTCAGAGGACATCACTAAACGCTGGGCTAAACAGCACATCGTCAAATACGAATGCAACGGCTATGGGATCATAGAGATTCAGTCATGAATCAATAGAATCGTATTTTCTTTTCACACCAGTTGTTTATCGTGTCCGGAAATACCTTTATCCAGGAAAGCAGCTGCTCCAAACATTCACTACACGGGCCAATGGGGCCAGTCTTATGCTATGAGTGAGTTTTATAAGGGCTTCCATGGGACCTATATTAGTGATCGGAATCACCATGACCGCTGTGGACTATGTGAACATTATTATGGACCATCTGCATCACTTCAGACTTTACGTCTTCCCGACGGCAATGGCTTCTTTCAGCAGGATATGTGCGCTTGTGCTATTTTGTCGAAATCTGACTTTCTTACTCCGTGCCTGTGCACAAAATATAGGTTGACTCTTGCAGAGAAGACAACAGCAAGCAGTCACTTTTTGTAGTGCTACTTATTTATTCAATTATTTATATACACTCCTGGAAATTGAAATAAGAACACCGTGAATTCATTGTCCCAGGAAGGGGAAACTTTATTGACACATTCCTGGGGTCAGATACATCACATGATCACACTGACAGAACCACAGGCACATAGACACAGGCAACAGAGCATGCACAATGTCGGCACTAGTACAGTGTATATCCACCTTTCGCAACAATGCAGGCTGCTATTCTCCCATGGAGACGATCGTAGAGATGCTGGATGTAGTCCTGTGGAACGGCTTGCCATGCCATTTCCACCTGGCGCTTCAGTTGGACCAGCGTTCGTGCTGGACGTGCAGACCGCGTGAGACCACGCTTCATCCAGTCCCAAACATGCTCAATGGGGGACAGATCCGGAGATCTTGCTGGCCAGGGTAGTTGACTTAAACCTTCTAGAGCACGTTGGGTGGCACGGGATACATGCGGACGTGCATTGTCCTGTTGGAACAGCAAGTTCCCTTGCCGGTCTAGGAATGGTAGGACGATGGGTTCGATGACGGTTCGGATGTACCGTGCACTATTCAGTGTCCCCTCGACGATCACCAGAGGTGTACGGCCAGTGTAGGAGATCGCTCCCCACACCATGATGCCGGGTGTTGGCCCTGTGTGCCCCGGTCGTATGCAGTCCTGATTGTGGTGCTCACCTGCACGGCGCCAAACACGCATACGACCATCATTGGCACCAAGGCAGAAGCGACTCTCATCGCTGAAGACGACACGTCTCCATTCGTCCCTCCATTCACGCCTGTCGCGCACGATGTTGGAGCGTGAGCGGAAGACGGCCTAACGGTGTGCGGGACCGTAGCCCAACTTCATGGAGACGGTTGCGAATGGTCCTCGCCGATACCCCAGGAGCAACAGTGTCCCTAATATGCTGGGAAGTGGCGGTGCGGTCTCCTACGGCACTGCGTAGGATCCTACGGTCTTGGCGTGCATCCGTGCGTCGCTGCGGTCCGGTCCCGGGTCGACGGGCACGTGCACCTTCCGCCGACCACTGGCGACAACATCGATGTACTGCGGAGACCTCACGCCCCACGTGTTGAGCAATTCGGCGGTACGTCCACCCGGCCTCCCGCATGCCCACTATACGCCCTCGCTCAAAGTCCGTCAACTGCACATACGGTTCACGTCCACGCTGTCGCGGCATGCTACCAGTGTTAAAGACTGCGATGGAGCTGCGTATGCCACGGCAAACTGGCTGACACTGACGGCGGCGGTGCACAAATGCTGCGCAGCTAGCGCCATTCGACGGCCATCACCGCGGTTCCTGGTGTGTCCGCTGTGCCGTGCGTGTGATCATTGCTTGTACAGCACTCTCGCAGTGTCCGGAGCAAGTATGGTGGGTCTGACACACCAGTGTCAATGTGTTCTTTTTTCCATTTCCAGGAGTGTAGCACCTTTACCGGTTTCGAGCCGAAATGTTCGTCTTCAGACGGCGAGTTCACATTAAGATGCTTTTACATTAGTTTTCACTCCGTTTTCCCAGATGATGATATTTCCTCGGGATGGTGGCGTCGCTGAAAAATCCGCGCTATTAAGTTCCAGTGCTGACTGCGATCATGCAGCAGTGAAGACTGTGTGACGCACAAATCACCACTCACACACTAAGACGTTTTACCACATGGAAGTATGTACACCAAAATATCGCCATCTTTGCTGTTGTCTTCTCTGTAAGAAGCAACCTATATCTGTGCTTGTTCCAAGGTCAGAATCGCGCTACAGTGGTTTGAGGCGCATTCTGCTGAACGCAAATTGACTTATGTGGCACTCAATGCGCCCGATCTAAACCTGTTGGGTCACATGTGGGACGTCCTCGTTCGCCAGCTCTGCGTCAGTAAACCTCCGGCACGTAATTTACGTGAACTGCGTGACATCTCGTGGTCGTGCGGTAGCGTTCTCGCTTCCCACGCCCGGGTTCCCGGGTTCGATTCCCGGCGGGGTCAGGGATTTTCTCTACCTCGTGATGGCTGGGTGTTGTGTGATGTCCTTAGGTTAGTTAGGTTTTAGTAGTTCTCAGTTCTAGGGGACTGATGACCATAGATGTTAAGTCCCATAGTGCTCAGAGCCATTTGAACATGTGCATAAATATCTAGTGCCCCACACCTTCTGAAACATAACAAAGAGCTTCCGAATGCTTGCCACCGAAAATCACAGCTGTGTTGCGTTCCAAATGTGGAATAACGAGCTATTAAGCATGTGTTCGTCATGTTTTAACTCGACATTGTCTAATACTCAAAATCGTTGAAATTTATCAGCATGTAAAGACATGAAATGCTGTCATGGCAAAGAGTTGAAGCATGCTGAACCAACAACGTAATGGATGTGTAGTGGCAGAACTGGAAACTTGTACCATCCAAGTCTGGCACAAATTTTCAGTTGTCACTAAATATTTAGTATAACTTTGCAGGTTGAGAATTTCTGAACGGCTTGTTCTGGTATTATTGCTTTGGCTTATACTGATTTTATCCTCGTCGACCTATTCGCCTAATTTCAGCGCATATATTGCACTGACATATTTGATACCTCGTCGGTACTTTTTGGGCAAACTGCTGTGTCAGCTAAAAGGTACTGAGACACATGTTTCCCTTCGGAATAGTAATTTTCACCTTGTAGTCTGGTTTGTTGCGCTGTAATCGCAAGTTCACTTCGCACTGATGTTATCCTGATGCCACATACGTGTACGTCGCTGTGGAAGAAGGCCGAAAGCAGATTTACGACGCTCTTAGCGGCGGCGGCATAATCTCCGCGTGTCTGCAAGGACGCGCGATAACCTCGCCGCGGAGCCACGTCCGCTTATCCGCTGGTCCTACTACACTCCTCTCCACTCTACCTGTTGCTCCCCAGCTGGCATGGCACGCATTCACGCTTTCCCCAGAGCGCCGGCAGATAACGCAGAGCCTGTCTCCCGCTAATGACGAACGCTCTTAGTGGCCGGGAGGCGCCTGCGAACTTCTGTGGCCGAGGAAGAGGAGCTTCTCTCCGCATCGTAAGGAACGCAGTTTAAGGTGAAGTCGACTCGTGCATCATTCAGAAACCGACCATGTTTCTTCCTTTTTGGATATCGACCACGAGTGTGGTGTCTAACAAACATCACAGCTACCAAATATTCGCTCTATTTCGACCGCTAATTCTCTTTTTCATTATGTCTGCCTACAAGAACACACTTGACAGCACTGCATCACTTCAAGGAGTGGACTAAGCTGAACACTGCATTTCTTCAGCTGTATCACTGCATTAAAGACATCTAACGTGTATCCACAGGACATGTGACTTGTAATTTAAGAAGTGTCACGATGGTCTCTCCATTGGCAAAACATTCCGGAATAGTCTCCCATTCGGATCTCCGCAAGGGGTCTGCCAAGGGGAGGTTACCAAGAGAAAAAGATTGAATAACCAACGGAAGGATAACGTTCTACGAGTCGGGGCGTGGAATGTCAGAACCTTGAATGTGGTAGGAAAACTAGAAAATCTGAAAACAGAAATCCAAAGACTCAATCTAGATATAATAGGTGTCAGTGAAGTGGAAAGAAGACAAGGATTTCTGTTCGGATGAGTCTAGGGTGTTATCAACAGCAGCAGAAAATGGGATAACTGGAGTAGGATTCGTTATGAATTGGAAGGTAAGGCAGAGAGTATGTTACTGTAAGCAGTTCAGTGACAGTGTTGTTTTCATCAGAATCGACAATAGACAGTAAGCCAATAACGACAACGATATATCAGGTATACAGGTGCCGACGTCGCAAGCTGAAGGTGGAGAGAGAGAGAGAGAGAGAGAGAGAGAGAGAGAGAGAGAGAGAGAGACAGAGAGACACAGAGAGAGAGAGACACAGAGAGAGAGAGAGAGAGAGAGAGAGAGAGAGAGAGAGAGAGAGAGAGAGAGAGAGAGAGAGAGAGAGAGAGAGAGAGAGGGGGGGGGGAGAGAGAGAGGGAGAGAGAGTGTGTAAGAGAATACTGAAAGGGTAATGCAGTACTTAAAGGGATATGAAAACCTAATAGTCATGGGAGACTGGAATGAAATTGTAGGGGAAAAAGTAGAAGATTGCAGGTTCGAATCCTGCCTCGGGCATCGATGTGTGTAATGTCCTTCGGTTTGTTAGGTTTAAGTAGTTCTAGGGGACTGATAACATCAGAAGTTCCGTAGTGCTCAGAGCCATTTGAACCATTTTTTTGAGTAGAAGAAAAGGTTACAGGAGAATATCGGCTTGGGGATAAGGAATGAGACAGAAGAAAAACTAATTGAGTTCTGTGACACGTTTCACCTAGTAATAGTGAATACTCTGTCAAAAAATCAGAGGAGAAGGTACACATTCAAAAGGCCAGGTGATACGGGAAGATTTCCGTTAGATTACATCATGGTCAGAAGGAGATTCCGAAATCAGATACTGGATTGTAAGGCGTACGCAGAAGCAGTTGTAGACTCAGATCACAGTATAATAATAAGGAAGAGCAGGCTCAAGCTTAAGACATTAGTCAGGAAGAATCAATACGCAAAGAAGTGGAATACGGAAGTACTAAGGAATGACGACATACGGTTGAAGTACCCTAAGGCTATAGATACAGCAATAAGGAATACCTCAGTAGACAGTTTAACTGAAGAGGAATGGACATCTCTAAAAAGGGCCATCATAGAAGTTGGAAAGGAAAATAGAGGTACAAAGAAGATAACTGCGAAGAAACCAAGAGTAACAGAAGACATACTTCAACTGATTGATGAAAGGAGGAAGCACAAAAATGTTCCGAGAAACTCAGAAATAGAGAAATACAAGGAGCACGGACGTCCAGGGAAGCTAAGGTGAAATGGTTGCATCAATAATGTGAAGAAATCGAAAAAGAAATGATTGTCGGAAGGACAGACTCAGCATACAGGAAAGTCAAAACAACCTTCGGTAACATTAAAAGTAGGGGTGATAACATTAAGAGTGCAACGGGAACTCCACTGTTAAATGCAGGGGAGAGAGCGGATAGGTGGAAAGAATACATTGAAAGCCTCCATGAGGGGGAAGATTCTTCTGATATGATAGAAGAAGAAACAGGAGTCGATTTAGAAGAGAGAGAGGATTCAGTATTAGAATCAGAATTTAAAACAGCTTTGGAGGACTTAAGGTCAAATAAGGCAGAAGGGATAGATAAGAAGATTCAATCACAATTTCTAAAATCATTCGGGGAAGTTGCAACAAAACGACTATTCACGTTGGTGTGCATAATGTATGTGACTGGCAACATACTTTCTGACTTTTCGAAAAGCATCATCCACACAATTCCGAAGACTGAACGAGCTGACAAGTGCGAGAATTACCGCACCATCAGCTTAACAGCTCAAGCATCCATTTTGCTTACAAAAACAATATACAGATGAATGGAAAAGAAAATTGAGGATGCGCTAGATGACGATGTTTGGCTTTAGGAAAGGTAAATATACGAGAGAGGCAATTCTGACGTTGCGCTTAGTAATGGAAGCAAGACTAAAGAAAAATCAAGACACGGCATCGGATTTGTCTATCTGGAAAAAGCGTTCAACAGTGTAAAATGGTGCAAGATGTTCGAAATTCTGGGGAAAAATAGGGGTTAGCTCTAGGGAGACGCGGGTCACTTGCAAATGCAATACATACAACAGCCAGGAGGGAATGATAAGAGTGGACGACCAAGAACGAAGTGCTCGTATTAAAACGGGTGTAAGACAGGGATGTAGCCTTTTGCACCTAATGTTCAATCTGTACATCGAGGAAGCAATGATGGAAATAAAAGAATGGTTCGGGAGTGGAATTAAAACAGAAGGTGAAAAGATATCAATGATATGATTCGCTGATGACATTGCTACCCAGAGGGAGAGTGAAGAAGTATTACATGATCAGCTGAACGGAATGAACAGTCTAATGAGTACAGAGTATGGATTGAGAGTTAATCGAAGAAAGACGAAGGTAATGAGAAGTAATAGAAACGAGAACAGCGAGAAACTTAACATCAGGACTGAGGGTCACGGCGTAGATGAAGTTGAAGAATTCTGCCACCTATGCAGTAAAATGACTAATGACGGACGGAGCAAGGGTGACATCAGAATCAGGCTAGCAATGGTGAAAAGGACATTCCTCGCCAAGAGAAATCAACTAACATCAAATATCGGCCTTAATCTCAGGAAGAAATTCCTGAGAACGTACGTCTGGAGTACAGGTATTGTAGTGAAACATGGACTGTGGGAAAACCGGAACAGAAGAGCATCGAAGCATTCGGGATATGGTGCTACAGACGAAAATTGAACTGATAATGTAAGGACTGATAATGTAAGGAATGCGCAGAATCGGAGAGGAAATGAATATGTGGAAAACACTGATAAGCAGAAGGGACCGCATGATGGGACATCTATTAAGACATGAGGGAATGACTTCCATGGTACTAGAGGGTGCTGTAGAGGGCAAAAACTGTAGAGGAAGACAGAGATTGGAATACATCCAGCAAATAATTGAGGACGTAGGTTGCAAGTGCTACTCTGAGATGATGATGTTAGCACAGGAGAGGAATTCGTGGCGAGCCGCATCAAACCAGTCACAAGAATGCTAACAAAAAACAATCTTTATCACAAACACTAGCCAGGAATTCTACCAGAGCACTTGGATCGAAAGAGAGGAGGGAAATGTCAGCGGTGCGAATCGTGGGGGTCATGTCGATACTCACCCTCTAACCTTTATCTAAAATTGATAATATTTTTACATATATTTATACCTTGTCATGGGGCACCTTTATGATCGTTTGTATGCGTGATTACACCCCTAGGTTGGCTCCAGAGAGGGTGCACTGTGTACTGATTAACTGGATACCCTTTACTGTGACCCATTTGTTGATTTGGTCTGAATTTGTCAACGTATAGGTCTACAATTATGGACTACCTGTCGTCTCACTTGTCAATAAAATGACCTAGGTCTTGAAGGGGCAAAGTATCACTGTTATAATAGATGTAGATTGTGAGTTTGAAGAGATTACATGAGGTACAAACCTACCTTTTTCTGCAGCTTCATAAGGGATGTATGAGAGCGACAGAGAGAAGACTGGCGACTATTTCGGCAATGTTCTGTAAAGTCTCGCATCCTCCTTGGCTGCAGGACAGCGCCGAAACCGCTGCTACACCAAGGAAATGACAAAATTTCCCGCAAACAGCATGGAAATCAAATTAACCTGTGTGCTGGCTGCAAAATCCAAATTTCTCTTCGCTCTCTGGTGCGCTGACTTTGAAGTTTTGTACAATCACACTCTTTTCTAGAAAAACGTCAGAACCATGAAGTGAATGAAAATTGTGTACCCAGTTTCCAGCAGGGTTGCAATTGCCCTCTCGTGCCCTAACTTGCGGACGCTTGTGTCCCCGTATGGTTTACTACTAAAGTTCCGAGTGCGTACATCCCTGTCAGAGTCAACCAATATATTTTCTCCTCCTACGTGTCTCTCGCAAAAAGACCATCGAGATGAGATCAGGGAGATTCGAGCCCACACAGAGGCTTCCGGCAACCGTTCTCGACTGGAACAGCAATCGGAGGAAACGACACTGTTGCGAAAAGTTCCCTTCGTGTGGTAGCGCGAGATGGCTTGCGCAGTGTAGATGTAGAATCGTTTGTTTAAGTCGACTCCATTTACACTGCAAAATGGATATACCTGGTGCAAAAGCAGAAAAAAATGCGCCTGCATCACTTAGGAGAGACGCTAAATGTATAGCTGACTATCATCGCTCAGACCAAACCGATAAGGATAGAAACTTCAAATTTGGAGAAGGTATGGATCTTATACGTTAGGAGCCATTTAAGAAGGGATTTTTCGATATTCAAACCCCTTTTTTTCTTTTTTTTTTTTTGAGAGAATGTCGCCACTAAGGCAATTTTGAAGCTAGACACATGAAAATTGGTATTTGGTTCCTCAGTCGGAAATGAAATGAAATGTCGTGTGACGAGGGCCTCCCATCGGGTAGACCGTTCGCCTGGTGCAAGTCTTTCGATTTGACGCCACTTCGGCGACTTGCGCGTCGATGGGGATGAAATGAAAGCTTTTTTTGAAAATGTATAATTATTAAAGAACGACTAAAGCATTTTTAAAGCTACATCTCCGAACACTGGTGTCCGTCGTCTCGGCTACAAATAAAAAATACGTGTTTCAGTTTTCGGTAATTGAAGCCCTAATGGAGTAAAATAGGGGATGAAATTATTTATGTAAATATTTCATTATGTAAGCATTTTTAAAGCTATATCTATGAAAATTTGGCTTCTAATAAGTAAAATAATGTCTTCCACTGTTTTTCGAAATTCTATCCCCATGGGTGAAACGGGGGAATTTTGAAGCTAAATACGTGAAAATTTGCGAATTGTCTTCTCTGTTAGAAATAAAAATACGCATCTCACTGTTTTTAAAAATTGAACCCCAAAGGGGATGAAACGTTTTATGAAAATATTTATTTGCGAAAGAATTTTTAAAGCTAATACCTTGAAAACTGGTGTCTGGCTTCTCCATTAGAGATGGAAAAAATACGAGTTCCACTGTTTTCGGAAATTCAACCGCTAAGGTAGTGAAACAGGGCATCAAATTATTAAGAGAATATTTCGTTGCATTTTGGAGCTAAATCTATGAGAAATGATATTTCACTTCACGATTAGATATAAACAAATATTTGTTAAGTGATAAAAGTTAAAAAAAATTCTGTAGAAGAACGTAAAAGGCATGATTAACAAAAACTTTGGACTCCAGATATCAGAATCGCTTTTTTTTTGTCAGAAGTACATTCGGAACCCTCCTTCGGTCGTCTTAATTAGTGTGGAAACTTAGAAAGGGCTGCAGTTTGTAAAAAATTTAGAAATTCGATTACGCTACGCTAGTATATATTTTTATTATAGTGATATTGGAGTTAACAATTTTATGAAACCACAATTCAAATTTTAGTAACTGCTTTCCCTTATACAAAGAAATAGGTTGCTTGTTGCTCTGTAGACAGATTCAGTTCCTATCCTTATCTGATTGGGATAGAGCCGGCCGCGGTGGCCGAGCGGTTCTAGGCGCTTCAGTCCAGAACCGCGCGACTACTACGGTCGCAGGTTCGAATCCTGCCTCGGGCATGGGTGTGTGTGATGTCCTTAGGTTAGTTAGGTTTAAGTAGTTCTAAGTTCTATGGGACTGATGATCTCAGATTTTAAGTCCCATAGTGCTCAGAGCGATTTGATTGGGATAGATTAGCACCGGTCAACGCCTGGATAATCATAATAAATAACTAATGAAGTAGATAACTAAATAAATACAACAAATACGAAAGCATTAAAACAGGGAAGAAAATGAGGAAAAGTAAAGACGCTAAAATGAAGTTAAGAGTGCAGCAAATACATTTCCGTGTGCAAAAGTTTTGCTTCAGTTGCAGCACTCGTTTGCAGTGGGGAGGACATCCTGGTGGCAGTTTTTCTGGAAATGGCAGACAGCTGGCAGCAGGAAGGTCATGCGCGGGCAGACAGGCCCATAACGGCCACCACGTAACGAGTGTATACACCACAAGACGAGGTGTTGTAACGCAGCCGGCGGCGAATGGGCGTCTTGCGTAATGTGAGCGGAACGGTCTTTGGATCGCCTGCAGAGAGAGAGACCTCGCAGCAACTCTGCGGATTCCGACACAAATTACCAAGTAGTTCCGCGAGTGTTTCGAACTATCTGGGTACTGGGGTTGCGAAGAGAGCGTGTTTCAGCGGTCATTTTGGAAACTGTGCAATTGTTGTTGGTGTTGTTATTGTTGTTTTCGTCGTTGTCTTGAGTCCAAAGACTGATTTGATGCCCTCCATGCTGCTCTATCCTGTGCAAGCTCATCATCTCCGAGTAACTACTGCAACCTACATCCATCTGAATCTGATTAGTGTATTCATATCTTGATCTCCCTCTACGTCTTTTACCCTCCTCGCTTTCCTCCAGTACTAAATCGGTGGTCCCCTGATGTCTCAGGACGTATCCTACCAACCAATCCCTTCTTAGTCAAGTTTTTCCACAAATTCCTCTTCTCCCCAGTTCTATTCAGTACCTCCTCATTAGTTACGTGATCTACCCATCTAATCTTTAGCATTCTTCTGTAGCGCCTCATTTCAAAAGCTTCTGTTCTCTTCTTGTCTAAACTGTTTATCGTCCGTGTTACACATCCATAAATGGCTACACTCCACACAAATACTTTCAGAAAAGGCTTTCTGACAAAACTATGCTCGATGTTAACAGATTTCTCTTCTTCAGAAACGCTTTCCTTGCCCTAGCCAGGCTACATTTTATATCCTCTCTACTTCATCCATCATCAGTTACTTCTCTCCAATTTTTCTCCCCAAATAGCAAAATTCATCTACTATTTTAAGCCTCTCATTTCCTAATCTAATTCCCTCAGCATCACCCGACTTAATTCAACTACATTCTATTATCCTCGTTTTGCTTTTGTTGATGATCATCTTACATCCTCCTCTCAAGACACAGTCGCTTCCAGTTCAATTGTTCTTCCAAGTCCTATGCTGTCTCTGTCAGAATTACAATGTCGTCGGCAAACCTCAACGTTTTTATTTCTTCTCCATGGGTTTTATTTCCTACTCAAAATTTTTCTTTGGTTTCCCCTCCTGCTTATTCAATGTACAGACTGAATAACATCGGGGATAGGTTACAACCCTGTCTCACTCCCTTCTCAGCCATAGCTTTCCTGTGCAATTATACTGGCGAAATACACCTCTCAGTTCCTGAATTCATATGCTAGGTACTTCTGTATGATAGTGCCGAGATGCTACAAGGTGTTTGAGACACGCCATAAGCATTTTGTCCGACGTCATGCTCCTGTATACTCCGAGCCGCCTCTACTGCAAGTGGTTTACTCTGTTTTTTAGGGTTCTGTACCCCAGTCGGTAGCAGCTGAATCCTTAAGGATCACTATGTTGTTGCCCATCCGTCCGTCCAGTCTATAAGACTGTTAGAAACGCTCTCTATCAGGAACGGGAACACCGCTACGCTGCGTAAAAAGCTTACGCCTTCAAATCAAAGAAATCAAGAGAGGCGGCCACTTTGTCACATATTTTGACACTCGGAAATTCGCTCATGAAAACTGTAGGATACTTCCCGTTGACACAGAATCACGAAATTAGGCAATAAGCAAGCTTTCGTGCTACAAGTAAAGGAAAGAAAATCCGATAAGTTAATCTGTACTTACATTACACTAAAAGATATTGTCATTTGTTATCTATTCGTTTGTCCGTCCGTCCTCGAACAAAGACCCTTATGAACGGGTAGACGTATCAAGAATGAGATTTACTCTGCACCGGAGTGTGCGCTGATATGAAACTTACTGACAGATTAAATCTGCGTGCTGAACCGAGACTCAAATTCTGGATCTTTGCCTTTAGCGGGCAAGTGCTCCACCAACTTGAGCACTTGCCCGCGAAAGGCAAAGTTGCCGAGTTCGAGCCTCTGTCCGGCACACCATTTTAATCTGCCGTGAAGTTTCATGTAGACGTATCAAGTTAAAATTTGTATCACATGCTAAGGACCATCGTCCCTTGGCTGTGGAAAACATTTAAGCTTCTAAGTCAATGTAGTCTACAGATACGCCAATTTATGGTACATATTTTGATAGGCGCAAACTCACCCTCAAAACCTACAGAGCACGCCTGTTGGAAAGCAGAAAGCTTTCACAGTAAAAGTAAACGGGGAAAGAAATCAGATAATTGTCAGTTTGTAATTTTATCGCATATCCGACTTCAGACATGAAATTAAGGCATTCTCGAAAGTCTTGGAATTCCCGGAACCAATATCTTGCAAGTATCAATATCGATAACAGGCAAAACTCGTCGACACACTCAATTCGCGGTATGGATTAATTGTGTACATACATTATTAGAAAAGTTCATGCGGAAACCTTAGTGCGTGTGCCCTACTCCCATCTGGCCGTTTTAGTAGTCATCAACCTTCTCACTGGTTTGATGAAGCTCGCAACGAATTTCTGTCCTGTTCCAACCCCTGATCTCAGAGCAGCACTTACGCCCCACGGCCTCCTCAGTTGACTGTTTGGTGTATTCAATTCTTTGCCTTCCTTTACACATTTTACGCTTTACAACTGCCGCTAGTACGTGGAAGACCTGTGGTCTTCACAGATGTACGATCATCCTGAAGCACCACCTTGTCAATGTTATCGACATGTTCTCCTCCTCGACGAAGCTGTGGAGTCCCGCCACAATAACTCTCTCATCGCTCCACCTAATTTTTAACACTGTTCGATAGCACCTCATCTCAGGCGCAATCATTCTCTTCTCGTCTGGTTTCCGCATAATCCATGTTTCAGTCCTATGTAATGCTGCGCTCCAGACGAACGTACTCTGATATCTCTTCCTCAAATTAAAGTTTATGTTTCATACTACTAGAGTTATAATGGCCAGTAATGCCCTGTTTACATGTGTTAATCTGCTATCTATGTCGTCCTCGCTTTCTCCTCCTTATTTATTTCTTTATTTATTGTTCCGTGGGACCAAATTAAGGAGAAGTCTCCATGGTCATGGAACGAGTCAATACATGAAATTATAACACGATATTAGGAACAGATAAAATGAAATATAAAAAAAAACATATTCAGGTGACAAGTCGTAAGTTAAAATGAAGAAAATCAACACTGTAACACTGGAATTTGATTAATTTGTTAGCTCTTCCAGCAGCTCCTCGACAGAATAGAAGGAGTGAGCCATGAGGAAACTCTTCAGTTCAGGCTTAAAAGAGTTTGGGCTACTGCTAAGATTTTTGAGTTCTTGTGGTAGCTTATTGAAAATGGATGCAGCAGAATACTGCACTCCTTTCTGCACAAGAGTCAAGGAAGTGCGTTTCACATGCAGATTTAATTTCTGCCTAGTATCAACTGAGTGAAAGCTGCTAAGTCTTGGGAACAGGCTAATATTGCTAACAACAAACAACATTAAAGAAAATATGTACTGTGAGGGCAATGTCAGAATTCCCAGACTATTGAATAGGGGTCGACAAGAGGTTCTCAAACTTTCACCACATACAACTCGAACAGCCCGTTTTTGAGCCAAAAATACCCTTTTTGAATCAGAAGAATTACCCCAAAAAAATAATACCATACGACATAAGCGTGTGAAAATATGCGAGGTAGACTACTTTTCGTATTGAAGTGTCACTTATTTCAGATACTGTTATAATGGTAAATAAAGCAGCGTTTAGTTTCTGAACAAGATCCTGGATATGGGCTTTCCACAACAGCTTACTATCTATCCGAACGCCTAGGAACTTGAACTGTTACGTCTCGCTTATAATATGCCCATTCTGTCTGATCAAAATATCGGTTCTTGTTGAATTGTGAGTTAGAAACTGTAAAACCTGAGTCTTACTGTGATTTAGTATCAAATTATTTTCCACAAGCCACGAACTTATTTCATGAACTACATTATTTGTTACTCTTTCAATATTACACACAAGATCCTTCACTATCAAGCTGGTGTCATCAGCATACATAATTATTTTTGAATCACCTGTAATACTAGAAGGCATATCATTTATATAAATAAGAAACAGCAGTGGCCCCAGCACCGACCCTTGGGGAACGCCCCATTTAATAGTGCCCCATTGGGACTGAACATCACTACCACTCTCAATATTGCGGAGAATTACCTTCTGCTTTCTGTTCTTAAAGTAAGAGGCGAACCAATTGTAAGCCACTACCCTTACTCCATAATGGTCCAACTTCTGCAGTAATATTTTGTGGTCAACACAGTCAAAAGCCTTCGTTAAATCAAAGAAAACACCTAGCTTTCGCAACCTTTGTTTAATCCGTCAAAAACCTCACAGAGAAAAGAGAAATAGCATTTTCAGTTGTTAAACCATTTCTAAAACCAAACTGAACATTTGACAGCAAATTATGTGAATTTAAATGCTCCAGCAACCTTGTATATACAACCTTCTCGATAACTTTAGCAAACACCAATGGCACAGAAATGGGTCTAAAATTGTTAACATTATCAATGTATTCCTTTTTATAACGTGGCTTCACTACCGGATACTTCAATCGGTCAGGAAACCGACCACTCCTAAAGGAAAAGTTACAGATATGGCTAAGTACTGGGCTAACATACATAGAACAATACTTCAGTATTCTGCTAGATACCCCGTTATATCCGTGAGAGTTCTTGGTCTTTAGTGATTTAATTATTAACTCAATGTCCCTCTTGTCAGTATCATGGAGGAGCATTTCAGGTAACAGTCTCGGAACACTTTTTTCTAAGAGCGCTATATGACTCCCTGTTGGGACTAGGTTTCTATTTAGTTCACCTCTTACATGAAGAAAGTGATTATTAAATACTGTACATATATGCGACTTATCAGTAACACGGACATTCCCATTACGCACTGATTCTATATCCTCGACCTGTTTCTGCAGACCAGCCACTTCCTTTACGACTGACCATATGGTTTTAATTTTAGCCGGAGACTTAGCTATTCTATCTGCATACCACATACTTTTTGCCTTCCTAATAACATTTTTAAGCACCTTACAATACTGTTTGTAATGGGCTGCTGCATTTAGATTTTGACTGTTTCTAACGTTTTGATATAATTGCCACTTTGTTCTACAAGATATTCTTATCCCTCTAGTCAGCCACCCAGGCTGCCTGTTTGTGCCAGTACCCTGTTTTGAACGTTCTAACGGAAAGCAACTTTCAAAGAGCACGAGAAAGTCTTGAGAAAAGCATTATATTTATCGTCTACTGTATCAGCGCTATAAACATCTTGCCACTCTTGTTCCTTGATAAGATTTACAAAGGTCTCTACAGCAACTGGATCAGGTTTCCTAAATAGCTGATGACTATATTTAACACGTGGTGCAGCACAAAAATCTTTTAGAGTTAAAATTTGTACATCATGATCTGAAAGACCATTCACATTTTTGCTAACAGAATGCCCTTCTAGTAATGAGGAATGAACAAAAATGTTGTCTACGGTTGTTCTACTGTTCCCCTGCATTCTCGTTGCAAAGAATACGGTTTGCATAAGATTATATGAATTAAGGAGTTCTACCAGCATCCTCTTCTTTGCACAATCACTTATACAATTAATATTGAAGTCACCACATATAACTAATTTTTTGTATTTCCTATAAAGTGAACCAAGAACCTCCTCTAGCCTTAGCAAAAATGTTGTGAAATCGGAGTCTGGGGATCTATAAATAACAAAAGTTAGAAGTTTAGCTCCATTAAATTTAACCACACCTGCAAAACATTCAAACACCTTTTCAGTGCACTACTTTGAAACATCAATTGACTAAAATCGGATGCCGTTTTTCACATACATGGCTACTCCCCCACACCGCAAAGAGCTGTTAGAAAAACTGCCAGCCAACCTGTACCCTGGTATAGGAAGCCTCTGAATTATCTCCTTATTTAAGAAGTGTTCAGATATACCAATAATTTCAGAGTCAACATCTATAAACAGTTCACTAACTTTATCTCTAATACCTTGTATATTTTGATGAAATATACTAATTCCCTCATTACTCTGATACCTAAGCTTTGTCTAAAGTGGTTCCTTTGTTAGAGAGACTTCCCTTAAGCAGGAATACCTATCAGCTGACTTCAATCTAAAAAAGGTGCAGCTCTAACACCCACTACTGCAGGAATTTTCCCATGAGTGATCCCACCAACCCCACCTATGGTGTCACCCATAGGCTTTGCCAACCTCCCCTTCCCAAACCTGTTGAGGTGTAGGCCATGTCTAGTGAAACCCGTCCTGCTGATGGACTCCACCAACACCACTAAAATGTGACCCATGCTTTCTGTCATCAGCGCACCCCCAAGTCTCATGTTATTACGCCTGACGGCTGTGTTAAGATGAGGCCGATCGTGACGCTCAAACATTTCCACGAAATTCACATTCGTGTTGCCAGTCTGAGTGGCTATCTTTTCCAGGTCACCATCTACGTTATACTCCCCATCCCTATTAATACTATTACCAGCCCCACCCACATCTTTAGTAAAATCCCTACATAACCTCCCCTATGTTAAGTCACCTGAGCCAATCCTGCATTAGGCTTCACAATGCTGCTGACCAGCAGTTTCACAACAAAACACAAAAAACCCTGGTTGAAGACTACTAAAGTTCCTAAATAAACCACTATACACAAACAACTAATTAGTACTTAGCATCCGATGCACGCTACAGCTGCAACTGGTCAGCGCGGAATGTAAACACAGGTAAGAGGTTACGTTGCTCGATACGAAACACTCATTCACAAATATTTTGCTTCCAAGAAAGCCGAGTTCCTTCACTTCGTCTACATCATGTCTACTATTTTGATATTACGTTCCTCGCTAATCTCATTTCTGCTCCTACCCATTTCATCTTGGCCGCGAGGGATTAGCCCAGCGGTCTGAGGCGCTGCAGTCACGGACTGTGCGGCTGGTCCCGGCGGAGGTTCGAGTCCTTCCTAGGGCATGAGTGTGTGTGTTTGTCCTTAGGACAATTTAGGTTAAGTAGTGTGTAAGCTTATGGACTGATGACCTTAGCAGTTAAGTCCCATAAGATTTCACACACATTTGAACACACATTTCGTCTTCTTCCGGTTTAATCTCAGTGTTTTCTCATTGGGTTCTTTATTTCATTCAACAAATCCTGCACTTCTTCCTCTTTTGCTGAGAGTAGCAATAGCATCAGCGAATCTTTTCGTTTACACTTATTTTCACCTTCACTTTCATTCACATTCCTTTCATTTTCATCATTGCGACCTCTAAATAAGTGTCTGTCTTATACCCTTTTTAATCCAGAGCACTTCGTTCTCCGTCTTCCGGTCGTATTGTTGTCTTTCGGTTCTTGTACATTATCTCTCCTTGCAGCGTGCACCTGTTTTCATCAAACTTTCAGACGTCTTGCACTATTTTACGTTATCGAATGTCTTCTTAGGTCGACTAATCGTAGAAAGTGCCTTGATATTTATTCTTACCCAGCACAATGGTAGAAACGCCTCTCGTGCAGTTACCTATCCTAAAACTATACTGATCGACAGCTTACAAAACTTCAAATTCAGTTTCCACTCTTCTTCTTGTCTGTCTGAAGTGTGCAAAAACCTTGCGCCATTTATCACTTCAGACTGATGTCTCAGTAACATATCGTTACAGATGCCACCAACAAAAATCCTAAGAGCACTTTCACAGACGCATTGGCAATGTGCTGGATGAAATACCTATGGGTCTTTCGATGGCTAGTTGTTCTCTACAGAAAAAGTTTGTGGTATATGGTTCACTTACGTATCGGAATTTGGAGTCTGAGGGCAAAGACTGGCCCAGTAATTCGGTTTTCAATAATTGTTAACCACTCTCCTGCTCGAAGGCAAATGAAATGATCACAGTTTCAGCCGTAAGGAACTTTTGGTGGTAGGCTTAAACTCCGTGGGGAACTGGGGGAAAAAAGACTGGTCATAAAACGCTCGTGCAACCCGATCCTTCCCAGAATAACGGTAAAATATGTGTCGGAACCATACCAAATAGGGCTTACGAAGGATACTAAATGTACAAAGAAGGGCAGCACGCGTGTGAATGACTCCGAGAGAGCGTCACAAAAATTCTGAAAACCCTGAAATGGCAGGCGCTTCAAGATCTTGTCCAACTATCGGTTGAAAGCCTATTTACTATGTTTGAAGGACAAATTACGAACTGGGGAAGTTAGAAATACACTACAGCTCACCACGAATAATCACGGTAGTAATCGTGAAGTCAAGATTGCACCCCGTAAAGAGGTTTTTCAACGGTAATTTTTCCCAAAATGTTTACATGTCTGGACCGGGAGGGAATCAAATACATGGTAACATATCATGCACTTTTTTATAGTTTAAGAAGTAAGGCTGTAGATGTAGTTCACTTTTGGAAGGCAGTGTGCGTCAGTGACCGAAAGAGCTGGTGGTACAGCTGTTGTCTTAAAACTGAGAGTCTGACAGCGAACTCATTACAAACACTCGGCTATTTGTCACCGTCTCTCGTCGGTGTCTCATAATTGTTGAGAGATAGAGGCGGTTACATGAATTTCGAAACGTAATTGCAGCCTTAATAGATATAAAAATCCCTGAGGAAGTTGTAAGAGTCCAAGTAACCACCTAACTATGAAAGTGAGTATGCTGCTGGTGCTCTTAACGGTGTTCAAGGAGAGAGGCGTGCATTTGCGCGGCTTGACTCTGCCTTTGGTACACCTCTCGCCGCCCCGTGACCTCGACTGCGTTTCATCACTGGCTTCACGTATTTCCTGTTACCGCGGATCTGCGTCACTTAAATTATTACACACGACTTGTCGTCGCTCCCTGCCAGTATTTAAAGATGTGAAGAGCAGATAAACAAGGCAACTATCATGCAATGCTTTCAGATTTCTCAGTAATTTTTTATCAGTCTCTCGAATGGCGAGATTATACAAGCAATACGGAAATTATGACTGCTTTTGCGGCTGCATGAAGTCTTATTTAGACAAGACGCGTTTCCATTTATTTAAAGTGTCGTTAGGAGTCAGTTTTTTGGCTCCTGCAGTTTCTCCATCCGTTCTTCTATACAAAGACGTTCGATTACTTTTAAACCGTCAATTACTGTGGTCTCCCGCTCGATAGAAATACATAAGTTAGTTACTTAATTAGTTTTATGGATCATTTTGCACGATATGTCGTATTGATGTGGAACGAGTTATTTTACATCCACATTGCGAATTAGTTTGTACATATGGTAACATGCTGAATATTTCTAAGGGTTTTCCTAAGAAACGAGACATACGGATGTGAGTTTGTGATTATTACTCGCCACCTTTTACACATTAGAATAATAGAAATTCTACTAGGGGATAGAAGGAATTGTCAAGAAGAACCTTTCTCAGTTTGTCTACAAGTTTCACCTTGCTGTCTATCAGACATTTTATATCACAGGGTTGGTGATTAAAACTTTATTGCAGCTGTGCGCAACCCTTTTTGTGCTAATGATAGCCTTGATGTGGCATAATGAACGTCATTTTTCCTGCTGGTAGAGTAAGTATGTGCACCATTGTTCGTTTTGATCTGTAGTGGATTATTTACAACAAACAGGAATAAATATCCTGTGATCGTGGGTGAACATCTCATGTTACTCATACGGCACGTTTATCAGCAACGAAGACTTTCTTCCTTAAATATGAGTTACCCCAGAACTTTATTCCGTATGACATTACTGAATGAAAACATGGGCGATGTCAACTTACTGATTTGTCTCTCCACAAGATTCTAAGTGTAAATGTGGCTGAACGAAGATGTTGTTAAGAGTTCCAAAAAGTGCTTCTTTCAGTTTCAATTCTTATCGACATACACTTCTAAGAATTTTGAATTTTCCACCATATTCATTATTTACTCACCGTGTATTACATATATCGCTGGTGTCGTACTCTAGATGTGCAGAACTGAATATGTTGTATCTTTTTAGAATAGAGCGTGAGACCATTCGCAGAAAACCAGTCAATGATATTTCTAAAAAATTTGTTTAGCATTGCTTCTACTTCTGCATGTCTGCTTGGACTGACTACAATACTAGTGTTATCTCAACAACAAAAAAAGAACTAATTCCGTTTGTTGTGAATTAGATAGACCACCGTTTACATATATGTTTGAGAAAGAACAGTAAACGTAAGACTGAGTCATGGGGAACCCATACGTGATTTCTCACCAGTCAGAATTACGTCCCTGGACTATGCTAATTGAATTGGTTAGATGTGACATTATCCATCAATCCTATAAAACTTCAATTTGAGATTCACACAGTCAAATGCCTCAGTGCGATCGCAGAGAAAACCAACCAATGCTGTTTTATCATTCAATGCTCGCGAAATCTGGTAAATGAATATGTAAATGGCATCCTCAATAGAGCAATTCTTCTGAGATACATGTACCAACGTGCTGCGCAAGAATGTACCCCAGAAATCAATAAGATACAAGAATGGAATTCCCGTTTTTATATTTTCTGATACAGTCAATTTAACATTTCACAATCACAGCGTTGTGTTGAACAAATACAAAAATGAAAGTCTTCCGTTCTTGTATAGAGCTGATTTCTGTGGTACATGCTTGGACAGCGCGTTGTGGTGCTAGAATGTGTCTTGTTTTGCATGAATACGGAATAAAGGAACAACAATACAAATCGCACCTCCATTCAAATAGGCCCGCACGTACCTACTAGTACTTCGTCACGCATAGCCCGGCAAAGTGATGAGCGATCAGCGCATGTCATGTGGACTAAGCACTGCGCCCTAAGGTAACATAGAGCCGCGGTCGCGAGTCACAGGACTGGCGATGCCTGCGTGCGATAGGAGAGGCGGCTCTGCCGCAGACGCGGCCGCACGAAAGCGCAAGTGCCGAGTGGCTGCTGCTAGCAGCGACGGGTTCGCCCTGACACACTTCCGCACCAGCCGGAGCTCCGTTTCTGTCCAAGTGCGCCCGTCGGCTCACCAGGCTTCTCCGCGCTATGCCCGGCTGCACTCGAGCCACTGCTTACTCATCCCGCTGACTTAGTCTACGTTCAATGCGGCACCGACCACGATCGTCAGACCCAATCGTCAGAGGCCGCCCGATATCAACCGACAGCTTGGTCACAGCGCGTCCGATCCCTTTGTTTTTGGAGGCACCAAGGAGGTTACGTTAGGCTAAAATCTGTTCAATCAACGATGTTAGAATCGATTTTAATCTCCCTGGGTAGGAACAACTAGAAAGCTCATGTAGGGTTGCTGGACAGGGAATGCTATTTATATATTCATTAATCCAATAGTACAAGCCTTAAATAATAATATTTTTTGTAATATTTCCAAGGAGTTTGATTGTGTAGATTATTTTATTCTCATACAAAAACTCAACTTTTATTGAATTGATGGTTTTATGCTCAGCCAGTTTGAATCATCCTTAAGAAACAGAATGCCAAGGGTGCTACTGAATTATTTTGGCAGTCTGAGAAAAGTAGAAAATGTTAGTGACTGGGGAAAAAATATCATAAAGGGTGTCCCACAGGGTTCAATTTTTGGGCCTCTCATTTACCATATATGTGAATGATCTTCCAATTAACATACAACAAGAAAATCTTGGTACTTTTTGCGAATAATACTAGTGTTATAATTAATCAATTAGAGAGAAACCAACGGAAGAGTTTGTAAAAGATATTTTCCTAAGAATTAAGTGATGCTCTGAAAACTGACTCTCCCTAAATTGTGGAAAAAAACGCACTGTGTTCAGTTCTGTACACCAAACAGTCACACCAACAATTCATATAGCAGATGAACTGCAGGCAGAAAATAGTCTACAAAGCTCCAAATTTTGGAGGGTGTACATATTTATGAAAACTCGAACTGGGAGAAGCATATTACCGAGCATCTGAAACAGTTGAGTTCAGATACTATTTGCTCACGGAATAATTGCTATCTTGAAAAAAAAAAAACGTATCAACCTCCTGACATATTTTGCATTGTTCCCTCGGTAATGTCTTATGGAATAATTTCCTGAGGTAATTCATCACTTGGGAAGAAAGCAGTGATAGCACAAAAGAGAGCAGCAAGAATAATTCGTGTTCACCCACGGACGTCATGTAGGTAACTCTTCAAGGAGCCAGGCATTTTAACCGTGACGTCACACTACATATATTCGCTAACGAAATTCGTCATAAATAATCAATCACAATTTGAGAAGAAAGTGATGGCCATACCTACAAGACTAAAGGGAAAAATGATCTTTATTACCCAGTGTTAAAGCTGTCAATGGTTCAGAAAGGAGTTCAATATGCACCAACAAGAAATTTATCACTTGCCCAATAACTTAAAATTTCTGGTGTCGAAGTGAGTTTTAATTACAATTTAAAACCTTTTCTCCTGGACATCTACTTCTGTTCCATTTATGAATTTCTAGTGAAAAACTGATAGTCTGTAAAAAAAATTATAAAAATAAAAAAAGAAGTATAGATGCACGAATACGAGTAAAGATGATGTGTTCATTAATGAGCCGGCAGGAGTGGCCGAGTGGTTCTAGATGCTCCAGCGCGGAACCGCGCGACCGCTACGGTCGCAAGTTCAAATCTTGCCTTAAGTCCCACAGTGCTTAGAGCCATTTGAACCATCTGTCACACAAATAGAGCATATCTGGAGTGCTACGGAAAGGCATATGCAACCTGCAGACAGGAGCCTTCATATCTTGTGACGCAGCGCCTCTACATCGTACCTATGTATATGGGACATTACACCAGTGATGAGACGTGCAGTATGAGTCACGCGCACGACAGGTGGCGTCATATGCCAGTGTGTATATACACTCCTGGAAATTGAAATAAGAACACCGTGAATTCATTGTCCCAGGAAGGGGAAACTTTGACACATTCCTGGGGTCAGATACATCACATGATCACACTGACAGAACCACAGGCACATAGACACAGGCAACAGAGCATGCACAATGTCGGCACTAGTACAGTCTATATCCACCTTTCGCAGCAATGCAGGCTGCTATTCTCCCATGGAGACGATCGTAGAGATGCTGGATGTAGTCCTGTGGAAAGGCTTGCCATGCCATTTCCACCTGGCGCCTCAGTTGGACCAGCGTTCGTGCTGGACGTGCAGACCGCGTGAGACGACGCTTCATCCAGTCCCAAACATGCTCAATGGGGGACAGATCCGGAGATCTTGCTGGCCAGGGTAGTTGACTTACACCTTCTAGAGCACGTTATGTGGCACGGGATACATGCGGACGTGCATTGTCCTGTTGGAACAGCAAGTTCCCTTGCCGGTCTAGGAATGGTAGGACGATGGGTTCGATGACGGTTTGGATGTACCGTGCACTATTCAGTGACCCCTCGACGATCACCAGAGGTGTACGGCCAGTGTAGGAGATCGCTCCCCACACCATGATGCCGGGTGTTGGCCCTGTGTGCCCCGGTCGTATGCAGTCCTGATTGTGGTGCTCACCTGCACGGCGCCAAACACGCATACGACCATCATTGGCACCAAGGCAGAAGCGACTCTCATCGCTGAAGACTACACGTCTCCATTCGACCCTCCATTCACGCCTGTTGCGACACCACTGGAGGCGGGCTGCACGATGTTGGGGCGTGAGCGGAAGACGGCCTAACGGTGTGCGGGACCGTAGCCCAGCTTCATGGAGACGGTTGCGAATGGTCCTGGCCGATACCACAGGAGCAACAGTGTCCCTAATTTGCTGGGAAGTGGCGGTGCGGTCCCGTACGGCACTGCGTAGGATCCTACGGTCTTGGCGTGCACCCGTGCGTCGCTGCGGTCCGGTCCCAGGTCGACGGGCACGTGCACCTTTCGCCAACCACTGGCGACAACATCGATGTACTGTGGAGACCTCACGCCCCACGTGTTGAGCAATTCGGCGGTACGTCCACCCTGCCTCCCGCATGCCCACTATACGCCCTCGCTCAAAGTCCGTCAACTGCACATACGGTTCACGTCCACGCTGTCGCGGCATGCTACCAGTGTTAAAGACTGCGATGAAGCTCCGTATGCCACGGCAAACTGGCTGACACTGACGGCGGCGGTGCACAAATGCTGCGCAGCTAGCGCCATTCGACGGCCAACACCGCGGTTCCTGGTGTGTCCGCTGTGCCGTGCGTGTGATCATTGCTTGTACAGCCCTCTAGCAGTGTCCGGAGCAAGTATGGTGGGTCTGACACACCGGTGTCAATGTATTCTTTTTTCCATTTCCAGGAGTGTAGTTTCTACGCTCTCTGGTAGACACCACTAACTGACGGACACTGAGCGGCAGGGAAAATACTGTAATTTTTATTTACAGTTCTGTTTGTGTAATTTTCTAATTGCTTGTTAATTACTATTATATTTGTGCTTAGTTGTGAGAGTGAACGTGTGAGAGTGAACCAATGTGTGAATGTGAAATACTGTTTTATGTAACGTTTTTATACTACTTATTGAAGTGATTGCCTCGTCAGGAATGTTCGACAATGACGCGTGTGTTGGTCTTTCGAACCAAGGAATTTGCTATAAACTATTTCGTCAGTTTATGGTACAAGGGAAATGAAATCACGATTTTGGTGCAGTATTTTTGTTTATAGGGAATTAATTTTATATTCTTAGGTTTTCTAAATGTGTTAGTGTCAATTTATTGTTCTCATTCAGTGATGAATTTTAATTGCTTCTGTAAATAGGCGCTGCATTGAGCAGGCGTAATGCTGCTTTCCGATTGGCCGTGATTTTTCTCTGCCAATCAGAAATTAGCATGTTCACGCATATTTTGGGAACTAGAAACTTCTTTTGTTTCGACTGAGTAGAGTCGGCACGTGCATCTCACAGTTATCAGACCTGCTCATATGTGCCCCGTTGTGATATTTCGGTACGAAAATGTTTGAGAAGTGCCGCAAAGTGTGGAATGGATTCGATTTAAAGCCCGGTGTGAAATTCAGAAACTTGGTGAAGGTTTAAATAACTAAACTCCTCGTGACGTGTTACTCACTCGCGAACGTCAATATTTTGTTACGTACGACTGATTATACCAACATTTGAGCAATCTCACAATATGTTTGTGAACTGTCGGTGAAGGATTACCATAAACTGGCTACAGTTATGAATGATGCGTGCGTTTGGGCTTTTCAGACTTTGTACAGCTTAGAATAAGGCTTGGTAGTGGTTGGTGAATGCAGGCTTATCGTAACAGACTAAATTTTACGCACATAGATACTTTCATTTTATTCCTTCCGCTGAGAAAACAAATTGTAGTGCAAATTGTGGTTACGACGTGAACAGCTGTTTTTTCTGTTGCTTTTTCCGGATGAGAACTGCATGTCAGGACCTTCAAGGAGGCGTGAGTGTTAGAGGATATTCACCACCTGGTGAGTGGAACTTCACACAACTTTGCAACCCACCGCGCCACCGCAAACTGACACGTTCCATATTTGAAGAATGACAATAAGTGTCACATGGTAACATTCGGAGGCTGTTTACATCCAGGTCATGATGAATACAGGAAACGAGTCGTGCCAGTGGGGGTCACAGCTCTCATTCTGATGATGGTGATGGACATGAGTTCCGAACAGAATGATAGTTTCGTCACTTAATACCCGTTGTGTTTGACAGATACCGAACTGGCGCTGCATGATGTAACATTTCCCATTTCCGTCTGTGTCCTACTACACAAGCCACTGCCGGCCGGTGTGGCCGAACGGTCCTAGGCACTTCAGTCTGGGACCGCGCAACCGCTACCGTGGCAGGTTCGAATCCTGCCTCGGGCATGTATGTGTGTGATGTCCTTCGGTTAGTTAAGTTTAAGTAGTTCTAAGTTCTAGGGGGCTGATGACCTCAGATGTGGAGTCCCATAGTGCTCAGAGCCATTTGAATCATTTATGAACACAAGCCACTGTCATTGTGTGGTGGAGATACTTTCAAACGTGAAGAACAGGGCTTCACGAGAACAAAGCCGTTGGTCTTCCAGCGGTTCCCGTTTACGTCAGCCTAGCATCTCTACTGCAATTACGTACGGCCTACCTCGACAGGTTACGATCTGGAACTTACCAGGTTGGTGGAGGACTGTGAAACATATTAATCACTCCCAGCTGTCTCTGTAACTGATAGTAGCTAATTTTAATTTCAAAACTTAAACGTAAACGTGTTTGAATCGTATACGTTGGATGCTAGTAACCAGTTACTTCAGTTTTAAGCCGCCACTCTCTCCGTTTACTATTTAGGTATACATCTACATCCATACTCCGCAAGCCACCTGACGGTGTGTGGCGGAGGGTACCTTGAGTACCTCTATTGGTTTTCCCTTCTATTCCAGTCTCGTATTGTTCGTGGAAAGAAGGATTGTCGGTATGCCTCTGGGTGGGCTCTAATCTCTCTGATTTTATCCTCATGGTCTCTTCGCGAGATATACGTAGAAGGGAGCAATATACTGCTTGACTCTTCGGTGAAGGTATGTTCTCGGAGCTTTAACAAAAGCCCGTACCGAGCTACTGAGCGTCTCTCCTGCACAGTATTCCACTGGAATCATCTCCGTAACGCTTTCGAGATTACTAAATGATCCTGTAACGAAGCGCGCTGCTCTCAGTTGAATCTTCTCTATCTCTTCTATCAACCCTATCTCGTACGGATCCCACACTGCTGAGCAGTATTCAAGCAGTGGGCGAACAAGCGTACTGTAACCTACTTTCTTTGTTTTCGGATTGCATTTCCTTAGGATTCTTCCAATCAATATCGTTCTGGCATCTGCTTTACCGACGATCAGCTTTATATGATCATTCCATTTTAAATCACTCCTAATGAGTACTCCTAGATAATTAATGGAATTAACTGCTTCCACTTGCATGAATATCAAGAGCTCAGATGGAAACCCAGTTCTAAACAAAGAAGGGAAAGCAGAAATGTGGAAGGAGTATATAGAGGGTCTATACAAGAGCGATGCACTTGAGGACGATATTATGGAAATGGAAGAGGATGTAGATGAAGATGAAATGGAAGATACGATACTGCGTGAAGAGTTTGACAGAGCACTGAAAGACCTGAGTCGAAACAAGGCCCCGGGAGTAGACAACATCCCATTAAAACTACTGACGGCCTTGGGAGAGCCAGTCCTGAGAAAACTCTACCATCTGTTGAGCAAGATGTATGAGTCAGGGGAAATACCCTCAGACAACAAGATGAATATAATAATTCCACTCCCAAAGAAAGCAGGTGTTGACAGATGTGAAAATTACCTAACTATCAGTTTAATAAGACACAAATGCAAATTACTAACGCGAATTCTTTACAGACGAATGGAAAAGCTAGTAGAAACCTACCTCGGGGAAGATCAGTTTGAATTCCGTAGAAATATTGGAACACGTGAGGTAATAGTGACCTACGACTTATCTTAGAAGCTAGATTAAGGAAGGGCAAACCTGCGTTTCTAGCATTTGTAGACTTAGAGAAAGCGTTTGACAATGTTGACTGGAATACTCTCTTTCAAGTTCTGAAGGTGGCGGGGGTGAAACACAGGGAGCGAAAGGCTATTTACAATTTCTATAGAAACCAAATGGCAGTCATAAGAGTTGAGGGGCATGAAAGGGAAGCAGTGGTTGGGAAGGGAGTGAGACAGGGTTGCAGCCTCTCCCCGATGTTATTCAATCTGTATATTGAGCAAGCAGTAAAAGAAACAAAAAAAAAAAAAATTCGGAGTAGGTATTAAAATCCATGGAGAAGAAATAAAAACTTTGAGGTTCGCTGATGACATTGTAATTCTGTTAGACAGCAAAGAACTTGGAATAGCAGTTGAACGGAATGGACAGTGTCTTCAAAGGAGGATATAAGACGAAAATCAAAAAAAGCAAAAGGAGGATAATGGAATGTAGTCGAAATAAATTGGGTGATGTGCGGGAATTTGGTTAGGAAATGAGACACTTAAAGTAGTAAAGGACTTTTGCTATTTGGGGAGCAAAATAACTGATGATGGTCGAAGTAGAGAGGATATAAAATGTAGACTGGCAATGACAAGAAAAGCATTTCTAAAGAAGATAAATTTGCTAACATCGAGTATAGATTTAAGCGGCAGGGCGTCGTTTCTGAAAGTATTTGTATGGAGTATAACCATGTATGGAAGTGAAACATGGACGATAAATAGTTTGGACAAGAAGAGAATAGAAGCTTTCGAAATGTGGTGCTACAGAAGAATGCTGAAGATTAGATGGGTAGGTCACATAAGCAATGAGGAGGTACTGAATAGGATTGGGGAGGAGTTTGTGACACAACTTGACCAGAAGAAGGGATCGATTGGTAGGACATGTTCTGAGGCATCAAGGGATTGCCAATTTAGTGTTGGAGGGCAGCATGGAGGGTAAAAATCGTAGAGGGAAACCAAGAGATGAATAAACTAAGCAGATTGAGGAGGAAGTAGGTTGCAGTAGGTACTGGGAGATGAAGAAGCTTGCACAGGATAGAGTAGCATGGAGAGCTGCATCAAACCATTCTCCGGACTGAAGACCACAACAACAAAGTCTCAGGACTGAAGACCACAACAACGACAACAACAACAACAACAACAACAATTGCTTCCAGTTGCTGACCTGCTATATTGTAGCTAAATGATAAGGGATCTTTCTTTCTATGTCACTTGTCCACATTGAGATTCAATTGCCATTCCCTGCACCATGCGACAATTCGCTGGAGATCGCTTTTGTGTACAAGACATTTTCTGTGCATCCGCAGTGATGCTGTAATCTGCTGCGTTGTTTACGACCACGCAGTGTGACAGGTAGCACGGCTTGACAGCGTGTTGGCGGGAGGTGGGGCTTGGTGTAGTCACACGTCGCTGGGGCGCGACGTAATGTCATGTCATGTGTGGTGGCGCCTGGCGTCACACGACTGACCTTGGAGCCACGCCTCTGCAACCGACACGCTTCTGGAGCTGACGGCGGGTTACCGAGTCATCCACCAGCAGGGCAATATATTCTGCGCTGCAGCCTAGGTGGTGTCATCCGGCTAGAAGCGCTGAAGCACGAACACACGGATCGCGCTTACGGGAGGAAACAATTTCGAATTCTGTCAGGTTTTCCGTAGTGTTTCGCAATACATTTACATTTCATTTACGTCTGTACTCTGCAAGCCAGGTTAGGGTTTGTGGCAGAGAACACTCTTTCAGTCGCGAATGGTCCGCAGGAAGAACCATTATTGCCGAGTCTCCCTGAGATCTCTATTCCAATTTTTCCTGTATGGTCTTTGTAATATCTCTGGCTTAGTCAGCCATCATATTGTAAGTAGGCTGTTTAGGTTTTCTTATTGGTAATGCCACGTAGCGCTCTGTATGAAAATCACTGGCTGTGCTGTGTGCAGTCTGTGGCTAGTTTGCATTGTTGTCTGCCATTGTAGTGTTGGGCAGCTGGATATTAACAGCGCATAGCGTTGCGCAGTTGGAGGTGAGCCACCAGCAGTGGTGGATGTGGGGAGAGAAATGGCGGAATTTTGAGAGCGGATGATCTGGACGTGTGTCTATCAGAAACAGTACATTAGTAAGGTAAATGCCGGCCGGAGTGGCCGTGCGGTTCTAGGCGCTAGTCTGGAGCCGAGCGACCCCTACGGTCGCAGGTTCGAATGCTGCCTCGGGCTTGGATGTGTGTGATGTCCTTAGGTTAGTTAGGTTTAAGTAGTTCTAAGTTCTAGGGGACTGATGACTAAGAAGTTAAGCCCCATAGTGCTCAGAGCCATTTAAACTGTTTTTTTTGTAAGGTAAATACATAGTTTGTTCTCTATCAACATCTTTCATTTGCTAACTATGCCTATCAGTAGTTGGTGCCTTCAGTAGTTAGAATCTTTTATTTAGCTGGCAGTAGTGGCGCTCGCCCTATTGCAGTAGTTCGAGTAACGAAGATTTTTGTGAGGTAAGTGATTTGTGAAAGGTATAGGTTAATGTTAGTCAGGGCCATTCTTTTGTAGGGATTATTGAATGTCAGATTGCGTTGCGCTAAAAATATTGTGCGTCAGTTTAGTGTTGATCAGAATTAGCAAAGAGAGTAATGTCTGAAACGTTCAGTTTTGCTCAGCTGTTTGAAAAGCAAATAACGTAAGAGGTTTATCATCACAGTAATTCATTAATTTTTCTAAGGGGACGTTTCAATATTAGGCTCCAAGAAGATGTTCCCAGAGCAGTGGAGATGCAAGAAGGAAATGTGGAGTGTGGTACCTGTGACAGACGTTAGATTCGGTACCATTCCCGTGAGAAAGACCGCCTGCATAATGCTACTGCTCTGTGGTTGGCTGCTGTGTTCGGAGCAAGGGCGCCAAAACGTTAAAGTATAGCTACTATTATTAGTTAAACTACTCATTGGAATGACTTCATTTTTAATATAAATATCTCTCAACAGCTAACTATCATTCAGTCATTTTAGAATTATCAAAAACAATTTAAATAAAAAACAAAAGAGTAACGAAATTGCAGACGAAGCACTTCGGAAGCGTTCGTGTCACGCCTTTTCTGGTATGGCGCGTGAAGTGTTTCGAGCTGTTCGTCACTCTGGATTAGGCAGTCGAGAAGAACAGACATGTTGTCTGTCGCAATCGCCAATATTCAGTATTAAAAGATTCACTCCGGTAGTCATGAGGCACAGACACATGCCACAAACAGTGTAAAGATACATTTTCGTAAACATTCTGTTTCTTCACGTACTTCGCTGTATCAGAAGGTGCAGTATTAAGATAATGTAGACTTCTCGTGTGGCTATATTAAAATACGCGACTGGCATTCGAAAGAAGTGATACATTGTTTCAGAACATAACCTCGCTAAAAGTCAGTTTCAGTCTCAAGATAGAGAACCTACGACCTGCGTGCTGTTTTCTGCGCTGGGGACATCAACTTGAAGACAGCAGGTTAGTGAACTACAACAGAACCTCCGTAATCCACACAGTGCAGTGGAAACAACTAGGCGCCTCATGTGTGCTGCATGCACAGAACAAATGTGCTCAGTGACACGTCATCTGCAGTAATGCACAGGAGGTAAAGGAGGATGATCGTTATTAACACCAACAGTCAATTCACTCTTCCTTTCTTGCCGCGTCTTTCCGCGAAATACATGTAAGAGGAAGTAATATACTGGCTGACTCTTCCCGGAACTTTAACAGTAAACTACACCGCGATGCACAACGCCTCTCATGCATCGTCCGACACTGGAGTTACCTGATCATCTCAGTGACGCATTAGCACTTAGCAAACGAAGCTATCACGAAAAGCGATGCGTTTCTTTAGTTTTTGTAGCAACTGGCCGTGGTCCATCTACATCAGGCCATGAAATGTGCTGCGTAAAACGAAAGCCATAGAGTCGTGTTTAACCTGCAAAGACGCTACACTGTTATTCGGCAGGAGCCGGCTTCGAGCCTGGTTCGTCCGTCCTGATTTAGGATTTCCATGGCATCTCCCGTTACCGTAGGCGAAACATACGATTTTTATTCAGGCTACTGCCGATTTATTTCTTCACTCTTCGCCAATGACACCTTGTGCTCCAACGACTTCCACTGGACGTAAATCGGTAGGATGTTGATAGCTTTGTTGAACAGTTCTGTGGAAAAAAGCTGATACTCACTGGCTTGTCACCGAGTAGTTTATTGTTACTGCAGTAAACACGTAATATCTTTACAACCGTAAGACATTCACTTTGACATTAAAGAACCATTCTTTGTGAAAGATTACCGTCAAACCTCCTTGCCTAGGGACGCCAGATGAAAGTTGTCGTCAAGCGCTGAATGAAAATTGCGCAACGGATAACTGAGGAAGGAAGCTTGAGAGCGCTACCTAGAGAGCGTGCCCTTTCTGTACGATACTAGGCAAGGGACTGGAGGGCTCACACGCTGATGTGTGTATCCCTGCACTCTGTATCTTTTATTTTAAATAAATTCCTTTAACTTGACTCCTCTTTGATTTTTAGGGTATGTTAAAGATTGATGTCAATTGATTATCTATTTATTTTAAACATTATCACTCGACTTTATAGCGATTGCAGCACCTGTTCCAGTTTACAAACATTACAATTTTACAACTTATAGCTCGGGTAAATTATATACTAGTCTGCAGGCACATTTCTACGGGCAAGACGGAATTGCGTTTTCCAAATGTATACCACCAAAGTCTCCCATTATTTTACATGGGACATCCACTATGTGAGGAGGATAACGGGCAAACTGGGGACCAGATACATTAACACAGGAGGTCAAATTTCCGAAAATAAACGAGAACATTCATTTCCTTACACAATCCGAAGCTTTAAATAAAAGAATTAGTGCAAATATTCAAATGCCTCTCTTCCACGCGTGAACATCGAGACAGACGCACTGAGGGCATATCTGCTCACTTACCCGTCTTTTGTAACACTCCTAGAATATGGCAGGAATCCGGAGGTCTTCCTGGGCCCCGGTGGAGGGGATGGTCGGACCACTTGGCCGTGACCAACCTCTCCACCCCAGATCTTGTGACACTGGAACGTCTTTGACTTTTACCTGCCTGTTCTTTCTCTTTGATCCCCTATCCAGGAGTAAGGTTGGCACTACTATAGTACAGAACCACTTCCCAACTGCGATTTTGCCACGCTTTATGGAAAGGTGTGAGGAGGATTAGGAAAGTTCATGTGCAGATTCACATTCACGCACAAGAAATGCATAATACATGACACATATAAATATGGAATATGAAGCCTGACACATTTCTTTCCACCTCTTCACATGGGTTCTGTTGCACCAGCGGCCGACGCCGTCGTGCATTAAAATTGGTAGCGGAGCCGCCTCCGTTTGTATTTCCCGGTGCGAGTGAACAGCGAAACCTACTGCTTATGGGGCGGAAACTACGGTACCGTTTTCTTTGAATTTGTACAATGAAATCTTACGTGTACAACAGTAGAACATGTAAGTGCAAAGTTCTGTCTGCAAATGAAAACGTTTATTTCAGGCTACTGATGATGCCCTAATAAACTGAGGCGAAACGCATCTGGAGAAACAATTGTTGTCATTATTGATTTGCGAACAGACGGTCTTACCCAGAAAGCACAGATATAATACAAGTAGGAAGTGATGCTCGACATTCAACTTCCAGTTCGTCCACGGCTGCGACTGGTCGCGCTTAGCAGGCTCAGCTCGTGTGTGTGCATTTAGAACTGGGGATCAGCGCAGCTCTGCTAGTGCAGCAGTCCTGTGGAGAGCCAGCTGAGCCCTCCAGCGCGCTGCAGCTGCAACCCGTCGGCCAGCAGCTGCCGCCGGAGTCGCGGGGCGTCGACGTCGTGTCGGGGGCGCCACATTGTCTCCTCGTGATGAAGCACGGCGCCGCGTATTCAGCGCCCGGGTCCGCAGTAATTGCAGCGGCGCCTGCTTGCCTGGCCCCACTGACTCAGCACCTCAGCTCACCTCAGCACTCGCTCCGTCTCTCATCTCACTGCTGTGTTCATCGCTCTACACAACTCCTCCCATCCTTCTATCGAGCGGCCTCTCGATCGCCCTGCAACAAGATCCGCTGCCAACACAAGCTGTTTCAATAGTAACGTTCTGTGCCAAACTTATCACTCTGTAACCCAAAAGTTACGCTGTGATACAATTTTCCTGGCGAGAGGATTTATTTTCTTCCTATTTTTAATCAACATTATCCCCCATACTTGAAATACAATTAGGCGACGAAAGCCATGGGAGAGCGATATACACTCCTGGAAATTGAAATAAGAACACCGTGAATTCATTGTCCCAGGAAGGGGAAACTTTATTGACACATTCCTGGGGTCAGATACATCACATGATCACACTGACAGAACCACAGGCACATAGACACAGGCAACAGAGCATGCACAATGTCGGCACTAGTACAGTGTATATCCACCTTTCGCAGCAATGCAGGCTGCTATTCTCCCATGGAGACGATCGTAGAGATGCTGGATGTAGTCCTGTGGAACGGCTTGCCATGCCATTTCCACCTGGCGCCTCAGTTGGACCAGCGTTCGTGCTGGACGTGCAGACCGCGTGAGACCACGCTTCATCCAGTCCCAAACATGCTCAATGGGGGACAGATCCGGAGATCTTGCTGGCCAGGGTAGTTGACTTACACCTTCTAGAGCACATTGGGTGGCACGGGATACATGCGGACGTGCATTGTCCTGTTGGAACAGCAAGTTCCCTTGCCGGTCTAGGAATGTTAGGACGATGGGTTCGATGACGGTTTGGATGTACCGTGCACTGTTCAGTGTCCCCTCGACGATCACCAGAGGTGTACGGGCAGTGTAGGAGATCGCTCCCCACACCATGATGCCGGGTGTTGGCCCTGTGTGCCTCGGTCGTATGCAGTCCTGATTGTGGCGCTCACCTGCACGGCGCCAAACACGCATACGACCATCATTGGCACCAAGGCAGAAGCGACTCTCATCGCTGAAGACGACACGTCTCCATTCGTCCCTCCATTCACGCCTGTCGCGACACCACTGGAGGCGGGCTGCACGATGTTTGGGCGTGAGCGGAAGACGGCCTAACGGTGTGCGGGACCGTAGCCCAGCTTCATGGAGACGGTTGCGAATGGTCCTGGCCGATACCCCAGGAGCAACAGTGACCCTAATTTGCTGGGAAGTGGCGGTGCGGTCCCCTACGGCACTGCGTAGGATCCTATGGTCTTGGCGTGCATCCGTGCGTCGCTGCGGTCCGGTCCCAGGTCGACGTGCACGTGCACCTTCCGCCGACCACTGGCGACAACATCGATGTACTGTGGAGACCTCACGCCCCACGTGTTGAGCAATTCGGCGATACGTCCACCCGGCCTCCCGCATGCCCACTATACGCCCACGCTCAAAGTCCGTCAACTGCACATACGGTTCACGTCCACGCTGTCGCGGCATGCTACCAGTGTTAAAGACTGCGATGGAGCTCGGTATGCCACGGCAAACTGGCTGACACTGACGGTGGCGGTGCAGAAATGCTGCGCAGCTAGCGCCATTCGACGGCCAACACCGCGGTTCCTGTTGTGTCCGCTGTGCCGTGCTTGTGATCATTGCTTGTACAGCCCTCTCGCAGTGTCCGGAGCAAGTATGGTGGGTCTGACACACCGGTGTCAATGTGTTCTTTTCTCCATTTCCAGGAGTGTATACCGAGCGAGATGGCGCGATGGTTCGTACACTGGACTCGCATTCGTGAGGACGACGGCTCAAACTCGCGTGCCGCCATCCTGACTTAGGTTCTCCATTATTTCCCTAAATCGCTTCAAGCAAATGCTGGGATTGTTCCTTAGAAAGGGCATGGCCGACTTCGTTCCACATTCTTCCCCAATCCCTGTTTGCTCCCCTCCCGCAAATCAATCAAGCAGAGCGATATGCACATATGCAGATGGAGGTAGTACCGCGCACACAACGTATAAAAGGGAAGTGCACTGGCGACTGTCAAGTGGAACGGTTTTGGCGTGATTAATGCCACACGACGGAATTTATAGATTTTGATCGCTGAGTGGTAGTTGGAGGTGGACGCGCGGGACATTCCGTTCCCGAAATTGTTAAATTCAGTATTCCGAGATCCACAGTGTCAAGAGTGTGTCGAGAATACCCAATTTCAGGCACTATCTCTCACAACGGACAACGCAGTGGCCTAAGGCCTTCACTTAACGACCGAGAGCAACGCAAAGCGAAAAAGGTGGTCCAACTAAAACATTCCTATTTGTTTACGTACTACACCAATATGTAATAAAAAGTGGGGATTCCTATTTTAAAAAACTCAGTTGATATCCGTTTGATTTATGGAAGGCCATCTAGCGGGCCAACCATAGCGCCATCTGGTTTCCCCCTTCAAGCTAGACGACTTTCGTTCTTTGTAGTTTTTTCGTTTGATGCTTATTTCGTGAGATCTTTGGTCTGGTCACAATCAATGGACCACCCTGTATATTGAACATTGTTGGTTGCCTAACGTCGCAAGAGGCCCAAGAGGGCGAGTACAGCGTCCTGAAGTCTTTAGGAAATGTCTCTGATAGGACAGGGTAAGGCACCTGTGCTCAGAATTCACGGTATCTTTATTACAATAATTCTACATTAATTACGATACGAACGTTATTCTAAAACGAAACACTGTAGGGCTGCAAATTTCTTTTCCACGATACTGAACGATAAAAAATACGTACTTAAAAGGGACGAAAGACCAAGGAGGCTAAGTCCCCACCCACTCACCGAATGATATCATCAATTCCGTTAACACTCTACGCCTTTTGCTGGGCTGTGCTGTACTGTAATAAACAGCTGTCTGAAAATGCAACTTCTTCATTGTGGATACCACAGTCATAAATTCATTTAACGAATACAGCATTTTCCCACTTAAGCTGTATTTATTTAAACCATTTCTTCGCTCCTCAACTAGTTTCGTCTTTTTAAGCCATTACGCAGTGTATTACTATTTTACCACCATGAAAGGGAACGACAGTAGAGTCAATGTAATATTAGCGGAATGTATTTACCTAGACTAAGATATCTTATGGATGAAGTACGTATGTACTCAAGGAAAGAAAATATCTCTAAATAATAAAATTATTAGAAGGGCATGGTATGTCATACGAGGGATGTAGTGAGATTTTTTATACAGCTTAACAATGGATGATGGCTTAAGGAGTCGATACTAGGTGTGGAACCAAGAAGCAATTTCAGTAAATACAGCCTAAGCGGAAAAACACCGCATTCATTTATCTGAAAATCGTTTCCGAGTTGAAATTGTACGGTCATGAAAACAAAATAAAGGAATACTTTCATTCGTTTAGCGGGACAGGGTGGAATGTTACTAGTATCATCCACATTTAGTATTACCACGATGTCTTGGTTCGCTCAATACTGTGCCACCCATACCACTGACACTTAGCGCAGGTACATCTCCGCGCTTGAAGTTTCCAGGCGTAGACATTATTTCAAACTAAGACGCTATTTCACAACCCAAGTTTTACTAACTGCATACGATAACGGAGAAATATTTCAGGAACTAAATCCCTAAAACCGTAGTAGCTTCTATCACAGAAACGTCAGTAATACAATGACCAATAACTACGCACCGGCAGGTGGCAAGATGTGTGGAGTGGCCATCACATTCCTAGACCTGAGGATTGTTCGGCAACTCTCAAAAATACGACTTGCTGTAGATCTCTTCATGAGGAACAAGCAAAATATGCTAACTTCGTAATTTGCGTGCAATATCTGCGTTGCAATGAGTTTTCCCTCTGGTTACTTCCATCCCAAGCTATCAACGGTCTTTTACGTCTTCCACCACCCTTAGCTTGTGGGGTCTTCGGAGTTGGAGGTATACAACAAACGGAAGCATGGAGACTTCGACGATTGGACTAAGCTGTTGCATCATTTCCTACCGTGCTTCATACTTTCTTCTTCAGGCCGTTTTGTCTCGTACTGGGCCAGTGATCTTCCTCAACATCTTACGCTAGAAATTTTTTATGGTTCCATATTGCATCAGTGGTAATTTGTTGCAGTATTTAACATTATTTTAATTCTACTTGAAACAGCGTGCTTGACGTTAAAGTAAGTTCTTGATACACTAGTGATAGTGTTTTTCACATGTTTGTTGAATAAGGTGCCCAAGCATTTCTAGTTTTCTGCCTTAGAATATCTTAAATCTCCAACATGAGACAGAGAATTCTGCACCGTTTCTGTGGTGAATATCATCTACTCACCGCAGATTTTGTGGCTCAATGCGGATACTGCCAAGGCTATCTGCGTAGGCTAACGCACGAACTCTCTCATTTAAGTTAGTCCTATCCCATTTTTCTTTATTTCGCGGCGGATGTTCTCAGAAAGTGCATTCAACACTACGAGCGAGGTACGTCCACCTTTGTCGCAAACCAGATCCAACATCAAACAGGCGGTATGTCTCTCATTGACATTTTACCTCCACTCAGGGTCCGGTCTTGCCATCTCTCACTATGCTCACCAGTTCCATTGGTTACGAATATTTCCTCATAATGTAGTGTAGGATCAACCTGCTGAGGCCGTAGGTGTCACATTAGAAAAGTAGTATATTGAAGCACTTTGTCAAACTAATGTACGCTCCGAGGAAGACAGCTGCAGCGCGACAGAAATATATGATATTTTAGTGTGGTATAAGATGACATGGCGGAACACTCAGAAGTCTTCTGACGAGATTTAGACTGGCCGCGAAAGCCCACATACATATCCCAGTATTTCAAATGCAGCATATATCGTTATAAACGTAAAATTGCGAAATGCCAAGACTGTTATTAAATGCATTTATTCACAATCGTGATTTCAGCCTGCTAGATCATTCTCAAGTGATACTTCACTATAAAGTGTATTTATGCTTGATCGTTCCTCTTGACCGAGCGATGTGGTGCAGTAGTTAGCGCACTGGATTCGCATTCGCGAGGACGACGGTTCAAACCCCCGTCCGGCCATGCTGGTTTAGCTTTTCCGTGATTTTCCTAAATCGCTGCAGGCAAATGCCGGGATGGGTCCTTTGAAAGGGGACGGCAGATTTCCTTCCCCATCCTTCCCTAATCCGATGGGACCGATCACCTCGGTGTTTGGTCGCCTCATCCGAATCAACCAACCAACTTCCGATTGAAAGGACACTGTCACCGTGTCTTCCCTGTTTATGTATTCGATATGCACAACAAGACAGGAGTTTTCGTCATTTGTAGGCATATAAAAGAACGTAGCACTTCGTGTTGTTATTACAACGAACTTGCTAGGATTTATTACTTGAGGTACTGCGTTATTTTATGTAAATAGTGAATTCTCCTGTCTTATTATGCAAATGGAACAACGATCATGGTAGACTTGAGGACAGTGTTTTCTTAAGGAAGGATAATGGATTAACATTTCACTTGAGAATATAAAAAAACACTCCGTCTTTAGGCCACGAGTTGACTACCGGGACCATCCGACCGCCGTATCATCCTCAGGGGAGGATGCGGATAGGAGGGGCGTGGGGTCAGCACCCCCCTCTCCGGCAATTATGATGGTATTCTTGACCGAAGCCGCTACTATTCGGTCGAGTAGCTCCTCAATTGGCATCACGAGCCTGAGTGCACCCCGAAAAATGCCAACAGCGAATGGCGGCCTGGATGGTCACCCATCCAAGTGCCGACCACGCCCGACAGCGCTTAGCTTCGGTGATCACACGGGAACCGGTGTATCCACAGCGGCAAGGCCGTTACCTGAGAATAATATAACAGGTCGAAATCACGGTCATGCGTAAACGCCTTTAATAAAAGTCCTGACAGAAAATTTTCCTAAAGTATTACAGGACTGTGGACGCAAGTAAACAGAAAAAGATGAAGTTTCGAGTAAATATACGACGCTGCAGCAGTTAGTATACCGAATAACTGCTGGATTAAAGTACGTGTCTGAAACATGCATCCTGAAAGGATTTAAGTGTTTGGAGATGAAGTACGAAATGAAGATATGCTATTGACTCCATGGGAAACGCTTATCGGCGACAGTCTGGTGCGAAATGTGCTGAGGCATTCAGGAATGTTATCACGCTAATGGAATGAGCGGTAAACGGGGGGGGGGGGGGGGGGAGGGGGGGTGTAAGGGTAGAACACTATCGAGCCTACGAGGGAGCAGATTTGCACTGAAGAAGATAGCGAGACATGGGCGACGTGAAGCACATGGAAAGGCTGGTGACTTCTAAAAAATGTTAAAAGTCCCGATGCAGTTAAAACAGTCCCCCGTTAGACGCGATAGAAGTTTCCAGAATGAGATCTTCACTCTGCAGCGGCGTGTACGCTGATATGAAACTTCCTGGCAGATTAAAACTGTGTGCCGGACCGAGACTCGAACTCGGGACCTTTGCCTTTCGCGGGCAAGTGCTCTACCGACTGAGCTACCCAAGCACGACTCACGCCCCGTCCTCACAGCTTCACTTCCGCCAGTACCTCGTCTCCTGCTTTCGCGATAGAAGTTGCCAGGCAACAGCGGGCTCTAGAATGCCTGTGGGCGGCCGGGACTGGCTGGTGAGTCGTGTGGAATCTGCATGCGGTGCAGCGCGCTGCACGGCGGGCCGTGGCGGCGCAGGGCGCGGGCGACAGCCACTTCCGGCGGAGAGCTTCCGGCGGCCGGCCTTGGGCGCGGCTGCCGCCCACGCAGGTGCCGGCTGGCCATTGCAACAGCCGCGCCGCGCCGCCCCAGTCTCCCTGCTCTGCTTCCTGGTCCACCGGGCCGTCTCCCGCCGAACTGTCCAGCGGCGCTGCCACTGTACCATACACATTCAGTAGTGCCTGACACTCTTAGGTCGCTACACTGTGGAGAGACGATCCCAAACATTTGCGTGAATCCCTGGTCTTAAAGAAAACGTTCTACGAAAGCGAGGGGGAGAAAAAGGAATCGTCCACCCAAATGCAGAATTCGTATTTCTTTTTGGCAAGCTTTCTCTTGGCCAACCAGCCGGTACACCAGATCACCTGTCTCCAAACCACCCCTCTAAAATTATTATGTAGGCATTGCAATATTATTATATTTCAGTTACTTTGCATGTGAGACATTTGTCATTAAAAAAAGGACAGCCAACGAGATGTAGCTCGTAAATATGCTAAGCATCACAGCGCGAGAGTAAAGAGATGAAATATTTTCTTTTTTTTTAATCTGCGCCTATACCAAAACGCGCGTCCAGCGTTTAAATACTCTAAATAAACACTATGACCCGCTGGGCGCAGATATTTAAAATCATTGCCGCAGCGCTTGATAGCAAGAAGCTGCGAAGCAGAAGAGAGAACAATCTATCTTTTGTTAAGAAATATTCTAGTGACATCATTATACCTTTGGTCGCCAACATGTTAAGACGACCGGCCGGGATAGCCGTGCGGTTCTAGCCGCTACAGTCTGGAGCCGAGCGACCGCTACGGTCGCAGGTTCGAATCCTGTCTCGGGCATGGATGTGTGTGATGTCCTCAGGTTAGTTAGGTTTAATTAGTTCTAAGTTCTAGCCGACTGATGACATCAGAAGTTAAGTCGCATAGTGCTCAGAGCCATTTTGAACCAAAAATGATGTTAAAATTGTATATGAGCTTTGTTACAGGTTCGGTCTTTATCGCGGTGTGTCGATTGTATTTGGGAGACCACTAATGTGTTAATCTTTCTCTTACGAAATTCCACTAATTTGCTTTCATTTCCGTTTTTATATTGAAATAGGTCCCTTAGGTATTTTCATCGAAGATTCTGATTGCTGAAGGCAATCCGGGTATAAAAGGTCAATTATTCGCATAATCAGTCCGTCCGTACGTCTCCTGAACACAAAATCTCTCTTGTAAAGTCGTACTAAAAAAAAAAAAATAAGAAAAGTCCACAGAGGATAGCAGTAAGTACACAATGTAGCATCTTGCATTTTGTCAGTAAATATTACCAACCAACAGTTACAGCACCTCTGTTATTAATAAGCAAGTTCCTAACGCCAAATCAACCACGAAAGCATTTGTTTGAGTGGGCCATGCAACACCTTTACATAAGTTGGAACATTTTGGTATTTAGGGAAAGAGCTCAGCAAAGTTGAAGTTGATATCTGGAATGTGGGAAGCATAACGTTATCATCCAATGTCAACAAACAGGCAAGAGTTTGAATGTGGTTAGGGACATGGAAAGTGGAACTGCCACAGGGTACTGTTCTGGGTCCAGTGCTTTTCTTAGTATACAGGATGATTAACGTTTTGAAACCTCCGAAGTGTCGTAGATGACTCTGAGAGAACTAATTTAATACAAGACACATGGGATTGCAAATATGAAATACCTCAAAAGTGAAGGGCAAATTTTGAACATGTGGCGTCACCATATGACATACCTTGCCATGCGTGCTGCGGTTGAGCCTGTCGGTCTCTCTCACCTGATCCTCCCAACCATAGTCAATTATTCGCGTCGGTGTGGTTCCCTGCCCATGTGCGCGACTTTGGCGCGTGGGGCTCAGGCTTCGAGTCTTGCGTCTGGCAGGCAGGAATTTTTTTCACTGCGCTAAACAGTTGGGTGTTTACGTTGTGGTAAAATTTAATATTTTATTTACCGCTGTCGCTGTCTCCGCTAGTTTATTGCAAAGTGCAGTACAACAAAAAACTGCCGTACTATGTCACAAGTAAATGAGCATAAGCTTGCGAATTGTGTCGTTACCAGTAAATGGCGTACGGTTTCTTTACTAAATGGTGTGTGTTAACAAAAAAAGAAGGGGCAAAAGGAAAGAAAAATAGCGAAGTCAATGATGATTTTTAATTCTGTACTTCGAAGGGAGGGAAATCGTAAACTAAAACACTCTTTACAATAAAGGAACTAAGGACGAAGAAAAAGAAATTTAGGATCTGTTAGATGAGGATCAATTTGGGTTTGGCATAGGTAAAGGCACCAGTGGTAGTTCCGATGATGTGCTTGATGATAGAAGAAAAACATAAGAAAAATCAAGAGAAGTTAACGGGATTTACCTGGAAAGGGAAAATCATGCAGGATTTTCGATCTGAGAAAAATAGGAGTAATCTACGGGGAAATACATAATATACAATACGTACAAGAATAGGAAAATACCTAATATACTATACGTACATAACGAAGAGGTAAAAGTAAGATTTTAAGACAGAAAACGAAGTGCTCGGATTAAAAAGGATGTAAGACAGTGATGCAGTCCATCGCGCCTACTGTTCGATATGTACATCCAAACAGCAATAACGGAAATGAAAAAAGAAAAAAAGGTTGAAGAAGGGGTTGAAATTTAGGAGAAAGGATATCAGTGATGAATTTCGCTGATGTCATTGCTGTCCTCAGTGAAAGTGGAGAGAAATTAGAGGACCTAGTAAATGAGCAAACAATCCAATGAGTAGAGAATGGATTGAGGGTGGTGATGAGCAACAGATACAAGATCAACGGTAAAGTTCAAGTAACTTACGAAAATGCACGATGGTGACGACTTTGGCAGCCGCCGATATTTTGACATATTCAAGGCACCGGAACTCTGTGCAACGGACCATGGTGACCACGAAGTTAAGGATTTCTGCTACTTTGGAAAGAAAATGACGTATGGGGGGGGGGGGGGGGTGAAACAAGGTGGACTTAAACAGCACATCACCACAGGTAAACAACGAACACTTGGCCAAAATAAATCTCCTGCTATCAAGTACCCGTCGTAACTTGAGGAAGACATTAATGAAGATACGTGCACGTCAGTCTACGGAAGTGAATCTTAATCTGTGAGAAATCCGGAAAAATCGATAAGCAGAGAGTTCGATAGGTAGTACTATAGAAGGCTATTAAAATATTATATGGACTGATAAGGTGAGGAATGAGAAAGTACTCCGCAGAAGCGCTGAAAGAAACGAACATATGACGAACAGTGATAGTAAGAAGAGACGTCCTGAAAGGACGTGAATTAAGACATCGGGGAGTAGCTTCCATGGTAAAAAAGGAAGCTGCAGGCGGGGAAAGCTGTAACTGAAAAATGTTCAAATGTGTGTGAAATCTTATGAGAGTTAACTGCTAAGGTCATCAGTCCCTAAGCTTACACATTACTTAACCTAAATTATCCTAAGGACAAACACACACACATCCCGCAGGACCAGCCGCAAATTCTATGACTGCAGCGCCCTAGACCGCTCGGCTAATCACGCGCGGCATTGTAACTGAAGACAGTTTTTTTTTTTTTTTTTTTTTTTTTTTGTCATCAGTCTACTGACTGGTTTGATGTGGCCCGCCACGAATTCCTCCCCTGTGCTAACCTCTTCATCTCAGAGTAGCACTTGCAACCTACGTCCTCAATTATTTGCTTGACGTATTCCAATCTCTGTCTTCCTCTACATTATATCCACCAAATAACAATCTGCTACTCTGAGATGAACAGGTTGTCCAGAGACGAAGTAATGGCGGGCCACGTCGAACCAGACAGAAGACTTCCGACAGAACAGACATGAGAAGACCGTCGTTTTTGGAGGAACCAACCTGGCGTCTTTCTCAAGCGATATTAGGGAAACCAAGACAAACCTAAATCTGCATGTCCTGAACAGTTCTACTTCCTTGCACACTAGGACTCTCTCTCTCTCTCTCTCTCTCTCTCTCTCTCTCTCTCTCTCTCTCTCTCTGTCCCTGTGTCTCTCTGTTTGACGTACCAATGGTTTCGGTGCGTCTTAAACATTCTATTTTGGAGAGTGACAGCGTTGTTGAGAAACTCGTTGCGACCGACACGGGTCGCGATGAGGTGGAATAACCGTATTGCGGAAGCTCTGCTAGCAACATGTTCGTGAGTCAGGCTCTTGATGACCCACAAAAGCCGCGTAGGGGTGGCGTTGGTGTCTCAGTGGGCGGCCCAACCGTTACTCGCCGTAATCTCTCCGGCGCTGCGGCCGCTTCTCTTATAAGGTGACACACTGCCGAGGTTGGCTGCAGGACGACCAGATTTGCTATCTCTGCTGTCACTCAGTAGAATGACATTTATCCTGAGCAGCATCGGCGTTGTAATTTTTCGCAACGCACTATTTTTTCGATATATCGATGGACGCGTGGTACATTCCATTAGAGCAATTTGATACTGCTGCTGCTGCTCCTGTTGTTGTTGTATTTGCTGTTGTCGTTGTATTTGATGTTGTTGCTGTATTTGTTGTTGTTGGGCGTCAGTCAAAATGACTGGCTTGATGTAGAAGGTAGACTGGTGAAGAGAGCTGCAAGTCTTTTCAGATCTACGTAACTGCTCTATACTCGTAATGCTCTGTAGCTCGGATAAAAACTCTGGAACATCATTTTTGATGATTGAGATGTCAGCATCGGCTGTATAGAATTTTTGAAAGTTCTTTTCTAGGCGCTACAGTCTGGAACCGCGCGACCGCACGGTCGCAGGTTCGAATCCTGCCTCGGGCATGGATGTGTGTGGTGTCCTTAGGTTAGTTAGGTTTAAGTAGTTCTAAGTTCTAGGGGATTGATGACTTTAGCACTTAAGTCCCGTAGTGCTCAGAGCCATTTAAGCCAAAGTTCATTTCTGTTGACGTTCGTGTGGTTGCCCACCATACCTTTTTAACAATTTCGGGCACGTACAGACTATCGTTTGCGAACGGATTACAAGACAACACAGTGTGGCACTGAAAATGAGCGTGTGGTCTGGATACTGATCCTACGTAAAAAAAATCCTAAATAAATACCATTCAGTCACTGTTGAGACTCATCAGAAATCAGTTTCCTGATCCATTAGGATTGAGATGCTTTCTAAATATACTGGACTACACCCGCTTCTTTTAGCGTCCATACTTTCCTTTGAAATCAAAATAACTATTCCTTGATGCCTCACTATTTTTCTTGTATACATATCCCTTCTCCTAGTCATTTGGTGAACTAATGCACTTTTCTCCCACTTTTGTTTCTTTCTTACGGTCATATTTCGAAAGCTACCACCCTCTTCCCGTACGCTTATCAACCATGTTTCACTTTCTGAACAAAACTCTGGAAATACTCCCTCAGTCTCATATTTGCATAACAACGAATCATATTTATGTACGATGGAGAGTTGCTAATAAAATGAAGATTCATTCGCAACCAGTTAAGGTCGAAATGATCGTCATTATGCGACATGAAGTTATTACAGCAGCCTAAATGGTAACCCTCTGTGCCGTCAATTATAGAAATGGAATAATTCAGACTCGTTTTGCATAACTTTCGTTAATAGTAAAACATATTTATACACTTCAGTGATCTTAGTACGCTGTTCATTTCTACCTTCGTTGCTGTTGCCGCGAGGGTTAGCCGCGCGGTGTCAGGCGCCTTGCCACGGTTCGCGCGGTTCCCCCCGTCGGAGGTTCGAGTCCTCCCTCGGCATTGGTTTATGTATGTTGTCCTTAGCGTAAGTAAGTTTAAGTTAGATTAAGTAGTGTGTAAGCCTAGGGATCGATGACCTCAGCAGTTTGGTCCCAAATAAACTTACCACAAATTTCCAAATTTTGATGCTGTTATGGAGAGTACTCCCCATTTCCGTCTGGTAAACAGTTCGATGAGAAACAGGAAGTAAATACTGGTTTGTTTAATCAGAATTTCTTCGCAGTACTTAAATATTACTTTTATTTAATGCTTTCAAGCTGTGGGCCATCAACTGTTCAAATTTTACTTAAACTTTATTCTGTGTCAGTGTATCTTTTCCACGAAATGTTTTCTTGATATTGCCAATCTAAATTTCCTTTACTGCACTTGCCAGAAGATCAATACACACTATCTGTGCGAAAGCATCAGGGCAGTATTAGTCGACATTAATAAGGGATGTGTCAACCCTTCGCCTCTATGGTGGCTCTAACTCTGGTGCGTACACTTTCAATGAAGGGTCTAGATGCCTGTCACGGAATGGTAACCCATTCTTCAAGACACGAAACCAGAGAAAGTAGTGATTGGAGACTCTGGGATCTGGAGTGGTACCGAAAGGACCCACCGCCACACGCCGTTAGATGGCTTGAGGAGTGTGGTGTAGATGTAGATGTAGATCATCATCTCCGAACTATCTCTCTACTGTACGCAGTGCACAGTATTGTAAATGTGTTCATATCCTTCTGCAATTAGCGTTTTATTAAACGTTCAAGGGGCCATCAAAAAGAAACGATCCGGAGGCATATTTACGGAAACCAGTACCTATATGTTGAAAGTATTGAACCTGGCTGTTGAGACACTTGCCCCACTGTGGCACAAAGCGGTGAATGGCAGTCTCATAAAATTCCCAGGTCTGCGATGTTAACCAGTTCTGCACGTAAAGCTGGACGTCGTCGGCCGAGGTGAACCGTTTGCCCCTCGTTTGCCCCTCAGAGACCAAAAATGGCTTAATCACAGGGAGAGAGGTCCCGACTGTATGGAGCGTGGCCGACAACCTCCCATTTGATTTTCTGCAAGAGTGCTGCAACTGTGTTGGCCGTATGAGGCTTTGCACTGTCGTGGAGCAGAATGACCCCACGGGTGAGATTGCCTGGTCATTTTGATTTGATCGCTTGGCGAAGGGTGGTCGAGGTTTGCGAGTAACGCTGGGCATTCACTGTTGTCCCGTGCTGCAGGAAATGAATCTGAAGGGGGCTATTTCTGGTCTCCTTAAAATGGCTCTGAGGGGCAAACGATTCATCTCGGACGATGACGTCCAGATATACGCGCGGAACTACTTAACAATGCAGCCCTAGGAATTTTATGAGACAGCAGTTCACCACCTTGTGTCACAGTGGGACAAGTGTCTCAACAGCCAGGGTTAATACTTCTATCAAGCAAGTACTGGTTTCTGTAATTATGACTCCGGCTCGTTTCTTTTTGAACGCCCTTTATGATAAGAGGACGACACAGTTGCCACCATAAACACCCCATGATATAAGCTGCTGAGAATTCTTCCGGTTTGTATGGCCGTGGTGCATGGAACTCTTCTACCCCTGAGTTTCGTCCAAAGCTACGTTGGACATCTTCGGAGGTGTTTCTGGTTGTGCTGAGTCTTGCCGACTGACGAGTCGAACGTCGAAGAACGGCCTAAATACCGTGGAGAGTGGGCTTGGTATGGATTTCACGCAATAGCAGAGAAGAACCTTGTCAAGGATAAAATATAAATATCGGTCATAGTACGTCAAAGATAAAAAATTCTCATCGATTCTGTAGCGCCACTGTCCATACCTCGCTGAGTTTCATAGCTTCTTCTTTTCTGTTAAAATTATCACCATGTTTGTATATTTCGATGGCTTCTCTATATAGCCGTGGATAATAGTTCGTCATAGTACATAAAACTTCAGTTTCCGAAAATTTCACTACGTGATCACCTGATTGAAGATCATGTTCCGCCACGGCTGACTTGTCTGTTTTCCCTAGTCAAATGCACTGCACGTCATACCCCGAGGAGATTTAAACCCGCAAACCGCCCACCAGAGCGTTGTTTCACCATGTATCAGTATTATACCTAATTTATGAGAATGAGTGTAGAGGGGAGAGAGAGAGAGGGAGAATAATTGAGGACTATGAGTGCAAATGCTTTTCTGAAATGAAGAGTTTAGTACAAGAAAGGAGCCGGCCGCGGTGGCCGTGCGGTTCTGGCGCTGCAATCCGGAACCGCGGGGCTGCTACGGTCGCAGGTTCGAATCCTGCCTCGGGCATGGATGTGCGTGATATCCTTAGGTTAGTTAGGTTTAAGTAGTTCTAAGTTCTAGGGGACTTATGACCTAAGATGTTGAGTCCCATAGTGCTCAGAGCAATTTGAACCATTTTACAAGAAAGGAATTCGTGGTGGACCCCTTCACACACAACAGTATACAACTCATCTGAGTCTTTACTTTACGAAAGGTTTGACTATTATGCTCCTTCAACCGTGTATTCACACTTCTCTTTGTAGTTACAGTGTAGACCCTACCGCACGGAATCTTGTATACACCACTTGCAGACAGAGGGAGACGTTTATTCTTAACGGAACGAAGTGCTTGGCCTATTTTCTTAGTGGGTCCGAAAATCGGTGGAGCGTCATGTTTTCTTAAAATCTTGCCGATTTGATGCATTAGTTTTTAGATGAAAGGTAGAGAAACCGTGTTCTTCCATCGCTGTGGCCAATCATTGTCCTTAGGCCTCCTGTTATTCTGTCACAAAACTGTATTTATTTCCTTAGTAGAGTACACATTCTTCTCAAAAGCCTGCTTTAGATGTTTGAACTCTGCGTCCAGAACAGAAAAGAAGAAGCTATGAAACTCAGCGATACATGGACAGTGGCGCTACAGAATCAATGAGAAGTTTTTATCTTTGACGTACTATGATCGATAGTTATTTTTTATCCTTGACAAGGTTCTTCTCTGCTATCACGTGAAATCCAGACCATGCCCATTCTCCACGGTATTTAGGCCGTTCTCCGTTCTCATCACAACCAGGAGAAATTCCGAAGATGTCAACGTAGCTTTGGACGAAACGTCAGGGATAGAAGAGCTCCATGGACCACGGCCATACAACCCGGAAGAATTCTCGGCAGCTGAAACATCCGGTCGTGTGAGCCCTCATTGTACCCCATGATATAACAGCTCCTTAGTGTTCCACTGTTCGCACCACACATAATGCCGGGTAACGTTCTTCAAACCTTTCCATCTGGTTGCCACAATGTACTGAGTGATTCAGAACCGTTCAGTGGCATCACTCGTGAACACCTCAAGCTTCACTTAGCGCTGACTACATAAATGTGCGGCTTACGAGGAGCTGCGCGGAGTCATTATGCTAGGTGCACCACTACTAGCACTTTCCTAGATTTGGTTGGTTTGTGGGGGTAGAAAGGACCAGACTTCTACGGTCATCGGACTCTTTCGTAGATTTCACGGGATTATTTTACAAGCATCCTCTGCAAAACCTGGCAGTCAGTACGTAAGTTCTGGCTGGCCTTCCTTTAGCTGTGGTTGTTCCTTCGTGTTTCCGTTTCACATTCGCATTACAAACAGTCGATCTGGGCAGCTTAAGAAAGGTAGATTTGTTGCTCAGGTGACCTTGAATGACCCGTCTACGTCTGAAGTCACTGAGCTCTGCTGACGGACTCGTTCCGCTGTAATTACTGCTTCTCTGCTGATGACACACCATTCCCTTCCTCCTTTTATACTGGCGGGTCCGCCTTTTGTGACACCTAGTGGGCAATACCGCATTGTATAGGGATGTTTGGATACTTTTGTTCGGATAGTCCGTACACCTAAGTTATAAGACAGCGAATAAAATCTAAATTGATTCTGAACTGTAAGAAAAATGAGACCCTCCAAATGAGTAGTCAAAGAATTCTATTAAATTAGACGTTAAACCCCAAAACTTTTGAAGATTGTCGAGTCAACACAATATCTAGGTGCTACAATTACGAATAACTTAAATTAGAATCATTGCATAGAACATTTTGTGGGAGACACTGCATTTTTTTTAAACAGAATACTTGAAGGCGAAACGAATCTTCTACAGAACTGCCAACACCGCGCTTTTGCATTATCTTCTAGAGTATTGCTGTTATGGAATCCTTATAACATAGTGTTGACAGGACATTAAGAAAGTTCAAAAGAGAGACTCTCGTGCCACGTATACTATAAGCGAGTTGAAGTGGCAGTTATTAAAACAAAGGCTGTTTTCTTTTAACGAAATTTCGCTTAATAAATTTTTCCTTTGAAGACGTCCACCCCCAGAGATGAATGGCCAGCGTGACGGACTGCCGTCCTAAGGGGCCAGAGTTCGATTCCCGGCAGGGTCGGGGATTTTCTCCGCTCACAGACTGGGTGTTGTCTTCATTATCATTTCATCCTCTTACGGCGCGCAGGTCACCCAATGTGGTGTCGAATGTAATAAGACTTGCACCAAGGCTGCCCCATAAGGGGCTCCCGGCCAATGACGCCAAACGCTCATTTCCATTTTCCTTTGAATACGAAAATGTTACGAGGACTCGCGTCAACACAAGGAGAGATGATGGTGATAAAATAAGGGAAATCAGAGCTCATAAGGAAAGATTTAAGTGGGAACGGTACTGAAGAGTCAAAGTATTTGCATTCTCTAACAAACATTTTTGTGTGTATCGGAGATTAATCATGTACATGTAGATATACTAGAATCGTTTGATAACGCCTGCAAAGCTGAGACAGGCTTTTAGTGAGCGTTAGTGAACATATAATTTTGAAGGAAGTTCATAGGCACGCTGGGGCCATGATTTTAAATTACACATTCCAAAGCAATATTCGTAGATATTTAAATCATGTGAGTGTAACCTATAACTCAGTACACGAAATGGCAGGTACATCCAAGTTTTCTGATTTTCCTTGCTGTCACACCAAAAGCTACAGTATTCTGAAGAAAACAGCATTATGAGCACGAAATCAAGCTGCTTGCAGCCCTGTCTAAAAAAAAAAGTTGGCATTAGTTTCAGTGACTCTGCAGCGCTTTTTGAACAGAGATGAAAGCAACGTATTTTCTTTATGGACTGTACAGAACAGGGTAGGCTTTAAGTCTCGATCCGTTTCTTCGAAATAATACGGAACTATAATCCATTTCTGTGATAACGTGCTGCATATACAAGAATCAATGATACTGAACGGTTCAACATTACGCTGAAGGAAAAAGCGTAGCAGTTTAAGCTGCTTCACAAATTAGACCACAGAAACTACGCCGCTCGACAAGCTGCGTGTTACGATTTGATACAAGCTGCATACACCGAACACCCCACGGATCATAATTTCTTCAGTTTTTACCTCACATTCCACATCTGCGGGAAAGATAACGACCCTGAGCGCCGTACGCTGACACTGAATGGCACCTCACGCTTCCAATCAATGGCAAAGAACCGCGCGGTTAGAGGCGCCTTGTCGCTGATTGTGCGGCTCCTCTCGCCGGAGGTTCGAGTCCTCACTCGGATATGGGTGTGTATGCTGTACGTATCATACGTTAGTTTAAGTAGTGTTTAAGTCTTGTGACCAATGACCTCAGCAGTTCGGGCCCTTTAGGAATTCTCACACATTTCAACATTTGAATGGCAAAGAGAGACTTGGATTCGCAAATACTACAGTTTATACGTCCTTTATTTATTTTCCGTAAGAAAACTTTTACCTCAATATGTTAGAGCAACCCCTGGATAACCGGAGCTTCATCAAAATGGCATTGCTGACACTTATGTTTCAACACGATGAAACACCCTGCCACTTTCCTCTCACAGGAATGGAGTAACTAATCGTAGATTCGCTAAGAGGTGGATGCGCAGAGGTTCGGCATGATTATGACCAATGTGTTCACTTGATTTGATACCCTTGGATTTCTTCTCTTGGGGGTACGTGAATTCAAAGCTGAAAAAAACAATAGTTAAGACATCTCTAGCCTGTAAGAGCCTCACTGCAGGATGCAGCAACGGCAATTTTACAAAACATGCTTCAGATCTGTTCTTCAGCGCTGGGAGTAAGGTTTCGAGATGAACGGAGGCCATGTCCAGGTACAATTAAAATCTATGTGTAAACTGACAATGGAAATGAAATGAGCGTTTGGCGTCATTGCGGGGCACGTCCAGCCGGCTTGGTGCAGGTCTTACACTATTGGCCATTAAAACTGCTACACCACGAAGATGACGTGCTGCAGACCCGAAATTTAACCGACAGGAAGAAGATGCTGTGATATGCAAATTATTAGCTTTTCACAGTATTCACACAAGGTTGGCGCCGGTGGTGACACCTACAACGTGCTGACATGAGGAAAGTTTCCAACCGATTTCTCATACACAAACAGCAGTTGACCGGCGTTGCCTGGTGAAATGTTGTTGTGATGCCTCGTGAGAGGGGGAGAAATGCGTACCATCGCGTTTCCGACTTTGATAAAGATCTGATTGTAGCCTATCGCGATTGCGGTTTATCGTATCGCGACATTGCTGCTCACGTTGGTCGAGATCCAATGACTGTTAGCAGAATATGTAATCGGTGGGTTCAGGAGGGTAATACGGAACGCCGTGCTGGATCCCAACGGCCTCGTATCACTAGTAGTCGAGATGACAGGCATATTATCCGCATGGCTGTAACGGATCGTTCAGCCACGTCTCGAGGCCTGAGTCAACAGATTGTGACGTTTGCAAGATAACCAGCATCTGCACGGACAGTTCGACGATATTTGCAGTAGCACGTACTATCGGCTCGGAGACCATGGTTGCGGTTACCCTTGACGCTGCATCACAGACAGGAGCGCGTGCGATGGTGTACTCAACGACGAACCTGGGTGCACGAATGTCAAAACGTCATTTTTTCGGATGAATCCAGGTTCTGTTTACAGCGTCATGATGGTCGCAATTGTGTTTGGCGACATCGAGGTCAACTCACATTGGAAGCTTGTATTCGTCATCGCCATATTGGCGTATGACCCGGTGTGATGGTATGGGGTGCCACTGGTTATACGTCTCGGTCACCTCTCGTTCCTATTGACGGCACTTTGAACAGTGGACGTTACATTTCAGATGTGTCACGACCCGTGGCTCTCCCCTTCATTCGATCCCTGCGAAACCCTACGTTTCAGCAGGATAATGCACGACCGCATGCTGCAGGTCCTGTACGGACTTTTCTGGATACAGAAAATGTTTGACTGCTGCCCTGGCCAGCACATTCTCCAGACTTCACACCAATGGAAAACGTCTTGTCAATGGTGGCCGAGCAACTGGCTCGTCACAATACGCCAGTCACTACTCTTGGTACACTGTGGTATAGTGTTGAAGCTGCATGGGCAGCTGTAGCCCTACACGCCATCCAAGCTCTGTTTGACTCAATGCCCAGGCGTATCAGGGCCGTTATTACGGCCAGAGGTGGTTGTTCTGTGTACTGATTTCTCAGGATCTGTTCACCCAAATCGCGTGAAAATGTAATCACATGTCAGTTCTAGTATAATATATTTTTCCAATGAATACCCGTTTATCATCTGCAGTTCTTGTTGGCGTAGCAATTTTAATGGCCAGTAGTGTATTACCTTCGACGCCATATTGGGCGACCTGCGCGCTGCATGGGGATGAAATGATGATGAAGACAGCACAACACCCAGCCCCTGAGCGGAGAAAATCCCCGACCCATCCGGGAATCTAAACCGGGCCCGTAGGGCAACAATGCGTCACGCTGACCACTCAGCTATCGGCGCGGGGGGGGGGGGGGGGGGGGGGACAGACTGACAATAAAGATACGTGAAAATTACGTAAATGGCTCTATTACTTCATAGAAATGGGTCGAAACTTTATGACCGCCCTGCACATGTTGTGTCGTAAATGACAAGACAGAGACCGAATTGTGTAATGAAAGTGAGAAAGGGAAGTCGAACAAAAAGAGAATCTTGCCCAACCCGATTGCGTGTTCACGGCGGAGGAGGAGGAGGAGAAAAAGTGACGGCTACAGACGTTTCCCTGGCGAGGGCGCATCGCCGGTGTCAGAGCAAAGTCGTCTGCAAGGACGCGCCGGGCGTACAATGGTGAGAACGGAAGGAAGCGGCCAGCTGCATGCGTTTCGCAACAGCCGCGGACGACGTCGCCAGAGGCGGCGGCTGCAGCACAGGGCCCGGGTTCACGCCCCGGTGCACGCCCAAGGCCAGCAAGTGACACGGCCTCATCTGGCCGAAGAATGGCGACCCTCGGCCATCGCTCACGCTACGGTCACCAAGCTTTTTCTCCGGAGGCGTTTCGCAATGCCTCATTCTCCTGGTGTTGCCGCCGGGGCATCACGCTGCATCGAGCCCCTGCAAGGCCGGCGGCCTACAGCGCGCTTCTCCCGCCGCTTGCATCACCTGAGGCCTGGCGCCGAAGCAGACCACTCTGCCGCCCTTCTGAATGTTGGTCCGGCGACTCACGTGGGCACCGAGACCGCTGGAAGCGGAACAGACCTCCTGGTCCCCCACGTTACTGCCCGAGAGGGACAGGGAGAGCTATCTGAGAACATTTGGCCTCACTCCAAAATGGTTCAAGTGGGTAAAAGCACTGTGCGACTTAAAATCTGAGGTCATCACTCTGACTTAGAACTACATAAACCTGACTAACCTAAGGACATCACACACATACATGCCCTAGACAGGATTCGAACCTGCGACCGTAGCAGCAGTGCGGTTCCGGACTGAAGCCCCCGTTCGGTCACAGCGGCCTGCCGGCCCCACACCAATAAGATGGAATTAGGCAACTTGCGTACGTCAACTATGTATTGTAGGGACTGTCTTCTCCCGAAATTCTTGTCCTGCATAGATCCCTGTACTAACGTGGAAGTTATTCTCAGTTTTCTTAACGCATGTTGTAGGCCTTATACTTTCCCAGGCGATTCACGCCTGGCGAGGCCAAGGCAACCATTGCATACAGCCATATATATATGAGAGAGCATTTTATAAATGCAGTTCTACGGGAAAAAGCGACTCAGGGGTAATGATAGAAACTACAGCAGAAGCCGTATTATAAATGCCGTATGAGAAAATGGAATACACTGAACATAAACAGAACAGAGGAAACTATTATATTATTTCTGATATGTGTGTGTGAACAACGTACAGTTGAAAGGAGCAAACTCTCGAGTTTTACATGGTTCCGCTAGCTAGCAGAACTGTGCGCCGATTTCAATTCTAGTAAAAATGGTGCCGGGACAACAGAAAGCGTTTTGTGTTCTACGTATTGCGGATCAGTAGTAACTGTTCAACGTGACGCTCCTTTAGGACAGCAAAAACCACAACCTAGGACGATGATGTCAAATCAACAAAGGCTTGCCACCAAGGAACGCATGAGGAAGTTCTGGGAAGTTAGGAAAAAGACTGTCCGTTAGTGTAATGTTCTAAGCGGTCTGTGATTGGCCAAATACTATAATAAAAAGAATCCTGGCGGAAACAGGTGTAACTTCGATGTCCGATACGAAAAGCACATGAGAGCCTGGAAGTATGGGACAAATGAGGCCAAATTTGCAAGTGATCTCAAGAGAACTTAATCACGAGCCGACTTCTATAGAAAGAGACATGATAATAGAATAAACCAAAAACATCACCTAGCCTTCCAAGAAGATTGTCCTATACAAAAAACCAAAGCCTAAAAGGGAATCCTTCTCAATTAATTTTTATAAATAAAAGAACCATGCACTTTTCACACTAATAGGAAAAATAGTGGAGTAACACCTCAACAGATGAGGACTATCTGTCTGTGGTGCTTATTGCATACAAAGCATTACATGCCATAAATTAACTGAGTTCAATTTGTATTGAGAAGGCATAACAAAATTAGTAAAGTAAATAAGAGCTTATAACAACAGAATGCATAGATTGAGGTGGTATAAACTGCAGTCGTGACTAGGGCTTCCCGTCGGGTAGACCGTACGCCGGGTGCAAGTCTTTAGATTTGGCGTCACTTCGGCGACTTGCGCGTCGATGGGGATATTTTGATGATAATAAGGACAACACAACATCCAGTCCCTGTGCATAGAAAATCTCCGACCCAGCCGGGAATAGAACCTGGGCCCTTAGGATTGACATTCTGTCGCCCACCGGGGCGGACAAAAACTGCAGTAATGCATTAGTTACGTGTAATGACAACCTTCTGAAATGCTGAAACTTTCACTTGTAAAAAAAAAAAAAAGATTCGAATGGCTCTAAGCGCTATGGGACTTAACATCTGAGGTCATCAGTCCCCTAGAACATAGAACTACTTAAAACTAACTAACCTAAAGACATCACACACATCCATGCCCGAGGCAAGATTCGAACCTGCGACCGCAGCAGCAGCGCGGTTCCGGACTAAAGCGCCTATAACCGCCTTTGTACAGAATAACGTGGTACGTACCTAATACATGTCTTCTTTTAAGTTTTATATACAACCTTGCATTTCAGCTGAAATCACGCTTTGCATTTCGGTTTGTTTTACGCTTTTGTTTTCTGCACACAGACATCGCGAGGATTCTTGATAACAAAAACGGGTTGTAATAAGATAGACATCTGCATATCATGCACTTTCTAAAGAATGTTACAGCTATTAAGAATTACCAATTATTTTATTATTTTACTTTTACTTTCCCCTTTTTATCGTAAGGTTTAGAACTGAATAAATGCGTAATTTTAATACCACCACCACCACGCCCCCTCTCATTATCATCATCTCCATCATCTAAGAGCATAAGTAAAGACGAGAAAATGTGAACGTGATAAAACCCGAAGTTGTAACGTCCCAGAACGACACAGCACGCCACTACCTTGCCTCTGAACCTGAGAGACGCCTTCCATGGCCATAAAAAAACTTAGGTGCGAGTACGCATTATGAAACTATGACGGGTTGCGTCTAGCGTCTGCTAACATTTTTTTGACGTCTTCGGGAACTTGGCAAATAAAAGGAAGTAAGAGTTTACAAGCTACTGAGAATTCTATATTGCGCAAACAGCATAAATCCACCTTGGCAGTAATCGGTCGATATGTAGCTATTTACATGCTATGCATTTCTGCGCGTGGGCAATGTGTTGTGCAAGGCGTGTGGAACAATAATCTCTAGGAGCAATCAGGAACGAACTACATTTTTACTGTGATACCCCGTGACAGCGACGCTTAGCGTTCTTCGTGTCGAGGAAAAGCATTTAAAGCCAATCAAAGTGAGTCTTTTTTCCCTGTCGTCTCGCAAAGACGTATTTCACTATGTTTTCGTTGCAAGACACATGTAAACAAATACTTACACAAACAACATATTACTGAACGCTGTAATTGTGAAAGAGTTCTCTACCATTCTTTTCTTCGTGGCAACGATGTACACTTCCCCGTAATTCCTTCTCATATTACCTGCATCCCTGTTATTCTTATGATTATATATAGGGTGAGTCACCTAGCATTACCGTTGGATATATTTCGTAAACCACATCAAATACTGACGAATCGATTCCACAGACCGAACGTGAGGAGAGGGGCTAGTGTAATTGGTTAATACAAACCATAAAAAAATGCACGGAAGTATGTTTTTTAACACAAACCTACGTTTTATTAAATGGAACCCCGTTAGTTTTGTTAGCACATCTGAACATATAAACAAATACGTAATCAGTGCCGTTTGTTGCATTGTAAAATGTTAATTACATCCGGAGATATTGTAACCTAAAGTTGACGCTTGAGTACCACTCCTCCGCTGTTCGATCGTGTGTATCGGAGAGCACCGAATTACGTAGGGATCCAAAGGGAACGGTGATGGAACTTAGGTACAGAAGAGACTGGAACAGCACATTACGTCCACATGCTAACACCTTCTTATTGGTCTTTTTCACTGACGCACATGTACATTACCATGAGGGGTGAGGTACGCGTACACACGTGGTTTCCGTTTTCAATTACGGAGTGGAATAGAGTGTGTCCCGACATGTCAGGCCACTAGATGTTCAATGTGGTGGCCATCATTTGCTGCACACAATTGCAATCTATGGCGTAATGAATGTTGTACACGCCACAGTACATCTGGTGTAATGTCGCCGCAGGCTGCCACAATACGTTGTTTCATATCCTCTGGGGTTGTAGGCACACATTCTCCTTTAACGTACCCCACAGAAAGAAGTCCAGAGGTGTAAGATCAGGAGAACGGGCTGGCCAATTTATGCTTCTTCCACGTCCTATGAAACGCCCGTGGCCCGTGTTTGTTACAACACGCAACTGAACGTCGGAGGTTTCAAGCGTCAACTTTAGGTTACAATATCTCCGGATGTAATTAACATTTTACAATGCAACAAACGGCACTGATTACGTATTTGTTTATATGTTCAGATGTGCTAACAAAACTAACGTGGTTCCATTTAAAAAAAGTACGTTTGTGTTAAAAACCATACTTCTGTGCATTTTTTTATGGTTTGTATTAACCAATTACACTAGCCCCTCTCCTCATGTTCGGTCTGTGGAATCGATTCGTCAGTATTTGATGTGGTTTACGAAATATATCCAGCGGTAACGTTAGGTGACTCGCCCTATATATATATATATGTATATATATATATATATATATATATATATATATATATATATATATATATATATATATACTTTGCTCGCAAACAGTAACGGGTTGAGGTAGCGTAACACTGCTCGCATTCGGGAAAATCGTGCTAACAAGTCAAAAAAAGCTTAGAGTTTACACGAAGAGACACATAGAGAGGTTTTCTTCGTCCACCTGAAGGTAGTATTTTAAATTAGGTGCGGACACAAATTAGTCCAGTCGTTACTAATGTAAAATCTATATATTTCAGTATGTTCTAAGAAGGGAAAGCTTCAAACGACTTGAGCTAGCCGCGCATGTAACAAATGATTCAAATGGCTCTGAGCACTATGGGACATAACATGTGAGGCCATCAGTCCCCTAGAACGAGGCAGGATTCGAACCTGCGAGTGGTAGCGCGGTTCCAGACTGAAGCGCCTAGAACCGCGCATCCACACCGGTCGGCCGCATGTAACAGCTGATGCACGTTTTATTTTTGTACCAAAAGCATTTCAGTGAGTCCTAAGCATATTGTCTTCTCTCAGCTTTTTTCCACCCGTCCCGAAGGAACACGATATGCTTCTCCTTCATCCTTCGTCAATTCGTAACATACGATGCCGCTTAAGTATTTCTTGTCTGGGCTATCTTTACCGGTAGCAAATATTGGAACTAAAGGCGCGAGTCTATTAAGGGTCAAGAAGTGATAAAATCACTTTTCCCTTTCTGCGTATGGTGCGTGTATTTCTTGTAAACAATAGTTTTAGTATTGGGAATGTGTGTAGCGTGCACTGCATAATATCTACGTAATATATGTATATACACTGGTCAAACAGAATTGCTGTGATGGAATCCCACACGAGAAAAACTATTACATCTTTTCCATACATTCTGTAAAGAACAGAAACAGAAAATTATCTGTTATGCACTACAGTAATTTGTGCTGCGTACTATGTGAGTGGCTGCACGAACTGTCCCATCATGATGTTCCATATCGACGTACTATTGTTTCCGCAATGTTCACTATCACCACAGTGTGACCCGCCTCCATAGCTGAGTGGTGAGCGTGGCAGAACGCCATGTGAGGTGCCAGGGTTCGATACCCGGCCGAGTCGGAGATTTTCTCTTCTCGAGGACTGGGTGCTGTGTTGCCTTCAACATCATTTCATCCTCATGGAAACGTAAGTAACCTAAGTTGCATTAATTAAAAACTTGCACCAGGCGACTAGTCTACCCGATGGAAGGCATGTTTGATTTTTTACCATGGAGTAAGAACATCGTTCCTCTCGCCTTTTCTTTCAAAATGGCTCTGAGCACCATGGGACTTAACTTCTGATGTCATCAGTCCCCTAGAACTTAGAACCTCTTAAACCTAACTAACCTAAGGACATCACACACATCCATGCCCGAGGCAGGATTCGAACCTGCGACTGTAGCGGTCCCACGGTTACAGACCGTTGCGCCTAGAACCGCTCGGCCACTCTGTCCGGCTCATCTTTTCTTTCTCAACATACAAAGTCTCTATAAACAGCAGGTGGGAATGTTCTACCAATCCTTCAGTTCCTTCTTGGTAATGGAGGCATTTCGAGAACCGTTGCGTGAACATCCTCATCAGTGAAAAGTTTTTCCCCCAGATGTTATTTCAGCTAGCCGATTGACTGGACCATGCATTTGGTCCACACGCCGCCAGAATTTCACAGAGCATGTCCAATTTACATATTTCACCTATAAGAAACGTTCTACTTCACGTAGAGGGTGTCCCACTCGAAAGAGGCCCCACAAACGTGTGTAGCAATTGCGCTGAAATTGCACCGTGTAATTTGTGACGTATGACGTGGCAACACTGCGCTCTGCAACATCGTTTGACGCAATAGTTTACTCGCGTCGCTGTGGCTGTAGCTCAGTGTTTAGTGTCAATTTATCTCTATTTCGTCGAAGAGAGCGTGCAACTTGTGAAACAAATTTGGGTTACTGGTTCCGTTAAGACACGTAAACGAATGTTTGTTGAAAGGTTTGATGACCAGCATATAGCACTATAATACTGCATACAAAAGTTAGTGAACAAGATGGAGACCAAGGGAAAGGTGTTGGATGTGACTGACGTGAAACAGTGATTGTTGGCCTCTCCTGCAAAGTCTGTTCGACGTTTATCTCAGGAATGTGGAGAGTCACAGAGCAGCGAAGAATGCCAGCATAAAAGTTTATAGTTGTTCAGGAGCTGAATGTCAATGACAAAAACAAACGCATTACATTTTGCCGGCGATTTCAGAGATTTATTGCTCAGAGGATATGAATATTGGAGTATGTACGGTTCAGTGATGAGGTGTGGTTCCACCTATCTGACTATTAAATTCTCGGAATACACGTTTGTGGTGTAATGAAAATCCACTTGCACTGGTCGAGTAACTCCTGCATTCACAAAACATTTGCTTGTTCTGTGCAACATCGCAGCTTCGCATCATCGGATCAATTTTTTTCGAGTCTACTGTGACCAGAGCATTTTAAATCGGAATGTTTCGGTAATTTGTGCTAGTGAAGCTAGTACCAACAGCATGGCTCCACATGCCACACATCTCGAGTGACCACGGCCGAGGTCGAATCATTCTTCTTTGGCAGAGTGATTTTGAGAGGACTGTGGCCGGCCCCTGTGACCGAGCGGTTCTAGGCGCTTCAGTCCGGAACGGCGATGCTGCTGCGGCCGCAGGTTCGAATCCTGCCTCAGGCATGGATGTGTGTGATGTCCTTAGGTTAGTTAGGTTTAAGTAGTTCTATGTTCTAGGGGACTGATGACCTCAGATGTCAAGTCCCATAGTACTTAGAGCCATTTGAACCATTTGAGAGGACTGTGGCCTCGAAGGGTACCTGTTACACACAACTTGGAAGATTTACGAGGGGACACCATCCGTGACATCCAGGCAGTGACACCAGTGCTTGTAGCAGCAAAATTCGAGAATCTGCAGCGTCGTGTTCAACTGCGTTTGTAAGTCGAGGGCGGTCACTTCCAGCACGTTTTGTGATTCACCTTTATTTCACCATATGACAGGTTCATTTCACTGCCTGATTTCTATGCAAAGCCTTCAAGTTTAACCTAACCATATGTATGTATGTGGTGCGTCTTTCGAATGGGACACCCTTCGTAGCACGTTATCAATTACCGCGCCACTTCAAACTTGTTTACCGGTAGCGCAGCAAAATTGTCTTTGCAGGAAATCCACATCATGTTCTGGCTAACTTCTGACAATGCGCCACTCTTTTTGCGGAATGGTCTTGGCGTGATACGACATGTGTAACTTATTTTTTTGAAATCTCTTCGTATATACTGTCACGGTCGAGAGCAAAATTCTACAGGCGTAGACGTCACGGTCAGCAAGAACAGCAAGAAACTTTAAGGAATATAAAACAATAAGTTATGTACTCCAAAGACAAGGAAATTTTCCTCTTCTACGAATATCTCTCTACCAGCGGGATGTAACTCTAGTCAAACGTATTTAGCAAAGAATCCGCAAGGATGAACAAAATTCTTTTGTTGAAGTCTCTGAAAGTAATTAAAGTAACTGAAGGAGAGGGAGATATCATGTGTCTCGCGAGAAGAGGAGGGTAAGATCTGATACGCAAGAGGAAGTCGAGCGCGCTGCGTAATGTCTAGTAGATTTTATTGCAAATGTAATTACGCTGAACAGCCAAAGAAACTGACTACACCTGCGTAATGTCGTGCAGGGCGCGCACGAGCCATCACAAGTTGGCGCAACACGACGAGCAGTGGACTCGCCTGATGTCTGAAGTCGTGGTGGCGGGATCTGACACCACGAATCCTGCAGGGCTGTCCGTAAATACGAAAGAGTACGAGGGGGGTGGATATCTCTTGTGAACAGCACGTTGCGAGGCATCCCAGATATAATCAAAAAATGTTCGCGTCTGAGGAGTTTGGTGGACAGCGGAAGTGTTAATAATCTGAACAGTGTTCCTGGAGATACTCTACAACAATTCTGGACATGTGGGGTGTCACACTGTCCTGCTGAAATTGCCCACGTCCGTCGGTATGCATAATGGACATGAATGGGTGCAGGTGATCAGACAGGGTGCTTACGCACATGTCGCCTGTGAGAGTCGTAACGAGACGTAACAGGAATCCCACATCATTACAACTGCACACGCCCCTCACCATTACGGAGTCTCCACCGTCTTGAACACTGGCTCAAATGGTTCAAATGGCTCCGAGCACTATGGGACTTAACATCTGAGGTCATCAGCCCCCTAGAACTTTTAAAAAAATCTTTATTTCCATAACAATAATAATTATACAAGGCAACCCAGCACCTTAATGATTGTTGTTGTTGTTGTGGTCTTCAGTCATGAGACTGGTTTGATGCAGCTCTCCATGCTACTCTATCCTGTGCAAGCTTCTTCATCTCCCAGTACCTACTGCAACCTACATCCTTCTGAATCTGCTTAGTGTACTCATCTCTCGGTCTCCCTCTACGATTTTTACCCTCCACACTGCCCTCCAATGCTAAATTTGTGATCCCTTGATGCCTCAAAACATGTCCTACCAACCGATCCCTTCTTCTAGTCAAGTTGTGCCACAAACTTCTCTTCTCCCCAATCCTATTCAATACCTCCTCATTAGTTACGTGATCTATCCACCTTATCTTCAGTATTCTTCTGTAGCACCACATTTCGAAAGCTTCTATTCTCTTCTTGTCCAAACTAGTTATCGTCCATGTTTCACTTCCATACATGGCTACACTCCAAACAAATATTTTCAGAAATGACTTCCTGACACTTAAATCTATTTTCGATGTTAACAAATTTCTCTTCTTCAGAACGCTTTCCTTGCCATTGCCAGTCTACATTTTATATCCTCTCTACTTCGACCATCATCAGTTATTTTACTTCCTAAATAGCAAAACTCCTTTACTACTTTAAGTGTCTCATTTCCTGATCTAATTCCCTCAGCATCACCCGATTTAATTGGACTACATTCCATTATCCTCGTTTTGCTTTTGTTGATGTTCATCTTATATCCTCCTTTCAAGACACTGTCCATTCCGTTCAACTGCTCTTCCAAGTCCTTTGCCGTCTCTGACAGAATTACAATGTCATCGGCGAACCTCAAAGTTTTTACTTCGTCTCCATGAATTTTAATACCTAATCCAAATTTTTCTTTTGTTTCCTTTACTGCTTGCTCAATATACAGATTGAATAACATCGGGGAGAGGCTACAACCCTGTCTCACTCCTTTCCCAACCACTGCTTCCCTTTCATGCCCCTCGACTCTTATGACTGCCATCTGGTTTCTGTACAAATTGTAAATAGCCTTTCGCTCCCTGTATTTTACCCCTGCCACCTTTAGAATTTGAAAAAGAGTATTCCAGTCAACATTGTCAAAAGCTTTCTCTAAGTCTACAAATGCTAGAAACGTAGGTTTGCCTTTTCTTAATCTTTCTTCTAAGATAAGTCGTAAGGCCAGTATTGCCTCACGTGTTCCAACATTTCGACGGAATCCAAACTGATCCTCCCCAAGGTCCGCATCTACCAGTTTTTCCATTCGTCTGTAAAGAATTCGCGTTAGTATTTTGCAGCTGTGACTTATTAAACTGATAGTTCGGTAATTTTCACATCTGTCAGCACCTGCTTTCTTTGGGATTGGAATTATTATATTCTTCTTGAAGTCTGAGGGTATTTGGCCTGTCTCATACATCTTGCTCACCAGCTGGTAGAGTTTTGTCATGACTGGCTCTCCCAAGGCCGTCAGTAGTTCTAATGGAATGTTGTCTACTCCGGGGGCCTTGTTCCGACTCAGGTCTTTCAGTGCTCTGTCAAACTCTTCACGCAATATCGTATCACCCATTTCGTCTTCATCTACATCCTCTTCCATTTCCATAATATTGTCCTCAAGTACATCACCCTTGTATAAACCTTCTATATACTCCTTCCACCTTTCTGCCTTCCCTTCTTTGCTTAGAACTGGGTTGCCATCTGAGCTCTTGATATTCATACACGTGGTTCTCTTCTCTCCAAAGGTCTCTTTAATTTTCCTGTAGGCAGTATCTATCTTACCCCTAGTGAGACAAGCCTCTACATCCTTACATTTATCCTCTAGCCATCCCTGTTTAGCCATTTTGCACTTCCTCTCGATCTCATTTTTGAGACGTTTGTATTCCTTTTTGCCTGCTTCATTTACTGCATGTTTATATTTTCTCCTTTCATCAATTAAATTCAATATTTCTTCTGTTACCCAAGGATTTCTAGCAGCCCTCGTCTTTTTACCTACTTTATCCTCTGCTGCCTTCACTACTTCATCCCTCAGAGCTACCCATTCTTCTTCTATTGTATTTCTTTCCCCTATTCCTGTCAGTTGTTCCCTTATGCTCTCCCTGAAACTGTGTACAACCTCTGGTTCTTTCAGTTTATCCAGGTCCCATCTCCTTAATTTCCCACATTTTTGCAGTTTCTTCGGTTTTAATCTACAGGTCATAACCAATAGATTGTGGTCAGAGTCCACATCTGCCCCTGGAAATGTCTTACAACTTAAAACCTGGTTCCTAAATCTCTGTCTTACCATTATATAATCTATCTGATACCTTTTAGTATCTCCAGGGTTCTTCCACGTATACAACCTTCTTTCATGATTCTTAAACCAAGTGTTACCTATGACTAAGTTGTGCTCTGTACAAAATTCTACTAGGCGGCTTCCTCTTTCATTTCTTAGCCCCAATCCATATTCACCTACTATGTTTCCTTGTCTCCCTTTTCCTACACTCGAATTCCAGTCACCCATTACTATTAAATTTTCGTCTCCCTTCACTATCTGAATAATTTCTTTTATTTCATCGTACATTTCTTCAATTTCTTCGTCATCTGCAGAGCTAGTTGGCATATAAACTTGTACTACTGTAGTAGGTGTGGGCTTCGTATCTATCTTGGCCACAATAATGCGTTCACTATGCTGTTTGTAGTAGCTTACCCGCATTCCTATTTTCCTATTCATTATTAAACCTACTCCTGCATTACCCCTATTTGATTTTGTGTTTATAACCCTGTAATCACCTGACCAGAAGTCTTGTTCCTCCTGCCACCGAACTTCACTAATTCCCACTATATCTAACTTTAACCTATCCATTTCCCTTTTCAAATTTTCTAACCTACCTGCCCGATTAAGGGATCTGACATTCCACGCTCCGATCCGTAGAACGCCAGTTTTCTTTCTCGTGATAACGACATCCTCCTGAGTAGTCCCCGCCCGGAGATCCGAATGGGGGACTATTTTACCTCCGGAATATTTTACCCAAGAGGATGCCATCATCATTTAATCATACAGTAAAGCTGCATGTCCTCGGGAAAAATTACGGCTGTAGTTTCCCCTTGCTTTCAGCCGTTCGCAGTACCAGCACAGCAACGCCGTTTTGGTTAATGTTGCAAGGCCAGATCAGTCAATCATCCAGACTGTTGCCCCTGCAACTACTGAAAAGGCTGCTGCCCCTCTTCAGGAACCACACGTTTGTCTGGCCTCTCAACAGATACCCCTCCGTTGTGGTTGCACCTACGGTACGGCCATCTGTATCGCTGAGGCACGCAAGCCTCCCCACCAACGGCAAGGTCCATGGTTCATGGGGGGGGGGCCTTAATGATTAGTGGGTCTTAATTTTCTTAGTGTTATTATAGTAGCGGCTAATACATTTTTACTTTACTACAGACAGTACTACATTTTTATTACTGGGCAGACTGCTTCTAGTGTTACTAGTGTAAATATAATTTCTAATATGTACGAGTGGTTAGTGTTGACTGCCTGCAGCGTTACACTTGTGCCAGTGTTACTATAAACGTACTTGGGTGCCTGGCTCATAGAGCTAATCCCTATGAGCATGCCCCTGGCACAGGGCAGGCAGTAAGTTAATTATCGCTGCAGGTTCCTAAGTTAATATCCTATTCTATTTATCTAAAATCTACTACCTATTCTACGTCATAGTCCCCCTAGTCCTGCACGTGGCAGGTTCCAACTGTTACGTCGACCCATACACGAGTAGGCGGTAGGGGATTGGAGTGGTGGTCGCGATCGGTGATTTCTAGCTAACTAGTCACGAAGGTCTCTCAGGAAAGTTGTTAATACTTTTTGTGGTACCTCGTTGGCTAGCGTGTTCAGTCTCTGAAAGGTCTCCTCTTGTCTAAGTAGGTCATAGGTGTTTGTACTTGGTAGCTGTTGTCTCAGTGCGGCTGCTACATCATCGAAAAGGGGGCACTCGTAAACCACATGGTCAGCAGTACCCTCTGATGCGCCACAGTCACACGCGGCCGTCGCTCTTTTCCCAAACAGACATAAATAAGTCGGATAGGGACCTTGACCAGTGAGGAAGTGGAACAGTCCCTGAACTTAGAACTACTTAAACCTAAGGACATCACACACATCCATGCCCGAGGCAGGATTCGAACCTGCGACCGTAGCGGTCTCGCGGTTCAAAAAAATGGTTCAAATGGCTCTAATCACTATGGGACTCAACTGCTGTGGTCATTAGTCCCCTAGAACTTAGAACTACTTAAACCTAACTAACCTAAGGACATCACACACATCCATGCCCGAGGCAGGATTCGAACCTGCGACCGTAGCAGTCGCCCGCGGTTCCAGACTGAAGCGCCTAGAACCGCTCGGCCACACCAGCCAGCTTTTGAACAGTCCCATCTTGACATGCAGAGTCCATGGATTCGTTAAGTTGTCTTCATACCCTTACTCGTCCATGTGCAAGTCGCCGAAGTGGCATCAAATCGAAAGACTTGCACCCGGCGAACGATCTACCCGCCATGAGTCCCTAGTCCCAAAACATTTATATTTACCTTAGCCAGGACGATGTACCCCTCCTCGCTCCGTTGGTTCTCTTTGAACTGTAGCAAGGCTAGTGTGACCCACAGGCATCGTTTGAGTGAGCAGTGTGGGGTTCGTCCAGTCTACTGCCAGTTGCGTACAAAGTGGATATAATACAGTTAGGCACCAGAGAAGAGACGAAGAGCGATTTGTGCACAAGGCATCTTACGTTTATCGTTTCAAACTTGAGGGTTTCTCGCTGGTAATGAACTGACGTGTACGGGGAGAATTGTAATTTCAACAGTTGGCGTGTAAGAACAAATCATATCGACTGATATGTGATAAAACAACCACAAAGTATCCTGAAACTCTAACTATTCTTATGAAATAGTTTACCTGTAATTAATAGTACATACTCGTAATAATAACTTTAACAGATATCGTTTTGGTGAAGGGGACATTGTCGTTCTTTGGAGATGTCAATTCTGGTACTAACTGAACAGTACTGTTGGCGAAAATTAAATTGTGAGAAACAATTTAATTGCAGAGAACATACATATGAGCTGTGTAAAAATCAGGAGAGAATATTTCGAAGTGTTTATGGTGTGGCGTCACAGGTTGCTGCTAATTAAGTGGTCTAATAAGATCACTTAATAAGAAACGAGGGAATAACTCCCAGAGTACACTCTAAGACAGAAAGAACTACGCACTGAAGGGGAATTATGCAAATTGGCCTCAAACTGATACTCAGCCAGGTATTGATGGAGAATGCAAAACTGTAAACCGTGGCGGTCGATGAATGAATGTATGAGCCTGCAGCCCAATTTTGTAGCGCAGTTGTCAGGTATGGTAAACAGGGGGCAACTCGATACCATGGTAGAGCGCTTTTGCCAATTTCATTCCGTGTACTCGGATGGGCGGTAACTATATCTCGCAGACAGGCCCGTAAACAACAGACGCAAATGTTTACTTCTGAGAGAGAACGCGTTCTTGGGCTCGAAGATGCCGGCTGGAATACTCGGCGAATCGCTTGACATTTGAACAGGTGCGATGCCACTATTCGGCGATGTTGGCAAGAATGGGTAAACCACAGCCAGACACAGCATCAAGAAGGAAGTGGTCCACCTAATGAGACGACAGAGCGTGAAGACCAAACAATCGTCAGAGACCCTCTCATAGTCCTGGATTTATCATTATCATCTAACCGACATTCTTCAGTGACCGCAAGGACCATTAACACGGATACCACAGAAAGGGGGTTCAGCTCACGGCGTCTCTTACGCTGACTACCGTTGACCTCTATACAGCAATAGGCCCCTTTCCAGTGGTGTCGGGAACATTCGGTCTGGAATCTCGTTGACTGGAATAGAATGTATTCAGTGAAGAGTCGCACTTCGGATTGAGACCCCACGAGCAGTGTAGACATGTCTCGAGACTTCGCAGACGGTGGTGGGATACCAACCTGAGTCACCCGCCTTATTGCCCGACAGTAAAGAAGTCATGGTCTGGGGTGCCACTTATTTTCAGAGCAGGACCATTTGGTTATCATCCGTGGCACCCTTACAGCAGAGCGGTCCGTAGACGACATTTTGTACCTCGTTTCGTTGCCCCACATGGCGAGCCATCCTAATGTTACGTTTCAAAAAGATAATGCCCGCCCCCCCACATGGCGAGAATTTCTATTGCTAGTCTCTGTCCTGTCCAAATCCTACATTGGTCGTCGCCGGATCTCTTCCCAACTGAGAACGTTTGAAGCACTATAAACAGGGCTGCCCGACCAGTCCGTTTTGGCAATTTTTTTAGGCAGAATTTGGCGCGATACCCCTCATGAGGACATCCAACAGTTCCATCAATTAAAGCCAAGCAGAATAATTGCTTGCACTAGGGCCAGAGGTTCACCAACACGTTATTGATTTGTTCGATTTGTGAAGCTCTTTCTCTTGAATAAACCACCCTTTTTTTTAAATTGCTATCATTTGTTTGCTTGTGCATACACATCACATCTACCGATTTCCGTCTGATTCTGATTCCTTCGTGTACGTCGTGCTTTCTGTCTTAGAGTGTATTAGAGAGAGAGAAAGAGAGAGAGCCATATGTGGTTGAAACAGTACGAGGAAATAAGAGACGAATTCGCCATCAAATAAGTGAGAACGTTGAGTGTTGTGGGCCGATCAAACCAGTCAAGGGACTAACCGTCACCCGAGAATGACTCATACGTGGTTGGCATGTACCATCATATTACATCAGTGTAAATCGGAAATTACCTGCAGTCCTTCACCAGCTGTAATTTCAAGGAGTGTGATGTCAGACGCACCTCATGTTTGGAGGAAAAACAAGAAGGTGTAATTATATATTTCTAGTTTCTGCTACAATAACTTTTTTATTTTATGTTTTATCTAACATAATGCAACGCATTTCGCACATGTTCTGTTCATCTTCAGGCGTTTATACATACATACACACAGGGAAATGTTACTTAAAGTTAAACAGTCTTAATGTAGATTAATCTAGAACTCTTTGTCCATTGTTTGTTACTGTAGCGGCTGCTGTGGCATTTGGAGGGAAGGAGGGGGGCAGTGTATGGCTAGAAATCGAAAACCAGCAAAAGACATCACTGATTTCGATTTCTAGCCATACACTGCCCCCCCCCCCCCCCAACAAATACCACACCACCCGCAACAGTAACACACAATGGACAAAGAGTTCTAGATTAATCTAGTTTAAGAATGTTTAAGTAAAATTTCTCTGTATGTATGTATTTATGTATAAATGCCTGAAGATGAACAGCCCATGTTCGAAACGCGTCGCATTATGTTAGATTAAGCATAAAATAAAAAAGTGACTTGTAGCAGAAACTAGAAATATATAATTGTCCCACACAGTCACGGTTCACAAATATTGCCACTATGGCAGAAAATAAGGAGGTGTAAACTGTACAGGTGGAGAAACTGTGACTGGCAGTATGAGAGGGAAACCTACAGTTGGTATTTCTCCATCAGACGCGGTGTTACGCCATGGGATCAGCGTCTCTCATAACGAGGGCTGCCGCGTGGGAATGGTGACGAACTTGCGCCCAAAGCGGGACAATGGTGGAGGTGGCTGGTTTCGCAACGTGGTCGCGTGCGCGCTTCGCCTTGAACTGCGCCCTGGGGGACACCAAGCAGCAGGGATTCCCACTCTAGCCGCGGGAAACACCCACTCCTCGTCAGCAGACGGCGTCCTGGGGCTCTGTGCGGACGCGGGATAGCAGGAGAGCGTAAGTGCAGTTAAAACACACAGTACACAAGAGACATAGAAATAATTCAAAAGCCAAGATCGCTTAAATACTGTTTACTGGGTAACCGGTTTCAACACACTAAAGGCGCCATCATCGGATCTGTGAAGATACGACATGACAGGTTTGAGGGAGGGCTTACATGAGTTACACTATATACATTACTATTAGTACAGTACCACATACCTGAATGTAGATTAACATTTATAAACCATTTGGATATAACGATACATGCGGCAGACCAGCTCATATAAAATGATTGTTACAAAAAATAAAAAACAACTGCTCTCATGGCCATTCTTTTCCGTAAGCTATATAAAACGGCAGCCTCAAGACAAAACTATTTGTTACATGACCTATGCTCGCCTAACAACGGTCGGCACCACACTGCCCTATAACGCGCACGAATACCCGCTGCGATTCTAGTGGTTCACAACTGGCCAATAGATAACGCTCTTCAAGCAGTGCACACACAGTCCCACGGTATAACCACTCATTACTACTACAATACAACTTTTCTATTACTGCTAATCGGATACCCATGCAAAGAACACTTTTGCATATACTTAGTGTACATATTGTGCATACTATACATACTATAAAGCACGTCAATCTCAGAGTAAAAACATACGAAGCAAAAGCGTTATCCGTATTAGCGCCATACAAAACTACATATTATAATTTACCCTTATTCATATATGGAAGTCAGCAATATACACATAGTAAGATGTCCATAGCACGATTTAGATACATTGTGACGAGTGAATATAACCTGTATGCTGGGCTTTACCTGTCTGGGCACTACGGTCTTAGGTATTGTAAGTGCCGAAACAGTACTAACGTGCTATAAAAGATTCTCACCATCTATACACTCATTATGAACGTAGAACGGACCGACTATGGATACCTGCATGAAAGTAAGAAATGCCAGGCCAGAAACAAACCGAGGGGGCACAGGAAAGGGGAGAGTGGGGGGGGAGGTGACAGACATGTGTACATGCGTACCAAGACGCACAGCCACTCCACGTGTGCTCCCATCGGCATGGCACTCGTTCCGTCCACTCGACTCACCGAATAGGGAGTAATGGAAAACCATATTACTACGATACCAAGGAAACACCCATTATGACCGGCCATACACAAATATATCTGTAGAATATAGAAACATGACGAAGACATATTTGGTGGGCACTGGTAATCATCAAGCAAATATTTGCTGGCGAGGCTGACCAACTACACGTCAAGCCTCATAACAAACATTTACCTTAACATGGATTTAACGTACTTTATAGTATGTACAGTAAGTGTATGCGAAAGTGTTCTTTGCATGGGTATCCGATTAGCAGTAATAGAAAAGTTGTATTGTAGTAGTAATGAGTGGTTATACCGTGGGACTGTGTGTGCACTGCTTGGACAGCGTTATCTACTGGCCGGTTGTGAACCACTAGAATCGCAGCGGGTATTCGTGCGCGTTATAGGGCAGTGTGGTGCCGACCGTTGTTAGGCGAGCATAGGTCATGTAACAAATAGTTTTGTCTTGAGGCTGCCGTTTTACATATCTTACGGAGAAGAATGACCATGAGGGCAGTTGTTTCTTATTTTTTGTGACAATCATTTTATATCAGCTGGTCTGCCCCATGTATCGTTATATCCAAATGGTTTATAAATGTTAATCTACATTCAGGTATGTGGTACTGTACTAATAGTAATGTATATAGTGTAATTCATGTAAGCCCTCCGTCAAACCTGTCATGTCGTATCTTCACAGATCCGATGATGGCACCTTTAGTGTGTTGAAACCGGTTTGCATTGAACAGTATTTAAGCGATCTTGGCTTTTGAATTATTTCTACAACAGTGTGATCGCCCCACTACGCACTGTGTGTTCACTGCAATATAAGAGACAGGCAGATGAAAACGAGACAGATGAAAAATAAAAGTAACTGGACTAATTAGCAAATTAAGGATGGGTCCACCTTCTTGCAAGCACACGAATTATTGTTTTGTCTTACCACACAAACATGTTTCACCACAGTTGTGGCATCCTCAGTCTTTCCTTTTATTATTTTATTGAAATACGTACATAAAGGTTTGTTTTTAGTTTAAGGAATGTTATGCACCAGATTTTGTTGTCGCTTAAATATAAACTGTATGTGCATGTTACCATTTACTTTACGTTGTGTGTCCGTGGTTACCAACCCAAATGAACCACAGATCTAAGCCAGTACACATTGACATCTGCAAACATGAGTGATGTTAGAAAATCGTTTGCATTGAATTTCTTGTTCATCGTCCAATCTTAAAATGCGTGCTCTGGTAAAATTCGTGACATGTGAGAGCTTTTGGTCTTACCATTGTAGTATTTCGCTAGTCCTTAACTGTGACAAAATTGTTTTTGTGTACCAAACGTGTTTTTGCGTAGTTGAGTCGGAAATGTGGACATCGGTAGAAGGTTTGTGAAGCTTAGGTATGGCGAACTATGTCGTGTATCCTATTATCCACGAATTATGTTTCGTATTTCTACGTGTTCACTCAGATTTTCTCCTGCTCGTTTGTAAAAGGCCGAAAACGGGCGGAATTTTACCAGAGTATGCATTCTAAAGATTGGGTAATGAATAAAAAATCAATGCAGACCATTTTCTTACATTCCACATGTTTCGGATAACATGGCGCACTAATTTAGACCTGTGGTTGATTGTAGTTGGCAGCCACAGAAAACATACCATGTAAAATAAAAGGTTAAGTGCACATATATTTAAATGACAACAAAATCTGATGTATCGTATTCCTTAATCTAAAATTAAACTATATGTATGTATTTCAGGAAAGAAATAGAAGCACACTCAGGACGCCACAATAATAGTGGACATGTTTGAGTGATAAAACAATTTTTTGTACTTGAAGAAAGGCCGACTTATGCTTAATACATTATTTTTCTGCAAGCACGGGAACTAAGCTCAAATCTCCAATATGAGAGGAACTAAACTCTTCATTATTTCAAAATAAATACATTTATTCCATTGTGAGACAGGACTGTCAATTCCTTCAGAAAAAAATGTTTGCGACTGTCTGCGGAACCAAGGTTGTATCCAGTTTATACAATCTGGTGAGCCTTCTTAGATTGCGCAAGATGATATCGTTTACAGTCTGGTAAGGCATCAGAAGATGAAAACGACTAACCAAGTTATCTTAACAAGGTATCGGCGTGGTGCGAGAAGTGGTAATAGACCATGAACAATAAAATGTGTGAGGTCCTCTATATTACTACTGAAAAAATTAAAGCTGTTTGATAGAACTAAATACCTAGGGATTACAATTACTAACAGCTTGAATTGGAAGCATCACGTAGAAACCTTCATGGGAAAGGAGAATCAAATACTGTGCTTTAGTGGCAGAACATTTGGAAGATGGAACAGACCTACTAAGAAAAAAGCCTACACTACACTTGTCCGTCCCTTTCTGCTTCACTGATGTGCTGTAGGGAGTCCTAACCAGACGGAACTGGCGGGGATATCTAAAAATTTCATTGGAAGACAGCTTGCGTGCTATTATCGCGAAATAGGGTAGGGAGTGCCATCGGTAAGAAACTCATCATTAAAACGGAGCCTTTTTTTTTGGGGCGTGTTCTTCATACAAACTTTCACTCACCAATTTGCTCTTCCGAAATCCAAAATATTTTACTGGCTCCCCTCTAGATACGGAGAAATCACCGTAAAATTCGAGAAATCTGAGCTCTCGCTGAAATATGGAGAGGTTCACTTTTCCCACGTGCTATTCGAGAGCGGACCGGTAGAGAAATAGACAAAATGGTTTTATGAACAGTCTGCCAAAGACAAGCGCGTGTATATGAGAGCAATGATTTAGATTTAGATTTATCGGAGAAGTATACTACGTAAAGCAACTCGATCTTCAGTGCATGGCTGCAGAAATACAGAATGCTAAAACGTTGAGAAAGATGCTAGGTTCTAATAGTTTCTGAAGAACTGATGAACACGCGAATTATTCGAACTGCTTCAACTCTGCCACTTTGTTCAAGAGAGAATGTGATGTGTTTTCATGAATATTTCATACAATGAAACAATATTTGAAGTAAGAATTTAATCTTTGTGTACTTCTTACTTTTCATTTTCTCTGAGGGATGCAAAGATATTCGTTGATTTGTTACACTTTAAATCGATGTATGATTGCCCCTGAGTAAAGAAAGTTGGTTCGTTGGCTTAAAGGGGTGGAGAAGGGACCAAAATGATTAGTCATCAGTCAGTAAAGAAGGCATTTGGTAAATAGAAACCTGCTGTCTGAAGTGTTTGCCCCTGCGATTTGTTTATAGTGATCGGAGATGCAATTTTAATAGGCAACTGTCATCTTGTCGATTGAAAAGCCATGCCTGGATCAGGTGGAGTTTATCCGTGGTATTAGAACACATTTCCGGTGTCAGTCAGCTAAGCATTAACTATAAATTCATTGAGTTTTATTACAACGATGCGTGCTCAATCGACTAAACCCTATTTGGCGTTCAGTTTCCTTATCAATATGATAATAGTGTTTTTCTGCAGAGAAAGTTTATGTGTCGGTAATAAGAATGGATCTAATGATTACAAGAATTCCAGAAGATGTCTGTCATTTCAGGGAGTATATTCGTTTAGAAAAGTCAACTTGTACGACAGGCAAAGATGATGGGCTACCGCAGTGGTCACGATTATTACCTATGACAGTGCCGTATATAAATGATTCTGTTAATAAGTACTTAAAATAATGGTATTTGTAGCAGAATAATATGAAAAGGCGGACTCTTACTCGTCAGTAGTAAGTTAGCTTCGTAAAATATAGGTATGAAGCTACTCATCTTATGATAGTTAAAAGTCGCTTTTATATTACAAATTTTCACAAACAGCACGTTTTAGCGCAAAATCGGTATGCAGTGACGGAAACGGCTTGAAAAGCTTTCTAACGATACCTAATTTACCCCTGTGCCAGTAGTACGTGTTGAGGGAAATGGATGTTGACTTGAAAAATAGTATACTTGATTATCCGGCACACACGTGGTCGCCCGGTATCATACAGGGACCTGAAGATGCTTTAAGACCGAAATCGATTGCAAATAGAGTAAGACCTATAAATACAACTGCAGGTGTCGCCTTTCTTACGTAAAACTTAAGGAAATGTCCCAGCTAAGAAATAAATGGCTTACAAAACACTCGTTATCAGGTTCTGGAGTATTGCTCACCTGTGTGGAGCCATTACCAACTTGGATTTCAGAGAGAGAGAAGATCTAACGAAGAGCGGTGCGTTTCGGTAACGACACCGGTTTGTATCCGCTATAGCATTACGTCAATTCTCAATGGACTTTATCGGCAACAGAGGCATTTTCTATCACGGAAAGATGTACTTTGCAGTTCGGCAAGAGAGGCATTATCTATCACAGAAAGATGTACTTTGTAGTTCATAGAACTTACGTTCAAGGAGAGTCTTATTTCGCAAAAGATGTAAGAGGAAGTAAAATGTGAAAGAGTAGAAAGTAATATAGAGCTAATACAGAAAGATCAGATAGTCGATATGCCCATGCACCATTCACGAATGGGACAGAGAAAGCGGTGGCCGGTAGAGGGGGTGGGGAGGTGGGGGGGGGGGGTGATAATGTCCCATATGAAGTACTCTGAGCTACACAACAAAGTGCTTTGCGCAGTATACATTGGTGGAAGTCAGTATAAAGGCATTTTCGGTTGGAGTAGCTGTGCACAGTGTATATGCAACATCCAGTATACCGACAAAAGCAGTCAAATGACAAAGCATTTGATGTCAGTAGTACACTACATATAACACCACATCAACAATTCTGTGGCAGAGGGTGCAACTCGGTATAAAGGCAATAGGCTCAGTACGGTGTTAGTGTGTGCGTACTTGCATTTACTGCAGACAGGAAACACACACCATTAGGAACGGTGCGTGTTGCGTACATACGTCACGACTGTGATGCCATGCGAGGAAAAAGTTGTCATGTGACGAAAACGCAGACGTCGCCACGTACAAGAAAATGGGACTCTCTAATTGTCAAATCGCGCAGGTGTAGAATCGTTGAAGTACAATGACTGAGAAGTTCGTTATACTGGGTGCAAGTTATGGACAGGACGGAAAATAAGGGCCAAAGTAGAAAATTATCCGAGGCATATAAGTGGCTACTTCTGCGCAAAGCAGCGACCACAGACGATTAATCTTCTCATCTTATTACTTTCTTGCAGTTGCCAGTAACTGCCAGACTTGTACCACAAATCATGTAACGTGACAAACTTGTAGCATGCAAGAAACAATTGCACAAACCTCTTCTAATACCGGTGCAAAATAGGCAAGATAGTCATTTGCTGCAAACATATGTCATAAACTTAAGAATGGCACAAACTGAACTGCAGTGTTGAGAAGTGGTTTAATTTAGATGTGCCAGATGTATTTCAGTGTTATTGGCACAACCTCAGAACAAAGCAGCAGGCAAGAAATAACAGATGGTAAAGGTGCTATGACTTTGGCAGCGCTCTGCCCTAAAGGAAAATTACATATTAACTGAAATGATTAGAATGTATGAGGACCTGATGGGTGAAGGCGTAATGTTTCAACAAGATAATGCATTTTGCATGTTTCTGCTGAAACCAAACGTAGTTTGAACATAAAGATATTGATGTCTTTCCTCGGCCTCCGCACAACTAGGATTTGAACCCCGTGTAAAACGTCTGGGGAACACTTCCAAGTCGTGCGTATTCGAATGGAAGGCAGTGACAGTCCGCATGTGAGCTGAAAAGATCGATACGACAATAGTAGGCGACAATTTCACTTCAAGAACTACAGACCCTAACGAAATCAATACCGAAGAGAATTTTTGAGGTAATTAGGAAAGTACTAACAACTCAATAACACATCGGTCCTTCACAGTAATTCCCATCCACGAAATGCCAACGCCGTATTTTCTTACTCGTATTATGAAAGTATGCAATACCGTCATGATTGTTCATGCTTTATATGTATCTACTGCTGTCATAGTAAATTCGATACATGTACAAAGACTGTTCAATAAATTCCGTAACATCCGTAATTTCGCGCCAATGGTGTGTAGGAGAGAAAAGCGTTTGGTATCTCTGCATACGCCTGTGTTTTATGTGCAACTGCCTGAAGTTTCATTTTTGTATGTCAGTTATTGTTCAGTGCTGTACTGAGTAGAACGTTGTGTCGCACAGTTTGCGAATTTCGAGACGGCAGTATTAGAAGAGCAATGCGTCTGTATTAAATTTTGCCGGATACTCAAGAAAACCTTTACAGAGACACACTAAATGATGCAGGAAGCCTACAGTGACGAGTACTTAAGCTGTACTCTGTTTTACGAATGGTTCACTCGGCTTAAAACTGGCCGGACAGAAGTTAGAGGTGGCCCTTATTCAATATGCGTTTCTTTGACTTTGAAGGATTTGTTCATCATGAACTCGTGCCAGAGGGACAAAATGTTAATCCATGGTACTATCGGGACGTCTTGCGACAACTGTGAGAAAATGTGAGAAGGAAACGGCCTGAAATGTGAGGAGACAATTCATAGCTCTTGCATAACGATAACTTACCCACACAACCATCCCTGTTAGTGCATGACTACTGCACAATAAACAAAAGCGCTGTGCTTTTCATCCTCCATATTCTCTAGACCTGACCCCTGCCGACTTTCTAATTTATTTTCAAAGTTGAAAATCCCGTTGAAAGAATGAAGATTTCCAATGATAGATGACATAAAAGAAAATTCGCAGACAGCGCTTCGCAAGATCCAGTAAGACGCGTACCAAGACTGCTTCTACAAGTGGAAACTGGACTGGGAGCGGTTTCAGTTGTGGAGGTGAGTATTTCGAAGGAGACCGTGCACGGTAAGCAAAAGGTAAGCTCAGAAATATTTTGTCCACAAAGATCCTGAATTTTTTGAACAGGCCTTGTATGCTCCAGTCATTGCGCTACTACTTTCGTAGGAACCCTGCCTGTATCATGATTTCCATTAGTGTACAGGTACTTGCAGAAAAGCTTAGAGCTGATGTCTAGGAGGCAGTGTCCTTCAGTGATTTGTAAAGCGCAAATGTTGCCGAAGAAACGCACCGGTAAGTACACTACTGGCCATTAAAATTGCTACACCAAGTAGAAATGCAGAAGATAAACAGGTATTCATTGGACAAATATATTATACTAGAACTGACATATGATTACATTTTCACTCAATTTGGGTGCATAGATCCTGAGAAATCAGTACCCAGAACAACCACCTTCGGCCGTGATAACGGCCTTGATACGCCTGGGCATTGAGTCAAACATAACTTGGATGGCGTGTACAGGTACAGCTGCCCATGCATCTACAACACATACCACAGTTCATAAAGAGTAGTGACTGGCGTATTGTGACGAGCCAGTTGCTCGGCCACCATTGACCACACGTTTTCAATTGGTGAGAGATCTGGAGAATGTGCTGGCCAGGGCAGCAGTCGAACATTTTCTGTATCCAGAAAGGCGCGTACACGACCTGCAACATGCGGTCCTGCATTATCCTTCCATAAATGTAGGGTTTCGCTGGGATCGAATGAAGGGTAGAGCCACTGGTAGTAAAACATTTGAAATGTAACGTCCACTGTTCAAAGTGCCGCCAATGCGAACAAGAGGTCACCGAGACGTGTAACCAATGGTACCCCACACCATCACGCCGGGAGATACGCTAGTATGGCGATGGCTAATACATGCTTCCAATGTGCGTTCATCGCGATGTCGCCAAACACGGGTGCGACATTAAGATGCTGTGAACAGATCCTGGATTCATCCGAAAAAATGACGTTTTGCCATTCGTGCACACAGGTTCGTCGTTGAGTATACCATCGCAGGCGCTCCTGTCTGTGATGCAGCGTCAAGGGTAACCGCAGCCATGGTCTCCGAGCTGATAGTCCATGCTGCTGCAAGCGTCGTCTAACTGTTCGTGCACATAGTTGTTGTCTTGCAAACGTCCCCATCTGTTGAGTCAGGGATGGAGACGTGGCTGCACGATCCGTTACAGCTATGAGGATAAGACGCCTGTCATCTAGAGGCCGTTGGGATCCAGCACGGCGTTCCGTATTACCCTCCTGAGCCCATCGATCACATATTCTGCTAGCAGTCATTGGATCTCGACCAACGCGAGCAGCAATGTCGCGATAGGCTACAATCCGATCTTTATCAAAGTCGGAAACGTGATGGTACGTATTTCTCCCCCTCTCACGAGGCTTCACAACAACATTTCACCAGGCAACGCCGGACTACTGCTGTTTTTGTATGAGAAATCGGTTGGAAACTTTCCTCCTGTCAGAATGTTGTAGGTGTCTCGCCACCGGCGCCACCCTTGTGTGAATGCTGCGAAAAGCTAATCATTTGCATATCAGAGCATCTTCTTCCTGTCGGTTAAATTTCGCGTCTGTAGCACGTCATCTTCGTGGTGTAGCAATTTTAGTGGCCAGTAGTGTAAATCGCCGCGCCGTGCAGGCTGAACGTAACTGTCTGTTTAGTTTGGCAGCCAGAGATCGGCGCGTGCAGTGGAGTGGAACGCTCGGCTGCCCGGTGAGCCAGTCCACGACCTTAGGCGTCCGCTGTTGCTGTTGCTGTTCCGCAACAAGTGGCCGCTGGTCAGTGGGACAGCGCATGCGCAGTGGCTGCCGGCCGCGGCGAAAGGCGCAGCCGCAGCGGGCCCCCAGGCCTCGATTCCAAACGATCCGTACGTTCACCGGCGAACTTTGCCACACGCAGTCTCGCTGTTAATCGTTTCTTCTGTTCCGCTGGGTGAAGTCCTATCGGTACATCGTGTTCATTAGAGGTGGAGCACAAACCACACCTGGAAGGCAATAAGAGAAGATGTCAGTGGTCCATTTCCTGCAGCAGCTAAAGCGCCGTACATCTCCACTGATTACAGAAAGTGGCGATAGAAGTCCATGAAAACCAGTAAGGGGGCAGGGAGGGGGGTTGACACATTCATTCCCCTCCACATCTCCCCCGAGTCTTTATTCCCGATTCATCAGTCTTCTAACTGGTTTGATGCAGTCATCCACGAATTTCCATCTGCCAGCAACTTCATATCAAGGCAGCACTTGCAACTAGCGCCCTCAGTTATTTGTTGGACAGATTCCAACCTCTGGCGTCTTCTACAGTTTTTACCCTCTACAGCTACCTTTAGTACCATGGAGGTTATTCTCTCATTTCTTGACGAGTGTCCTATCATCTTGCCCCTTCTTCTTCTTCTTTTTGTTCTTCTTCTTGTTCTTCTTCTTCTCACTGTTCTTCACCGATCCTGAGAAGAACTTCCCCATTCCTCATCTTATCAGTCCACTAGATTTTCAAATTTCCTCTGTGATTCGACATCTCAAACGCCTCTATTCCCTCCGATTTTTCCAGTGTCCATGTTCCACTACTAGAGTTGCACTCTACCAAAACTACAGGTCGATAATTTTGGTACAATTCATAAATAGCGCAGTAAATTGTATGAATTCCAGTAACATTGGTAGACAAAGACACATGTGTGAGAGAGAATCCAATAAAAAAAACAATGATTAGGAAACATAAGTTGCATCATGTAAATAATAAAAGTTAGTGATCACGAAACTTCTGTGGTTTTACATTAGCAAAGCAATTATATTTAATGTTGATGTCAGTACAATTTATACGCACAAATATAAAAAAAATCTATATTATTATTATTGTTATTTTGTACTCGATAGAACGTTTTTCATCATGGTCAAAGGCAAGAGTTGTCCTTGAATTATTCATAAATTCGAAGGTTGTTTATGAGTAACAGAAAAACGTTTTATACAAGTTCAACGATGTATTGAAGCAATGTTTGACATTTTTGTTTTGTGTTTTTCTATTTTTATTTTAGCTTTTTGTTCAGGAAATTGCGTTTTCTAGCGCTATATGATAAATCTCCGAGCTCTGAGTAGCAGCAGCGCAGATGGAAATTACATTGAGAAATTGGCTGCACATTACTTTAATCTAGATGTTACACATAACATTAGTCGACGCGATATATCGCTTTGGAGAACATTTAAAGCGACTGATTCCTGTTTTTCCATTGCGTCTGCATAGACATAAAATATGGCTGAAGAAAATTTTCTTAAGGTCAGATAATTTCTCTCCTGTCACGTTTATTGTGTCAAAAGTTACATTCTTTTCTTAAGCGTTAGTACCTTAGTTGTCTAAACGGAAGCAACCGATCGCGGTGACGAATATCCTGCGTCCAGCTATGCTGTCAGCTGTTACGAATCCCTGTGACCTTCAGGTCCCCGGGGATATTGCCAACAGGTCATTTGCATGAAAGCTGCCTATCTATATTTCCATCTATATAACTAATCTCTAAATATGTGAACTTTTGGAGCCTGGCAAGGATTCCAGTACCTGGATATATTAGGTTTGTGTGTGTGTGTATGTGTGTGTGTGTGTGTGTGAGAGAGAGAGAGAGAGAGAGAGAGAGAGAGAGAGAGAGAGAGAGAGAGATAGAGATAGAGATAGAGATTTGGGGTAGGGGAGGGTTAGGTCTCTTCGTACCTTCTTGAAAGGCTCCTCCATACAGTTAACTTTTTCAAAAACAACGTTTTCCGTTACTCTTGTAACTAAGATACTTATTCTTCCACAGTATTACTGTCAGCATCAAATCATTTGCTGAAACCGTTAAGAATGTTCATCGGAAAATTTGCTATGTGTTTTGTTGTTGCTGTGAACACAATTGCAAAGAGGAAGTTAACTCATTTTCAGTAATGCTTAATTCATTTAAACAAAATTCAGATCGATACATAAAGATGTGCGAAATAAGATTCTGGGCCGCCAGCCTTGATGGCAACTGAGATCCTTTATTCATACCTGACTAACCTTCAGTTAGTACTAACAAGGAGAGGTCACGATGTTCGGATCACGGATTTACTTCAAACTTTGCACACTTTTAATACTTCTTTAGGACAGTATAATGTGCACGTGGTACTACCCAGGCGACTTCGAGAAAATCGCAAGAGAAGTTCTTCACCTCACTGATGTACCGGTGCGCAGCAACGCTGAACACGAGCTTGTGGCGGTCACGTGGTTAGCGTTCGAGCTCCGCAATCGGGGGATCGCTGGATCGATTCCCAGTCATGTTTTTCTTTCCAGTTTATAATTTCTTCAACTCTAGTCACATTATTTCGCACATGTTACATTTTAAAGATAATGTGATGAAAAGACAAGTGTATTTGCTTGAAATTTTATTGAATTTTACATGTTTTTTGCTGTTTACTAATTTTTTGTTATTACAGTTAACATTACGCTACTTATTTGTAGAGGAAAATTAAAAACTTTATCAAAAGCCTTCAAACTTGTTTATATTTTATTGACAACGAACAAGAAATTGCCACTCGTGAAAATGCTATTAAAATTGACTCCATCGTACATCGCAAATTTTTTTTCGGCATCGAAATGTTCCTAAATTTTGAGGCACGCATCGTTTACATCCAAATCCAGGGAAGAAACTAGAAATTTTTCAAAATGTCAACGAGCTCTGTTATTGCTTTGAAACTTTGAAGTATCCTTGTGCACGAGGGAAAATTGTATTCATTCGATGAAGTAGATGATGTTTGAATTTATGTTCCCCGTGTCTATAAGAAAAATATATTATCCTCCAACATGTAACGTCTAAAGCACATTCGACGATTAATTCAAATTCTGGCATATAGTAGCTCTCCGTATTGTTGAATAAACTTATTTACACCTTTATTTATCGATGGTTGACTAGGGATTTCCAATCCCGTCCCTCCTGATCGGAACCTGCGTCTACAGATCGAAGCGTCTTGTTGCAAAGGAATTCTCCGTTGCAGGTTAATGGTACTTTAATTACGTAACCATTACGGCACCTCACCTCAGCCTCTCGTACCAGAAATATTCTACTGTGTTTCTATAAAATAGTTAACATATTTCTGTGACAACATTCAGATTTGATTTCATTAATGTAGAGGTACTTTGATACATCGATATGTTTATATTGCAATGATATTATTCTTATGTGTATTCTTTCTTTTGTCACTATGATCTTTGACGTACTTGTAACTCTCATTTTTGGGCGCGTAAGCGGTTATTGGAGAGTCAAGTCTTGGTCGTCATGTTGAAAAGACGCAAATTGTAGTCAGTTTATGAAATGTGAACGTTAACAGTGAGGAAGATATTTTCAAGTATGTTTTATATTGTGAAGTGATGTTGCAACAAAAGTAATAAAAAAGAAGTGTAACTTAAATTCGGAATGCTGATTACTTTTTTTACATCACCATTGTCTTAACTTGCAAAAGTATAATCTTCAAGAATTGTTTATGAAACACATCTATAAAAGTTTTGAATATCGCAGAATAACACCTGGGCCTCTTTGCATCTGAGCTTCGAATCATCACTACCTAGATTTTCGACGACTGAGCCATGAGTTCACAACGAGACCAGAGTGGGAAACACGAAAAGACGAGTACCTAGTTTATCCATTATTTCAAGAAACGACTTTATTAACTGTGCTCTAGTGACACCTGCCACATAACATAACTTTGTTGTTGCCCGAAAATGCAATATTTAGCAGCGTGAGCAACACTACAATAATAATTAATTTTTGAACTTTGTTGTGGTAGGGTTGTTAGAAGGTATAAGGGATTTCGGAAATGCCGGTGCAAATGGCTCTGAGCTCTATGGGACTTAACATCTGAGGTCATCAGTCCCCTAGAACTTAGAACTACTTAAACCTAACTAACCTAAGGACATCACACACATCCAAGCCCGAGGCAGGATTCGAACCTGCGACCGTAGCAGTCGCACGGTTCCGGACTGCGCGCCTAGAACCGCGAGACCACCGCGGCCGGCGGAAATACCGAAAGGACTACATTTTCAGGTAAACTTTACCGTCTCGTCGTTTACTTGTCGATAACTGTAAACGGTAATATTAGTTGTGAAACTAAAAATTAGCAGAAAATCAAGTAACATAGGAAATTCAATAAAAGTTCATGCAAATACCTGTGACCTTTCAGATGTAGCTTGAAGGCTAACCACAAGACCACCATCTCGCAACGCAAGAGCACATCACTGGGTCATACAACCGCTCTTGTCGTTTTCTCAATCGCCGAAGTAGTACGCCCTACTACTTACATACTATGTTGTCCTAATCGACTACTGAACGTTTACGAAGTTTCAAGTAGATCCATGATCCAAACGTCGTGCCCTTCCCCTTGTAAGGGAAAATTTAACTCAGATGATTAATTTACATTCCGTCTTTGATGCATCTCTCATACAGGTGTTCTTTAACCCATTGTCTGTCTTCTGCAGACACGTCAACTCTGACGAAAGATACGATATCTAAATACCTGTGCGCGAAATATCTTGAAGAAGCAGCTGTTAGAGTTCACGCTCGCTGCACACTACAAAGTTTACCAGTGTCTAGTAATCTGAAGTTCGGAATTACAACAGTGTACGTCAATGTTTAAGCCCTTAGCAAGAAAATTTTCCAAACTTGTCGGAACTTTGTTTACGCCAGGTGTCATTCATTTTGTGAAACACTCTGCTTCTTAATGAATGTAAATTACCTTTGTTCCATCAGTACACACAAGCGTAGTTCCACACGCTTCGATAGCCAACTTAGGATTTCTCAAGGCGTTTTCAGAGATTGTGCCCCAAGCTCCTAAGTATTTAAAATTTCATGGTCACCGCCTCGAGCTGCTGATAATCGTTTATTTAACAACCAGTTTCTGTCGACAGACCATCATCACGTCTTTAAAAGCGTTTGCAGCATCATATTAGGCGAGTATAAAATCGTTGACGTCAGATAACAAAAACAGCAATATGTCACTGCTGTGAACTCGTAATATAAATTACATCGCTAGCGCAGCACTGTTTATATTGTGACGATATAATTTATATAACGATCACACACCAGTGACATATTGATGGTTTTATTACCTGACGTCAATGATTTTATATCTGCCAATTATGATGGTTCAAACGATTTTAAGAACCTGATGGTCAGCCACCTGAAAAAAAAACATCAGCAGATCGAAAAGGTAATCATTCTGCGTCCCAAAGACTCAGGAGCACATATTTGTCTCTTCATCAGAAAGGGCGACTGTTCTCTCTTCTGACAGTCTGAAAAAATAATGTAGTCAGCCATTTTGATAGTTTGTCGTGGACAGCACACGAATTTTCCTTCTTCACCGATACAAATTGCGTATTTTCTTCAGTTTCCAAAGTAAGCTTTTTCCTAAAAGTAAATAAGAAATAATCTCACGTTTACCTATCAAAGACAGAATTGTAGCGTTCGGTTCTACGATCCTTCAGAAGGCTACTGTGAATCAATGTTCGAATGGTCCAAATGGCTCTGAGCTCTATGGGACTCAACTGCTGTGGTCATCAGTCCCCTAGAACTTAGAACTACTTAAACCTAACTAACATAAGTACAACACACATATCGATGCCCGAGGCAGGATTCGAACCTGCGACCGTAGCGGTAGCGCGGTTCCAGACTGAAGCGCCTAGAACTGCTCGGCCACACCTACCGTCTTCAGGATTGATGATCTCGACATAGATGAAGTCACGGGCTTCTGCTACATAGGCAGAAAAATAACCCATGACGGGTGGAGGAAAGAGGACATAAGAAGCATATCAGCACTGGCAAGAAGAGCATTCCTGTCCAAGAGAAGTCTACTAGTATCAAACATTGTCCTCAATCTGAGGAAAAAAATATCTGAGAATGTAGATGCACCTTGAGCAAAGCTTTGTATGGCAGTGAGACATGGACTGCTGGTAAAATAAAAATAAAAAATTTAAAAAAACGCGGAGAATCGAAACATTTGAGATACGGTTCAGCAGAAGAATGTTGAAAATTAGGTGGACAGGCAAAATAAGGAATGAGGATGTTGGACGTAGAACCGGCGAGGAACGGCATTTGAGGAAAACAGTACCGAGAAGTACGGACAGGATAATAGGACATTTGTTGAGATATCAGGGTATACCTGCCATGCTAAGTGACGGAACTGTACAGGGTAAAAACCGTAGAGGAAGAACGAGATTGGAATACATTCAGCAAATATTTAAAAAAAAATAAAACTTTATGCCTGCCGCCTCACATTCGGTGCGGACTTTTGCAGGTGAGTGACCTTGATGGCAGGTGGAACAGGCATTTCCGTATTTATTAGGTCTTAACTGCTCGGCATGGGGTACTTACCTTATTGGGCACCTGCTCTAAGGATTCGGGACTATCGCGTGTCTGCCGGGCTGTCACGGTCCGTGATAACGACCGGCCCGCTGAGGTGGACTCGTCCGCGCGTTGTAACGGAACGGCCCGCGCGCGTTTATCGCTTTACGAGGGCGCCTGCAGCGGCGGTCGCGGCCACAAATCTGCTCCGGCGGCACAGCCGCCCGCTAATCCCGGCCGCGGACTCGTCTCGTCTGGCCACCTCGCGCGTTCCGCCATAAACTTTACTGGCGCCGCGAAGCCTTTCATATTCATTACCAGCGCTGCAGGCGCTCGCGCTTTCCTCTGTGCAAGACTGACGCTCTCTGCACGCAGCCGCGAGTTGATGGCCGTGGAAAACCATCTTTATTTTCCCACCTGTGGCGCCCGCCAAACGTCTCAATTACTCATAAAGTGTGGTAAAGGTGCGCGGGGGCTGTATCTCTGCGCCAGCACAGTAATAACGAATAATTACACCGCCGTCCTCGCGTTATCCAACGAAGACGCCGGCCACCGTTATTGCCGACTTACCATCCGTTCATCTAAACACGGATAGTAACTGCAGCTGGGCTGAAGATGTCGCTGTACGTTGTCTAGTATTTACAAGCTGTTCTCAAAGTAACATGCTCTATAACTACTGCACTAGACACGCTCGCAGCACGCCTTTGCCGGTGAAGTACGTTAACGAGAGCAGCCTAAGATTACACTCAAGATCCTCCGAGACCTCAGATGTTATTTGCCGTTTTCATTAATGCACAGATGATTCAATTACTTTGTATGTTTAGTGTAGCGTTTTGATTAGTAATCAAAACGTTCTCGGTTCGAAACCCGCTACCGCTTAAATTTTGATTAATAATCAGCATTGACATAAGGCACTAGAGAGACAATTCTGACATTGCGTTTGATATTGGAAGCAAGACTAAAGAAAAATCAAGACACGTTCACAGGATTTTTCGACCTGGAAATAGCGTTCGACAATTTAGAGGCCTTAATTTGAGGAAGAAATTTCTGAGAACGTACGTCCGGCGTACAGCATTGTATGGTAGTGAAACATGGACTGGGGGAAAATCGGGACAGAAGAGAAATGAAGCATTTGAGATGGGGTGCTGCAGACGAATGTAGAAAATTAGGTGGACTGATAAGGTAAGGGATGAGGAGGTTCTGTGCAGAATCGGAGAGGAAAGGAGTATGTTGGAAACCCGACGAGGAGAAGGTAAAGGGTGATAGGACATCTGTTAAAACATCACGGAATGACTTCCACGGTACCAGAGGTAGCTGTAGAGGAAACAAACTACTCTGAGATGTAGAGAGAGGTTGTCACAGGAGAGGAATTCGTGACGGGTGGCATCAAACCAGTCAGAAGACCGACGACTCCAAAAAGAAAAAAAAATTAATGAATGCACCAGACTCTAGGCAATCTCGCCATTCCTTGCACTTAATAATAGGGGCTAGATTGGCAGAAATGCTGGATTATTGATCGTGAGTGAATTGGATTGTTTGGGGGAAGAGACCAATCACCGAGGTCCTCGGTCTCATCGGATTAGGGAAGGACCGGACAGAAACTCGGCCGTGCCCTTTCAAAGGAACCATCCCGGCATTTGCCTGGAGCGAATTATGCAAATCACGGAAAACCTAAATCAGGATGGCTGGACGCAGGATTGAACCGTCGTCCTCCCGAATGCGAGTCCAGTGTGCTAACCACTGCGCTGTGATTTTTAGTTCAAATACATAGGGACTATACCTTATTAAATGTTCAGATGTGTGTTAATTCCCAACGGACCAAACTGTTGAGGTCATCGGTCCCTAGACTTGCACACTACTTAAACTAACTTACGATAAGAACAACACACACACCCATGCCCGAGGGAGTACTCGAACCACCGGTGGGAGGGGCCGCGCAATCCGTGACATCACACCTCAAACCGCGCGGTCACTCCACGCGGCCTTATTAAATCCAAAAGTACGTTCACTTCTATAAAAAACTAAGTTCCTGAGGAGACACGTCCGTAACTCCCGGGGCCTTGTTTCGACTCAGGTCTTTCAGTGCTCTGTCAAACTCTTCACGCAGTATTGTATCTCCCATTTCGTCTTCATCTACATTCTCTTCCATTTCCAGAATATTGTCCTCAAGTACGTCGCCTTTGTATGGACCCTCTATATACTCCTTCCACCTTTTTGCTTTCACTTCTTTGCTTAGAACTGGGTTTACACCTGAGCTCTTGATGTTCATACAAGTGGTTCTCTTATCTCCAAAGGTCTCCTTAATTTTCCTGCAGGCAGTATCTATCTTACCCCTAGTGAGATAAGCCTCTACATCCTTACATTTGTCATCTAGCCATCCCTGCTTAGCCATTTTGCACTTCCTGTCGATCTCATTTTTGAGACGTTTGTATTCCTTTTTGCCTGCTTCATTTACTGCATTTTTATATTTTCTCCTTTCATCAATTAAATTCAATATTTATTCTGTTACCCAAGGATTTCTAATAGCCCTCGTCTTTTTACCTACTTGATCCTCTGCTGCCTTCAGTACTTAATCCCTCGAAGCTACCCATTCTTCTTCTACTCTAGTTCTTTCCCCAATTCCTGTCAATCGTTCCCTTATGCTCTCCCTGAAACTTTGTACAACCTCTGGTTTAATCAGTTTGTCCAGATCCCATCTCCTTAAATTCCCACCTTTTTGCAGTTTAATCAGTTTTAATCTACAGTTCATAACCAATAGATTGTGGTCAGAGTCCACATCTGCCCCTGGAAATGTCTTACAATTTAATACCTGGTTCCTAAATCTCTGTCTTACCATTATATAATCTATCTGATACCTTCTAGTATTTCCAGGATTCTTCCATGTGTACAACCTTCTTTTATGATTCTTGAACCAAGTGTTAGCTATGATTATTTTATGCTCTGTGCAAAATTCTACCAGACGGCTTCCTCTTTCATTTCTTTCCCCCAATCCATATTCACTTACTATGTTTCCTTCTCTCCCTTTTCCTACTCTCGAATTCCAGTCACCCATGACTATCAAATTTTCGTCTCCCTTCACTACCTGAATAATTTCTTTTATCTCATCATACATTTCATCAATTTCTTCATCATCTACAGAGCTAAACTTGCACTATTGTAGTAGGTGTGGGCTTCGTAGGAATTAAGGGCATTACCTGGAGGTGGACATTGATTTACATCGAACGGCTAGGTTGACAATTTGTGCCGGGGTGGAAACCAAGGTATCCTGCTTCCTAGGCAGACAAGTTGACCATTACGCCACCCGGACATAGTGGTCACCACAAGCGCAGCGAGTGCCCTAGCGCTCAGCCGGTCACGCCCTAGTCCTCGGCTTATACAGAACACACCCTACTGATGTAGTGCCACTGCTCATTAGCCTCGTTATTCGCGGCATCTCGCCAATTCCCGTAAATATTTTTGAGTTTGGTGTGAATCTGCACTAAAGGGATTATTAGCCGTCATCGCCTTCGTTATATACAGGGTGTCCCAGCTATCTTGTCCACCCAAAATATTTCTGGAACAATAACAGCTATTGGAAAACGGTATCACTGGTATCAATGCAGGGCTGGGGGCCATGAATGTACATATTTGGAAACATTCTAAAATGAAAACCTTTGTGTTTTTTAACACAACCTTATATGTTTTTAAAGAGACCTCCTATATTTTTTCTTCAGCAATCGATAGCATGACAAAGCACATACACAATGGCGTTGATTGCATCGCAATATTCCCATTACATCCCGAGATATTAAGACGCGAAGTTGACGCTTGAAACACCCGACATGCGCTGCTAGCGCACGTCCTGAGGCTCAGGCGTGAACCCCATGCTGCCCGTAATCGCGATGTGATTGACATGCGTAATCACACTTCCATACCTATCAAGAGGTCCGAAACGAATAATACGGTCTGCTGCCATCCTGCTGCGATTACGGGCAGCATGGGGTTCACGCCTGAGCCTCAGGACGTGTGCTAGCAGCGCATGTCGGGTGTTTCAAGCGTCAACTTCGCGTCTCAATATCTCGGGAAGTAATGGGAATATTGCGATGCAATCAACGCCATTGTGTATGTGCTTTGTCATGCTATGGATTGCTGAAGAAAAAATATGGGAGGTCCATTTAAAAAAACATAAGTTTGTGTTAAAAAACACATATGCTTTCGTTATAGAATGTTTCCAAATATGTACATTCATGGGCCCCAGCCCGACATTAATACCGGTGAAACTCCTTTTCCCATAGCTGTTATTGTTCCAGAGATATTTTGGGTGGACAAGATAGCTGGGACACCCTGTATATGTAGTGTCTGTTCTTTTGGACATGTCTGTCCGAAAGAATGGTTAGTTCTCCTCCACCACACACACACACTTCTTGTGAAAAAAACAGATATCATTTCGGGTAATAAACATATATTTTACTACGAATGCCACCCAAAACGAAAAAGGAGCAAAGAAAATCTCTGTCTCCACTAAAGTCTTTGGAATCAACAACAGCCACACTCTTTGGTTTGTTTATATTTTGTAAAGTATGTGGAAGTCGCCATCAGTGGAAAAGTGCTTGTTTCACTTGATACTTAACGAAACTGGAAAGCATACATTATGTTCGAATGGGTAAAGGACGAATTTCCATTGCATAGCGATCTTCACTGGTAAGCTCGCACTGCGCGACTAGAGTCCCACTGGTGATGGCTTCCAAGGAATAGCGAAACGCGGTTCGTGCGATTAGAAGTTAATTACTGTGTAATAGGCTGATTTTGCACAAGTCAACACTGTTCCAAAGCTGGCCCATATGTCGGCGAACTACGTGCTAAGGCTCTGTATACAGGTGTGAAAGCAGGAGCGCCGTGTAGCGGTCTGGCAGAGGCCGTAGCCCATGCCGTACCTGTCGTCGCGGCCGCGATTAAGCCCAAGTGACTGCGTTGGAGGCAGACAATGCGAGGGAAGGGAAAGCCCGCCAGGGACATGGTCTGAATAGCAGAGCAGCGAATGCCTGCCCGACCACGGGCAAAGCACACACGCCGTGTGCTGGCACGAGTTTTAGCTGAGGGGCCCTCACACGTTCAATGATAATGTCAAACCGTCAATACACTGACCGACTGAGGAAGCGTATTGACATATTGTCAACCCTAGAAATATTGATGTGTAGTACTGATGGACCTCAAAATAATTACAATATTTTAAATACACGTCGAACGTCTGAGGTCAAATATTTACTGTTTGACAATATTCTCCACTCAGATGTTGCCAGAGCTTCAAGAACCAGCCACGTGGCGTTAGTATGCACTGTTTATTTTTTCAAATCGCCGTGATATATATCACACCTTATACTCATTTTAAAGGAGTCTTTTAACATAAAAGAATTTTAATAGGAAGGTACAAGGGTAGTTAGTGCATTTGCCACTTTAGGATGGTTGACGGACGATTCTCTATAATACTGCTTACCTCACTAATTTTAAAATGTATAGATTTTTTTGTGTTACACAGCAGTTTTTAAAAACGCTCCCATTTCGAAAAGCACGCCACATATCTAGAGTGACTGGTGAGATGTCTCCGAAATGGGTGTCAGTAGCACCAAATTATCACGGAGCGCAAAAAAGTTTTACGTTAACTTCCTGAACAGGTCCTTGTTTTTCATAGAAATTTACTAATTGCGCTTGATGACATCACTGAACTAAACTTCGTGCGCTAGAATGGTCTGTCTGCCGCTACAATCTCTTGTCGAATGCTACTAACTCTCTTATTGCCGGCCGGAGTAGCCGTGCGATTCTAGGCGCTACAGTCTGGAACCGCGTGACGTCTACGGTCGCAGGTTCGAATCCTGCCTCGGGCATGTATGTGTGTGATGTCCTTAGGTTAGTTCTGTTTAATTAGTTCTAAGTTCTAGGCGACTGATTATCTCAGAAGTTAAGTCGCATAGTGCTCAGAGCCATTTGAACCATTTGAGCCATCTCTTATTAATGTGATTTGCTTTTTTATTTTATCTCGTATCGACACTATTAACTCGTCATACGATACAGAACTCATCGGAAAATAATATATAAAATAGTTTTGGCCCGTGATCCTGATTTCAGTCAGTAAAATAACATGGGACCAGTCGCTCCTATTTTCAATCAAACTCGAACCTATTACCTCTTTTTCGTTGTTTTTTGTTGCTTGCAAGCTATAGCTTATAATAGCTAATAAAATTGCATTACATGATTTCTTCTGGGCATCTGACATCTTACCCTCATGAAATCGAGTTGCCAGCTGACAATTTTTGTCAGTATTATTTATGGTGCGAGGTCGCTTCAATATACTGATGGTTTGACAAACTAGCATTGTCAATACATACTGAACGTGTGCAGGACCCTTTAGTAATCACTTTAAGGGTGTGTGTGTGTGTGTGTGTGTGTGTCCCTCTCTCTCCTCCTCTCTCTCTCTCTCTCTCTCTCTCTCTCTCTCTCTCTCTCTCTCTCTCTCATACAGAAACAAACATAGGCATTAATTAATGACAACACATGAAAGGACATTAACGATTAATATTATAAGAAAATGCACTAGAAAATCGCGACCTACAGAGAAAAAGTAAGTGAGAGGAAAAGAAATGGGAGAGAACAATAAGACAGAAAAAGGAAAAAAATGATGGAGGAAATGGAGGAGGAAAGCGGAGTGGAAAGACGGAAAGGGAGGGAGGGAGAGAGGGAGAGAGAGAGGGGAGAAAGGGGGAGAGAGAGGGGGGGGGAGAGGGGAAGGGGGGAGAGAGAGAGAGAGAGAGAACGCATATGAAATACCAATAGGCAGATGTATGGGAGACCAACAAGAGGTGGTAGTACAAGAACCGGCAAGGACACCAATTAGGGGACGTGAGACTATAACAGTAAAGGAGACAAGAAACTACGACTCTGTGCAACGATTCTGAGATTGCATGTTTGTTGTGCGCGTGGACTCTGCAGGACACAAGGGACATTATTTCTATGGTTAAGTCATATATTTTAAAACTCACCGAAAGTAAAACTTTGTGACATTATATGAAAGCAATTTTTTTTTTTTTGGTTCTATTCTTCTGAGACAGAATGACTTTGCGTAAATATTTCAATTAAATAAAAGCAAAATTCCTCTCGGTATGTCTTGTTGTGATATACAACTACTTTCATTTTGGCTACTACTCAGGTAGCCTTCATCATGGTGAATGCATTAACACCTTTAGTATGAGGCGATAGGCAAAGCTAAATAGAAATGTCATAATCAAATTTCACATAGGTGTAGAAGTAGGAATGTTAATTTTTATGCATCATTGTCTCGCATTAAATCAAAAACATTTCACTAATATGAATACTCCTTCTTATGAAATTCTTTGACATGCATCCAATTTGATTTTAAGACCCCCGACTTTGTCATTCATTCTATACAACAGATCCTGTAATCTTCATTTTCACTGAGAAGTCGGTAAGCTGATGACTGAAACTAGGAATATGGACTTCACGTCTGGGATAGCTGTCGCCTTGCCTACTTTAGTTGTGCGAAACTCTTACTAGGGGTCCGCAGCTCGTGGTCGTGCGGTAGCGTTCTCGCTTCCCGCTCCCGGGTTCCCGGGTTCGATTCCCTGCGGGGTCAGGGATTTTCTCTGCCTCGTGATGACTGGGTGTTGTGTGATGTCCTTAGGTTAGTTAGGTTTAAGTAGTTCTAAGTTCTAGGGGACTGATGACCATAGATGTTAAGTCCCATCTTACTAGGGACCGCATCACCTGTAGCTTCCCTTCCCTCAAACCCCGATGCGAATATGACATACTGTGTACAGAATAGACGAAATAAGCAAACTAGAAAGTATTACTACTTAATGGAAAAATAAAACGAGAGCCTACCCAGGAAAACTACTACTTTCAATACATTCACAGCGGCATACAAAACACACAAAATGTTCAAATGTATGTGAAATCTTATGGGACTTAATTGCTAATGTCATCAGTCGCTAAACTTACACACTACTTAACCTAAATTATCCGAAGGACAAACACCCACACATCCATGCCCGAGGGAGGACTCGAACCTCCACCGGGACCAGCCACACACAGTCCATACAAAACACTACTGAATATTTCCACGGCGTGTGTGTGTGTGTTTTCTTCTTTATACAAAGAGCGTAAGAGCTGCAGGCCCAGCACATTCCGTTTTGAAAAAGCCGCAAGTAGTACACAAAGGCAGAAGATCCGGGTTCGTGTGTCAGTGACGAACGCTAGGGTACAGTGCACCGTCGAAGATGCCCGTCTTACAAGTCGCTCACGCACATGCTCTCGCCTGCTGGCGACATAACGGTGAGAGAGAGAGGGCTGTTCGGTTCAACGCGGAAGCTCGCGAGTAGCGCCTCATCACGCCTCCTGGCACACTGGGTGCGCTGGAGGGGATGTGCGGCACGCTCTACTCCATTCACGTCCATTTCTCTCTCTCTCTCTCTCTCTCTCTCTCTCTGCTGCCTGCCGACAACTGAGCTCGCGCGACGTGCACGAAGATCAGAAATGGCTCTAAGCACTATGGGACTTAACATCTGAGGTCATCAGTCCCCTAGACTTAGAACTACTTAAACCTTAGCAACCTAAGGACATCACACACATCCATGCCCGAGGCAGGATTCGAACCTGCGACCGTGCACGAAGGTCTTCACTGATGATTCCAAAGTATGCTTCTTTGGAGTAGCTGCATTTCTGATGACCAATTCTTAATATTTACCTACAGAATCATCGGTTTTGATCACCGAGTTTTATGTCATTTATCTAGTTATTCTTCACCTTGTCGACGAAGTCCTAATACACTGTCTGATCAAAAGTATGAGGGCACTAGCAAGTCATATGGAAATGACCACTACATGTCGGGAGAGGCGGACCTGAAAGTTTAAGAGAAGGCCCCACCCTAAAACTCAGCCACTAACATTTTTTGAAAAAAGAAACGAAGTCACATCTTTTAGGTGTTTACTCCTACATTCGAAACGATATCGATGCTTTCCAATTACAAATAAGTCTAAGAAATATTTGAAATGTGGACTGCATGCGGGCCCGTGGCACACTAACACCTGCCAAAGTAGTGAAGATAGTACCTGTCTGACAGAGAACTCTATCTGATGTACGATGCAACGATGGAAAGACACAAAATGCAAAAGAAAGCTCGCACAGTGTCATATGGTCCAACTGTCTCAAAGAATTAAAAAAATGAAAATACTTTGGCCTTATAGAAGCTGTTATTCAGTCCAGTATGGGACGTTTGAAGGCTTAAGAAAGAAGTCCCAGCACTTTGGGTCAAAAAAGCAATACTGGTGTTAGCAATACTAACACCAGTATTGCTGGCCCCTGTTTTGACCAGAACCGAGATGAAATCTTCCTATACATCGGTCAGGGGCCTGAAGATGGCGTAGAAAATCGCTTAAACCTGTAGCAAAAAAAAAAAAAAAATAATAATAATAATAATAATAATAATTGGAAAGGGGGAAACGTGTTTCACTTTATATCCTGAAACTTGTAGATTGTCAGTTCCTCTTCTGCTTCTTCAACATGATGGACGTGACAGAGTTCAGCTAACTGTTAACACCAGAAGATTTTGAAGAAAATTCCAGCAGAGGAGTCGAAACGTCAGTCGTGTAGAGTAAACTGAAGAACAACATGACGCGGCCTAACGAACTAGATTTTACCTTCAGTGACAAAGGGTCCAAAACTCTGCAGACTCAAATGTTGTTAGTGGACATGGGCCGTAACACCAAAGGCGAATGGCACTGGGAGTTGCAGTAAGAGAACCCGCGCCATTCTATGTTTCTCAATTCGGAGCAAACGAGAAACGAAAATGTTACTGTCTACAGATTAAGAGCTGATCACATGAATAGTAATAAAACGAGATGTTTGTTAAGATTAATTCCCTCTCCAAGTCGTAATTTTTGCCTCATTGGCGAGCACCCTGTATGTGTACTAATAGAATGTGGTAAGTACAATCATCCATGGACAACTCCACTGTACAACATTTTCAGCACTCGGTGTTATTTTAATATTAACAATTAGTAGCATTCGGCTTTTTTCTATCCTACAGACGACTCAACGACGATTTTCTAGAAACAATGCTCTCAGCATCACGTTGTCAAACTTAGTTAATGAGGCTAAAACCTGAAAACGTCTACCACCACATTTGCAGTGTTCGTAAAATAAATCATAATCGATTGTGCATCCTCGTCATACACTAAAAATGTCGACGTCTGTCGGTAGGCGTTCCGTCATACGGCACGGAAATCCAGGCCGCTCCCTTATGAACACTGTGGAATCCAGAAGTATCAAGCTGATGTTCCTCTAAATGTCCTGACCCACAATCCAAAGTGTTTTTGTTCTGTTCTATCATACGAATGCCTCAAATGTGTAGGTGACTTTTTAGCGTCTTAACCTCATGAGCCAAGTTTGACAACCTGATGGTGAGAGCGTTGTCCCTCGAAACGCGTTGAGTCGAACGTAGGACACGAAACGGTCGAATGTTACGGCTATGCAGTATCGCTTCAGTTCTACGACTGGATCCTCTCAGGAAAAAAGGCAGCTCATTTTCTTTTATCGCGGATGGGGAGAGTGTCACAGATATGATATGCGATTGGGGACGGCAATCATTAAAACAAAGACATTTTTTGTTGAAGGAAGATCTTTTTACGAAGATAAATTTTTCTCGGGTTGACAGCCGAGTCAATGTGTTGTTCTCCAGCAACGTTTCAGCAAGTTTCTTACTTGCCATAATCAGGCATCTTCGCCTGAAGATGGCAAGTAAGAAAGTTGCTGAAACGTTGCTGGAGAACAATACATTGACTCGGCTGTCAACCCGAGAAGATTTTATCATCGAAATTCGGCGAGAAAGCCTACATTCTCATATCTTTTTTACGAAATTACAATCACCAACTTTCTCCTCTGAATGTGAAAATTGTTATCGTTGCCAACATGCGCAGGAAGAAATGATCATCATAGTAAAATAAGAGTAATCGGACCTCGTACATTCATTTTTCCACACGTTATTAAATAACAATAGTAATGGCGTGTGACGAGGGTCTCCCGTCGGGTAGACCGCTCGCCTGGTGCAAGTCTTTCGATTTGACGCCACTTCAGCGACTTGCGTGTCGATGGGAATGAAATGATGATGATTAGGACAACACAACACCCAGTCCCTGAGCGGAGAAAATCTCCGACCCAGCCGGGAATCGAACCCAGGCCCTTCGGATTGACAGTCTGTAGCGCTTACCACTTTTTTTTTTACTTGGTTCGTTGTTGATCGTTGTTTGCTCGGTCCGGACGTCACATGACATCCGTTTTTTTTCTCTTTCTTGATCGTTCCACTCAGTTTTTTAATACAGAGGCCAACCAGCTCTCTGACCGAACACGCTGAGCTACCGTGCCGGCTAGCTTGCAATGACTAGTGCAATATGGAAACGAAAGCGCTGTCCTCGTAATGAGTGCAATAAACGTTATCTGATAAAAAAGTAATAGGTAATGTCTTGACACAGCCAAGAATATTTCCGTGAAACCGCCAACCACTCAGCTACCGGGGGCGGACTTCCACACGTTATTAAACAGTGGAATTAGAAAGAAAGAGTCTGAAGGTGATTTGAAGGACCCTCTGCCAGAAACGTAAGAGTGAACTGCAGAGCAGTTATGTAGATAGAGATGAATGCTACGTTACACAGACGAAAGTAACTTTCACGTCCTCTGTCATAGCCAAATAACGTAACTCGATGAAATTTAAACCATACATACGGAGAACTCCTACAGTACCTTCATACGGCGAGTGGTGGGAAAACATAACACACCCAGGAACATTGTCGAACGTGATCATTTTGGCGGTCTACTTGTTACAGCATGGGGAGGCATCACGTTGCATAAACGTAATGACCTCAAAATCTTTGGACGTGATCACTCACTCGCCAACGTTATGGCGATACTGCACTCCTTCAGCATGTGCGTCTTTCCGTGGGTGCTTTCGACTCTGACTTCATTTTTTGTGGAAGACAAAACGCGACGTAGGTAGAGCAGCTTTCGGAACGAGATGATATCCAGCGAATGGACTATCCTGCCCGTTCCTAAGACTTAAATTCCATCGAGCACGTCTGGGATGCGTTGGGGAGACGCGCTGCCAACCGGAGCGGTCGTGCGGTTCTAGGCGCTACAGTCTGGAACCGAGCGACCGCTACAGTCGCAAGTTCGAATCCTGCCTCGGGCATGGATGTGTGTGATGTCCTTAGATTAGTTTCGTTTAAGTAGTTCTAATTTCTAGGCGACTGATGATCTCAGAAGTTAAGTCGCGTAGTACTCAGAGCCATTTGAACCATTTTTGGAGACGCGCTGCAGCTCGTCCACACGTACCAGCCACCACCATCGGACCTTTGTGAACCCCCGTGGAGGAGGAACGGAACGTTCCATCCCAAGAACTCCTTTTCAGCCTGCTGGCCAACATGGGACACCGTTGCGACCATGCACTGCCATTCGTGGTCTTCACACATACCCTACCGAGAACCATGTCCCGCATTTTATCTTCGCGCATTGTTGGCACGAATAAGCGACTTGACTTTGGAGCAACAGGCAACTCTAGATCAGATGTTTTCAGTAATCCTTAATCTGAGGAAGAAATTTCTGAGGATGTACGTCTGGAGTACAGCACATGGACTGTGGGAAAACCGCAACAGAAGAGAATAGAAGCATTTGAGATGTGGTGTTACAGACGAATGTTGAATATTAGGTGGACTGATAAGGTAAGGAATGAGGAGGTTCTACGCAGAATCGGAGAGGAAAGGAATATGTGGAAAACACTGATAAGGAGAAGGGACAGGATGATAGGACATCTGCTAAGACATGAGGGAATGAGTTCCATGGTACTAGAGGGAGCTGTAGAGGGCAAAAACTGTAGAGGAAGACAGAGATTGGAATACGTCAAGCAAACAATTGAGGACGTAGGTTGCAAGTGCTACTCTGAGATGAAGAGGTTAGCACAGAAAAGGAATTCGTGGCGGGCCGCATCAAACCAGTCAGTAGGTTGATAACAAAAAAAAAGAAAAAAAAAAGATTCACACAATTGGCGGTTTCACGAAAATAACCTTGGCTGTGTCAGACATTGCCTAATACTTTTTTATGCAGATGATGTTTATTACACTCATTACGAGGACAGCGATTTCGTATCCATATCGCACTAGTCACTGCAAGTTTGATCACCCGGTGTCAAGTTCGTGCGGAAGCAGTCATCTTCATTTGTCAACACAAAGGATTTAAATATTGTCAACACGTACCTTTTTTCGAATATTCTCAGCTTTTTAGGAACAAATAAGGTAAGTTCTTTATGGTGCCTCCTCCTATTATTTCACGCTTATTTGACGTTATTCACGTCCGTGAAAGTTTCGGAGAAGATTTTTAGACTATCTTCTGCGAATGCTGTTTCCAAGTAGTACTATTAGTATCACTCCGGCATTGTCTATCAAGCCAGCACTCTTCATGAGATTTCTATTGAATGTTTCTGAGAACTTCTCTCCCTGTTAAAAAAACAACATCCCGAAACGCTTTACCTTCGAACATGATAGCCACATATATTTACAAAATATCAGCATCAAAAGAGCACAACATTTCTCAATTATTTTTGGAGTGACAGTGGACGTGAAGAATTTCTAAGTGGGAAATGACGTCACGGAAATGGCCGTACACGACGCCATCGGAATACCGAGTTACAGTTTTTTGGCGCGCGGTTTCACGAAGTTAACTCCATTTGCAGTGCGAATTCGTACACTGCAGTAGCCATGAAATAAAGTGGAAGAGCGACGAGAAGGCACCAGAGAGAGACTTTGACTTTTTTTTTATTTTTTATTTTTTTTTTTTTTTTTTTACAGCACATAATCGAGCCTCCCTTGCTGTCCTTGAGGACAATTTGTGGAGACGGCAGCTGTTGGACGCCTTGCCTCGACCGCGAAAGGCTCTGCTTTATCCTGTCTACGAGTCTACATGCCTGGACAGAGAGCTCTGATTGACTACACAACTCCATTCAGCTTACAGGTGTTGGCTAGCAAGTAATTTTTGCATTTATTTGTCATTCGGCTACAGGCAATCTGAACTCGTTACTAGTAACCTGAAAAATCACTGTCATCTTTCTCTAGGAAAGAAACGTCACCTGCTGCACAGTATCGGTTATTTTCTTCACTATCACACATACCTTCGAGTTTTTGAAGCACAGGCCACCCATACACAGCAACAGCTTATTTAAGATGAACAGCCGGCCTCAAACGGGACTAAAATCACAGATCTTAGCGGGAAAGCCCAAGCTTACCTGAGATCACAGATTCCGAAACAAGCACAGTCGGAGCTTCTGGCACACTCAGAGGCATGCCTAACGCGGCGCTAAATTGGCTACAGTTGGCCGGCTGTCTAGGGGCGCTAACTGTTTGCCATGTTCCGTTTGGCACATAACTTAATTGCTGGCATCGGAGCGTTACGAAACATCTGCAGAAATTCTGGAATGTCGACCCTGTTTCATACTTGCTGGTAACGTGACCTTTTTTTTTTCTTGTTTGTTTCTTGCGACTGCGTTACGAGACCTGTCGTCGTCGGAAAGGCCGAGGCGACGCTGAAAGATTTTCGGCGGAAATATTTACGGATCCAGTCGTGTTATAAATCAGGAAGTTTAGTCCTCTAAAAGCTGGATGGTTATATTAATAAAGACGATTTTGGCAGTACTGTAATTTTACTTATTGACATCAGCATCATCACCCCAGATCGTGACCCCGTAAACCAAGCGGTATTTTTTTTTTTTTTTTTTTTTTTTTTGTGGCTTTACGGCGTACAACTACAATGGTCATTAGCTCCCAGACGAAATTATGAATGAACTGCGAGGCACAAGGTTAAAACAGCAACTAAAAGGTACAACACTATAAAAGGCCCATTAACAGGCAAGGGATTAAAAGAAAACAACATAATCAAATGTCCTTAGAAAGGTTTGTCAAGTGGATAAAACGAATAACGCGAGCAGCTGCTCTTGGGTCATCCGCTAAAATTTCATCCAGAGTAAATGGCAGGCCAAGATCAATGCGCAGTGCATTAAAATTCGGACAGGACGTTAAAATATGGTGTATGTCAGCAATTGTCCGTACAGGACACTTAACCGGCTTCTCTTAGAACTTGTTGAGGAGGTAGACTGGAGATCTTGATTTGATCCAACCACAAGTTCGCTGCTATCCGCCTCGGTCTCATGCCTTTCATTTATCCTTCCATGGCTATTTCCTTTCGATTTGCTCCATATCTTCTCACAATACGACCAAAGAAATGCAAAATTTTTAGATTGACAGGGAAATAAAGACACCTGAGGACAATGAGTTGCTCAATAATGGACACTTTAGCAGTATATGTATATATTACCCGTATCCCTAGAGCTGACCCCCATTTTCCTCAGAATTTCGGACATCTCGCACCATTCCACATAGACGAGCACTTTTTCTTGATCGCTAAATCCTATGAACGAGTGTTGATTTTTCTTTAGTCTTACTTTCATTATCAGACGCAACTTGAGAAATGCCTCTCTGGTGCTTTTTCCTTTCCTAAAGGCAAACTGATGGTCAACAAACATATCCTCGATTTTCTTTTCCATTCTTTTGGATGCATGAGCTGTTAAGCTGATTGTGCGATAATTTGGGTCTTGCTATCTTCGGAATGGTGTGGATGATTTTTCTCTGGTAGTCAGATGGTATATCGCCAGAATCTGACATTCTGCACAGTAACGTGAATTGTCGTTTTGTTGCCTCTTTTCCCAGCAGTTTTATAAATTTTGATGGAATGTTGTCTTTCCCTTCTGTCATATTTGATCTTAAGTCTTGCAAAGCTGTTTTAAATTCTGATTCTAATACTTGATGCCCTATCTCTACTATATCGACTCCTGTTTCTTCTTCTATCACAGCAGACAAATCTTCCACTCCATAGAGGCTTTCAATGTACTCTTTCCGCCTATCAGCTCTCTTCTCTGCATTTAACAGAGGAATTCCAGTTACACTCTTTAATGTTACCACCCTTGGTTTTAATTTTGCCGAAAGTTATTTTGACTTTCCCATATGCTGATCAGTCCTTTCGCCAGTCATTTCTTTTTCGATTTCATCACATTTTTCATGCATCCATTTTGCCTCACCTTTCCTGTACTTCCTATTTATTTCATCCTTAAGTGCTTGTATTTCTGTTTCCTTGAATTTTACGGACCTTTCCTTTTACCGTCCATCAGATGAAGAATTTCTTCTGTTACCCATGGTTTTTTCGCAGTTACCTTCCTTATACCTACGTTTCATCGAAAACTTCTGTCACTGTCCTTTTTACAGATCTCCATTCCTCTTCAACTGAACTGTCTACTGAGCTGTTCATTATTGCAATATATATAGCCTCAGAGATCTGCAAGCGTATGTATCTCATTTCTTTGCGTGCTGATTCTTCCTGTCCCTTAAATTTCTGCTTACCTTCCATCATTACCAAATCGTCATCCGATGTCTGCAATAGGCAAGTCATAAATGGGTAAGCTTATTCCGAAATTTGACCCACGGAAGTTTGCGGAACCCACGGAATACCTAAAACTGTACGAATACATGGTGATTCGTACTTCGCTCCTCCTTAATAAAAGTCCAGTGCATTATCCTTAGTGGTATCTTACTTGCTAATATGTCAGTAATGTAACCTCTTTTGTTCGTTTACTGTGGTATATTTTGGTACCGTCATGAACTACTGAACAAAAAGTTTTGTTTCCTTTGTGTTACTTCTTCTGCGTCCTTTTTGTTTCATAATCCCTGTATTGCTTTCCACTTTACGTTCAGTATTGCATTTGTGTGTTTGGCTCTGTAACAGAAAAACTAAATCCCCTTATCTTATCGACCCTGCTTCAGAAGTATTCTTGTAGACCACGTTTCATACTGAGACTGCTACCCAGCCGTAAGTACTACCTTTTCTTTTCGAATTTCTCGCTTAGTAACTAACTGTACCAGTTGTACCACAAGTAATAAAAAAACAAATGCAGAAAAACTAGCAACAACTATCAATGATTTCTCAGTGGAGCAAACGCTCTCCGCTTCTGTGTTCAACAGAAGAAATTTTATGCGTCCAGTGAAATTAAACTTGCTAAGTTAGAAAAGTAAGTCATAAATTACTAATTAATTCTAAAAAAATGAGCGTTTAGATCCTTCTATAGCGCCAGGGATGGGTGCGGTAAGTATTTTCAATGAAATTCGTAAATTGAATTTTTATGCCCTACTGTACTTAATGTTCGGGTATTTAATTCTTCAGAAAACTGTGTAATCTCTCAAAATGAAATAAAACAATCTGAAATACTTCCCACATGTGAATGGTACTCATATATATCTATTGCAATTATCGCGCTGAAACTAGAAACCAATTCCTGCATGCCCGTAACAAACTAATTAAACTCATTTAAATCCTTAATGTACAACTAGTGATCGATCTGTAACACTTACTTCAATCCGAAGATTGGTGTGAATATATCAGTGTTTTTTTTTAGGTATGGTACCTTATCTACTTTTTTGTGGGATTATACTTTTTTTGCTGTGACATACTTGAATGAATTCTCCAAGGCGATCCTTTCGCGTTAGGTTTGTCAGTCTCGAGCTTTGGACGACTTCGTCCGATGTCATGTCAGGAGATTAGATTACAATTAGCTCTTTGGTAGTTTATTTGGCCGAATTATGTCATGGAGACGTCAGGGAGTCAAGGAGCTTGCATAAGCTACCAGAAATTAGGTCGATGTCTGAAAAGCATTGGTAGCGATGCTGATTAGTTTAGATGCTGGAAGACATTATTGAATTTTCTGTTGCCTTTAGGCATCAAGCGCCCGTTTCCATGCGTAACAAAGGGTGTAGTCAACGTCTCAAGGTAGCTGTTACACGCTGATTTAAATCTCTTCTCTGAAGACAGAACCCCAGCAGGTAGATGCACAGGATCATATTTTGGTTTTATCAAACTTAATCGTATGTTTCTTCAGGAAGCCGTTTTCAGCAACAGCAGGTTTGTCTAGATCATGCTAGTTAAAATGGCGTTGGTGCTCTGTGCAGCATTCTGAAATTGTACTTGTCTCACCAATGTAACTAGTACGACACTGAAAAGGAAGATTATTAATTCCAGGGACACCAAAGCCTAGGTTGTCTTTTACTGGTCGCAGTATCTAACTGCCACGTGACTTGACACTTTACACACTAACATATTTCTAGAGGAGACAGAAAATACTCTTAGGACCAATCTGGGATCGCAACATACCACTTTTGGATTTGTGCTTAGGTAATTAGCTACAGAGGCACATCACCATTCTCTTTAGCGTAAGTTCGTAGCATTTTACACATAGCAGAGCCTTGAATCATCAGCAATATAATCCTGCTTCAATATTTACAATAGTCTGCCAACGCTGCGTTAACTTTTCGATTCCGCGACTAGAGAAGTCACGTCGTTGTGAGGTAAAGAATTAGTCGAGCCATGTTTGGACAAAATTGTGATGGGCCACAGCAATTTTGGAGGGTGACCAAGACTGGAATACAGCATGCGGGTTCAGATGGGTGTAGGCTGCAGCAGTTTCACAGAGATGAAGAGACTTCCATAGGACAGTATCGTCGGGAACAACATGAAACCAGTCTTCGGACTGAAGATCGCGACGATAATTTTTCTGTCGTTTGTTCTTAGCTGTATTTACCACAAAGCTACTAAAATAGTTTCCAGTTAGGCAAATGTGATTTACACCGTTTTAAAATTTTGGAGTGTGGCAGACAATGATATATTATCGAATATAGTCGCAGAATAATAAAAGACGAGTATTTTAACAGGTTGGTTGTGGGTAAACACACGAGTGGTTCAGTTGCTCATACCTATGGATATTATGCAGTCTGCAACCCCTTGAAGTACCACATGCGTGATGTTCATAATCTCTCCTTCGTTACACGCTTTTAGCCCTACAGTAAAAATTAACAGAACCTTTTTGTAGAAAATTCAGTGTATTTAAATTTTTTTACTGTGATACGTTTTCGCTAGAGTCCGTAGATCTCAAATTATTCAAGAAAAACGTACGATAGTGACCTTCAAACCCGTTTTATTCTTTAAAAAAAATGGTCCAAATGGCTCTGAGCACTATGGGACTCAACTGCTGTGGTCATTAGTCCCCTAGAACTTAGAACTACTTAAACCTAACTAACCTAAGGACATCACACACATCCATGCCCAAGGCAGGATTCGAACCTGCGACCGTAGCAGTCGCACGGTTCCGGACTGCGCGCCTAGAACCGCGGCCGGCGTTTTATTCTTAAATATCTTGAAAACCGTGGCCTCCAGCGAAAATGTATCTCGGTACAAAATTTTACTACATTAAACTTCCTACAGAAAGATCCATTTTTTTCTGGAGGAGTACAGTTTGTGCGTAGCGAGCTTGAGAATATTAAAATCTCACTCCTGGTTTTCGAAGTCGTTTCGGGTTGCATAAAACCCATTGGTGGGGGCAGATATCGTTCAGCACTGCATAGCATGCACACTAACTTGAGCAATTTCATCGCTACTATCCTCTCATCTTCAATTTTCTGCAGAGGCAGACGTACCGCCACTGGAATTTACGCGACTTCTTAAGTTGGCTCATGCGGTGCTAATAAGGGACTAAGCAGTGAGACCGTCAGTCCCTCATTCAAAGCAGAGTTCATCTCGAGTAATGACGTCAGGCAGAAGTACGATCGAACTACTGAAGTACGAAACAATGGTAAAATGCAAGTCTTGAAACCAATATTGATGACAGAGCTGAGAAATAATTCAAAGAGAAGTAACGGACCGGTACGTCGTTTAGAACAGACGAGGCTTCCAGGGCTTATCTGTGGAAAGACAAACCCTGTCTCGCCAAACCAATTACGGATGAAGGCAGTTACAGAATAAAGGAATCTTCTAGCAGGGGTAAGAACATAATGCATACAAGACGAGGAAAATAACAGATCGGTGGGTGGGGCCAGGCGAATGTCACATTGGGATCTGCACGATACGGGGACCATCCCTTCGGAACCGTCCGTTATAGACAAAGTGTGAACATGGAAACACCACCCACCATTCGTAGGAATGTCGCCCCTAAAATGGCGTGCGGCAGAAAAGGGAATAATCGCATGTAAAAGCAATTACGACAGAGTAGAAGAAGAATGATCAAGGCGGCTGGCAAAAGAGGTGGGGTTGAGAATCTCCCAGACGCGGCGTCAGGCAGTGAACTCCACAAGCCCAACCCCAAGATTATCATGATCGTCAATGCTGGATGTGCGCTAATATTAGGCGGTGTGCGAACACGTAATACACCGAGGAACTTCGTAGAACATGATAGTTTTGGTGTTCCAGTTGTTATTGGGGTGTTAGGGAGTCATAATGATGAATGGGGGTACTGACCCTCAAATCTTTGGACGCTCCCTTCGCCCCGAAAGTAGACTGGTGTGCAAAATTCAAGGACGCCGAGTGCACCGTCTACATCTACATCTACATGACTACTCTGCAATTCACATTTAAGTGCTTGGCAGAGGGTTCATCGAACCACAATCATACTATCTCTCTACTATTCCACTCCCGAACAGCGAGCGGGAAAAACGAACACCTAAACCTTTCTGTTCAAGCTCTGATTTCTCTTATTTTATTTTGATGATCATTCCTACCTATGTCGGTTGGGCTCAACAAAATATTTTCGCATTCGGAAGAGAAAGTTGGTGACTGAAATTTCGTAAAAAGCTCTCGCCGCGACGAAAAACTCGTGTATCATATCTGCCACACTCTCTCGCCTATAACGTGATAATACAAAACGAGCTGCCCTTTTTTGCACCCTTTCGATGTCCTCCGTCAATCCCACCTGGTAAGGATCCCACACCGCGCAGCAATATTCTAACAGAGGGCGAACGAGTGTAGTGTAAGCTGTCTCTTTAGTGGACTTGTTGCATCTTCTAAGTGTCCTGCCAATGAAACGCAACCTTTGGCTCGCCTTCCCGACAATATTATCTATGTGGTCCTTCCAACTGAAATTGTTCGTAATTTTAACACCCAGGTACTTAGTTGAATTGACAGCCTTGATAATTGTACTATTTATCGAGTAATCTAATTCCAACGGATTTCTTTTGGAACTCATGTGGATCATCTCACACTTTTCGTTATTTAGCTCGACTGCCACCTGACACACCATACAGCAATCTTTTCTAAATCGCTTTGCAACTGATACTAGTCTTCGGATGACCATGTTCAAAGATTCGGAGATCAGTACGCTCATGCATCACTATGCCCAACACGTCATAACATCTGGACTACGAAAACGATCATATTTGTCAGTGCTGAATGTACCCGCATATGGCGGCAAGTGGGAAACGTTAATGCAGCCAGAAATATTGTCGGACATTATCGTTTTGGTTATCCGGGTGCTATGATGTTGAGAGGCATAATGTTGCACAGGCCTTTTGACCTCCAAATCTTTAAACATGGTACGCTCGCCAGTAAACGTCATTGTGACACGGTTCATTTCAATGTAGGTTAATGCTCGGCCGCATCCGAGTGCACAGGTGGAGGCTGTTCAACGAATGGGATGGCCTCCCTGTTCCCCCAGCTTAAATCCCAGCGAGGACCCGTGGGATGCAGTGGGGAGACGTACTGCAGTACGGCCACACGCACCAATGACTACCCACCAGTTGTCGCCGCGTAAGTGGAACACAGGGTCCTCCAACAAAAACTCCTTACCGACCTTGTAGCTACCACGGCGGCACGCTGCAGACCGCGCACTGCTCACCATAGCGACTACACACCTTATTAACGACCATGCTGCGGCTTTTTTAACGCCACGGAGGACCATCATGAATTTTCGTGACTTCGGTATCATTATTGTCTTCGAATAAAAGCGTCGTTTCCGCCTCATTGCATATTTCTTTCGTTTGTCTTCTGTATTATACTGTAGCAATTCTTTCTATGTACGGTCCAAGTCCCATCGAGCTTATGCTACTTGGGAGTGAGAGACCAATCCGATATTACTTTCATCCTGCACATCGGTGTAATTTGAAACGTTGAAAGATGTGCACTTCATTCACCATTCAGTGCTCGTATTTCGTATTTCCAATCCACGCATTTTGGTATTCGGTAATATGGTAATTCAGGCCCTGTTAATAATTTCTATGGGTTCCCTTATTTATTTGACGATGTTCACAGTTTGTCTCACACTGATATGTGAGAGGAACTTGGCGCTAGGAATTTTCTTTATTTATGGGGGAGGGCACCCATTATAGTTTCCCGCTTCCCATCCTTTTTCCGATCGCCAGGGTAGCACATGGTGGCCAAAGTTTCTTCTGTTCTCAGTTCCACAACCTGCCTTGTGAGATTCCGGCCCTCTGATTGGCCAGTTCAGGCGCACGCCCGTTTTTCGCGGGTGTGCGCCAACCGCCCTCCGCGGGTGGATAGTGGACAAAGGCAGAAATGGGCAGTTCTCGTGTGACCGAGTCTGAGACTAGAGGTGCTGCTTCCAGAAGATGGAGCTCGGCAAGCATGAGCGCCGACGTGCACTTTAGTTTCGCTCCCTGCGGCCCAGAGGGAACCTTATGGGTCATTTTACTGATGTACGTTCCTTAAATTACGGTTTACGCGATTTTCTGGGTTGTAAGACTGGAGGTTTTCCCTGTTCAGTTGGGCATTACGTGCGCGATGTGTTGGTTAGTCACAGTAGCTTGCAGTTCGGCACAAAAGTGTATACTTTCATGCTCACTTTTCCACTTCGTCTGGCAATAGCTCTTTCAGTTCTCCCGTGCAAAATTTGACTCAGAATTTGTCTTCCTAGCTTGAAAACTTGTGCCCTTTGTCCTACGCCACATAGTGAGTGTCTGGAGCCCCTTCATGTTTCGTTAACATAGTCGGACCGCGAGCCACAGTTATCTAGTATCGCCTGTATGAATAGTTTCGCGTCTTGCCGGTTTTATCCCTTTAGTACAGGAGGCTACCTAGCGATTCACCCCCAGTAGCATCTTCCTTAGTCTTTGGCTGAGTCATGGTGGTTCAAAATGTTCAAATGTGTGTCAAATCTTATGGGACTTAACTGCTAAGGTCATCAGTACCTAAGCTTACACACTACTTTACCTAAATTATCCTAAGGAATAACACACACACCCATGCCCGAGGGAGGACTCGAACCAAAGGCCGGGACCAGCCGCACAGTCCATAACTGCAGCGCCTTAGACCGTTCAGCGATGCATGGTGGTAGTCGTTGCATGACTGCAGCCCCTTCCTCCAGTAAACTGAACTCCATTTGATAATAAGGCGATCGGTCCTAAAATTCCTTTCCTCCTGCCATCGTGGTTTATTATGAACGTAGGTTGGGGGTATGCTGCTGAACTCAATTCTCTCTTCCCCCACACCAATTTGATTTTATAATTGTTCAATATTCAACTGTTAAATAAATGTTTCTTTTTATCTTTACATTCTCCCTTTCATTACGTGAACTGACACCTATTCTCACAGTAGAATACTGCAGAACTATAATAATTTTCAATTATCCCGCATTGATAAAAAAAATGGTTCAAATGGCTCTGAGCACTATGGGACTTAACGTCTGAGGTCATCAGTCCCCTAGAACTTAGAACTACTTAAACCTAACTAACCTAAGGACATCACACACATTCATGCCCGAGGCAGGATTCGAACCTGCGACCGTAGCAGTCTCGCGGTTCCAGACTGTAGCGCCTAGAACAGCTCGGCCACTTCGGCCGGCCCCCATTGATAACTGGGAATTGTTCACGGCTCAGTGTTAGTACGTGAACACTAAATGCACTTGATGTCGTGGAAGTAGTGGCCACTGCTTTACCTTGTTGGTTTAGAAAAAATATCAAAATTACAGCCCCTGCACCCGCAAATCCACACACGGGACCGTCAAACCGAATGTCGGGCAAGTAATCGCTTCTCTGGTCGTATGGTCAGACAGTTCACTCCCTGGGACATCTACATGATTTGAAACCCAGAAATGAACGACTGAGCAGGCAGTACGACTAGAGAGATGGCCACGAATAGCAGCTACCACGGGGTGACAAGAATAAAGTCGTTCAGTAGCCCGGAGACTGCTGACTGAGCCTCTACGAATTGGCTCCCCGAGTGCGACTCGACCTCGCGGGCCTGGTCGAGCTGGTCAGTACCCGACGACGGCCTGTCCCGGCCCCCTTATGGAGCACAATGCGTCGGGCCGGACGGCGCTGTTTGCTCATTCGCGCCGCGGCGCTACCCGGCGGCGATGCGGCCTGGAATGCAGCCGCGCGAGACCGCCCTCACCAGCAGGCCGCTGTAACTCTCTCTCTCTCTCTCTCTCTCCAAAGCGCCAAGGCCTGGCACCGAGGCATGGGCGGTTGAATGACGAGGGAACACCTCCAGGGCTGTAGCATCAAGCTTACCTTTCAACAATACCTCCCCATTCTTAACTCATACTCCGTTTTTCCTCAACAATGATCTTCAGAACGCATCTCGACGGCTTCGTTCGTTCAGTTCCAATTTACGACCCCCACAGATTTCCTAAGTACACCTGTAGCACTGTGATCCCGAACCCTTCCGAGACCATTATCCCTGAACAAAACTGTCGTCATCCAATAACCCAAACAAAGCTTAGAGATTTGCTAAATTTGATACATTTTGTTATTTCACCGTGTCATCCTCATCATCATCATCATCATCGTCGTCGTCGTCGTCGTCATCATTTCATCGTATCACACATCGTGTATCATCATCGTCACCATTTCATCATATCACATAATATATCATCATGATCTATCATCATCATGATCTATCATCATCATGATCTGTCATCATCATGACAATCATATGACATACCATCACAATATCATATTGCATCATCGTCATACCATATGATCATATCGTGTATCATCAGCCCCACCCATCATTTTCATCATCCATAATACAATCATCCCCTCATATTTCACGTGCCTAGTAATAATTCTGTTTTTCAGATCAATATAAAAAAAGTGCACCTGTCCTCAACGTGCGTGGACCATCTGTTTAATGTGAAGTCAGAACCACGATGTAGCACGGTACTCTTACATTAACGTTCACTGGCAAGTTTAAAACGATTTCAAATAAGTAACACGCAATTTGCTATCAAAATACGCATAACTGAGACACCACAAAACTGGTCGTGTGGTAGCGTTCTCGCTTCCCGCGCCCGAGTTCCTGGGTTCGATTCCAGGCGGGGTCATGGATTTTCTCTGCCTCGTGATGACTGGGTGTTGTGTGATGTCCTTAGGTTAGTTAGGTTTAAGTAGCTCTAAGTTCTAGGGGACTGATGACCATAGATGTTAAGTCCCATAGTGATCAGAGCCATTTGTACCATTTTGAACGAACACTGAACGAATCAAAGAACGAAACACAAACACCAAAACCTTAGATCCATATTATAGTGAAGAAGGAACATACACACAAACTGTAAGTAACGAAATCGATAAATAAACCATTACTTTTTCAGGTACGAAAAAATTCTATGGATATATTGAAAGAATACAAATAATCACATTAGACAGGCTGAGAGATTATGCGAAAGTAGAGGGGAAAAAAAACACACATCGGGACAGTGAAAAGAAGAGCTTAAGGGAGCAGGAATAGCGAAACTTGTTATGAAAGAAAAAAATAGACAGACAATTCACTACTGGTAATTGGTCTGGCAAGAATCACACGAAAGTCGGAACACCACGGACTTACGAACGAAAAAAGTTCCCATTCCAATAGAACAAAAAAAAAAAAAAAAAATGCTGAACAGAGAAAACCTAATAAAAAACAATGAAAATGCCTCTTTTGTGCAGTGCGTGGGTCAGTAAGGCCCCATCGTGAATAATAATAATAATAATAATAATAATAATAATAACAATAACAATAATGTAATAATAGTTTTTCTCTCTTTTCCTAGCTGTGCGTTAAAATCGACCGGTAGGATTTTCACATTGTGCCTTGGTATTTTGCTGGTTTGTGCTTCCAGAGTTTCCCAGAAATTATCCATGGCTTCAGGACCCTCTTTAAAACCATGGAGGAATCCGGAATCGACCGAAAGATCCAGAATGTCAGAGAACAGACATTTACAAGAAACAACTTCCAAAGTGAAATTCATTGGTAGGATGTCAGAACCTTTTGAAATAAGAACGGAGTTCGGCAGGGGGACGGACTATCCCCGATTTCTTTCAATATTGTTCTAGAAAATATCCTCAGGGAATGGGAACCTCATGTAAAAGTTGTCGGAACTGGTATGAGAAAAGAAAACCGTAACTGAAGTAAAATGCCTTGCATTTGCGGACGATACTGCGATTATCACAGTCAACAAGACAGAAGCGATTCACTCAGTTGAAAAACGACAAGAAATTGCACAGAAAATTGGACCGGAAATTTCGTATGAAAAAAAAGTTTATGGAAAGACGGCCAGAAAATAAGTCCCTGCTAATCACGAAACACGGTAACATCACCCAAGTCAGCCACTTCAAAATCTCGGAGAAACTATAGTCATAAAGACTAAACAGAATCGCCAAAGAACAAAGGCTCAGAAAGCTGCAAAAGGCATATAAATTAACGTGGGCCTATTACAACAAGAAATGCATTTCGACAGACGCAAAATTGAGACATTACAAAACTGTGGCCGGCCGGGGTGACCGAGCGGTTCTAGGCGCTTCAATCTGGAACCGCGTGACCGCTACGGTCGCAGGTTCGAATTCTGCCTCGGGCATGGATGTGGGTGATGTCCTTAGGTTAGTTAGGTTTAAGTAGTTCTAGGGGACTGATGACCTCAGCTGTTAAGTCCCATACTGCTAAAGGCATTTGAACCATTTTTGAACAAAACTGTGATTCATCCAGAAGTAACATGCGCAGCTGAAACAGTGGTAATTGGCGGTCACTGCACAATTAGGGAAATAGAAATACAGGAACGAAAAATTCTTAGGAAGATTTACGGAGCAATCAACAAAACGGAATTTGGATGAAGAGACCTCAGAACGAACTCTATCAAAAGACCAACACAATAACTGAAGAAATCATGAAACGCCGAGCAAAGTTCTACACCCACATCTACTGGATGCAAAACAGCGGAATAGCAAAGAAACTACTCGACATCATAACAAAGAGTAAATGCAGCACGGAATGGCTAAAGATGGTCCATAGGGACGTGTAACAGATTAACATAGAAAATCTCGAAGACCGTAACGAGTGCCAGAGTAAAATCATGAATGTGAAGTTCGAGCAAACAACAACGCAACAACCTGGTAAAAAGTGCACATACTAACGGCAGAGAGAACATTCTGAGAGCCGGCCGGGGTGGCCAAGCGGTTCTAGGCGATACAGTCTGGAACCGCGTGACCGCCACGGTCGCAGGATCGAATCCTGCCTCAGGCATGGATGTGTGTGATGTCTTTAGCTTAGTTAGGCCTAAGTAGTCCTAAGTTCTAGGGGACTGATGACCTCAGAAGTTAAGTCCCATAGTGCTCAGAGCCATTTGAACATTCTGAGAGGATGAAGAGTTTCTGAAAGAGGAAGAGGGAAAAAATCCTAAAATATAATCCTGAATTCAAGTTCAATCACGCTCCTAAAGGGGAATAATCGAGTAAATAAATAAATAAATAATTTTAAGTAAACGAAAGTTAAACTTTTTTAGCTGTTTTATTAAACATTAGACGGTTGGTAATATTTATTTGTAACACTCCTTTGATCAGTGGAAAAATCCACGTCCACTCCTACAAGCTGTGGCGAACCGAATTTGTCACTAGCCCTTCGTCAGAAGTTTGTCAATTCAACTACTTTTAGTGCATTGTCTGTGCGCACGTCAAGAAACTGCAATTTGGCTCAAATTTCACTATCTGAAAGACACTACTTCATATTGTTGTAAAATGAACCAGAACCTACATAGGTAGGAATAATCATCAAAATAAAATAAGAGAAATCAGAGCTCGAACAGAAAGGTTTAGGTGTTCGTTTTCCCCGCGCGCTGTTCGGGAGTGGAATGGTTGAGAGATAGTATGATTGTGGTTAGATGAACCCTCTACGAAGCACTTTAATGTGAATTGCAGAGTAATCATGTAGATGTAGAACCTAATTTTTTGGCTCATTCACGAGAACAAAAAGTTATAATTTGTTTACAGCAGTTTCGTGCAGTTCATCCAATCAAATTTCAAGCGTGGTCATCACATGTCATCCCCCCAAAGAAAATCACTTTGCGGTCCTCCCACCCATTACATGGCCATACTCCCGCATCTATCAAAAATGGTTCAAATGGCTCTGAGCACTAAGGGACTTAACATCTGTGGTCATCAGTCCCCTAGAACTTAGAACTACTTAAACCTAACTAACCTAAGGACATCACACACATCCTTGCCGAGGCAGGATTCGAACCTGCGACCGTAGCAGTCGAGCGGTTCCGGACTGAGCGCCTGAACCGCTAGACCACCGCGGCCGGCCGCATCTATCAAATGACCAGTAATAATTATATTTTGCAGTACAATATACAAAAATATAGCTGCCATAAACACGAAATTTCGTTTAAACGACACAGCACTGGAAATGATGCGCTCTTGCCTTTCTCTGACTGGCGCCGCTCCAGTTCTAGGACAACCTGCTCTTTTAAGGTGAACTCTGAACCACGGTTCAACTTGGTTTATTCACATTAACATTCAATGTGACAGGTGATTGACGTACTAAGAAACAAAAATATCATAGAACCAACTTTGGGTTGAGTCGCAGAAGTAGGAATGGTACTCTGGCATTTATCCTCTTGGCCCCCAGTCATGTAAAGTTCATTAACGCATGAAGGTATTGTACGATGGATACATGAAGTTGTATTTGTACTACCTGCTGTGCGCAACAGCGGAAAACGTAACGTAATTAGATAACCACTTACAAATGGCAGTCTCCTCAGTCAAGAGCTGCATTTCCGGAGTTCCGTCTACAAGCACAGCTCGGACGTCGTACGACCAGGAGCAGAACAGGTGAGGCGCCTATAGCGCACTGGGCAGTGGGCAAAGTACCCAAACGATTGACGACTACGAAAAAAATTCTGCCTCTCCCGACACGAGACGATGTTCCCAGCAGTCTCTCCTGGAACGCCCTCTGCATATCCGCAGACAGTTTCTCCAGGCATGGCGCCTGGCCGTGAAAGTGCGACTTCTGTGTACTGTCTCATCACGCTGTGCAGATGCTTACGCATGCATTGGGAGGTACGACACCGCTTCTATAATAAGCCGCATAATTCACGACTGAATCAAACTGTTTGTTATTCTCTGACGGCACCTTCCACGAAATCGGCCGCGCACGGGTTTTCCTGGTAGTTGGGGCCCAGGAAAGCAAACAGTACCCGCCAGACGAAAGACAAAATGTGTTTGCCAATCAGCTCGGCGCCGTCTGCAAGGGCGACCGACCCTGGACTTGCTTATTCTGCGCCTCTCTCTCTCGGCCACAACGATCTGCAAGGCTCCTCTCTCAACACGGCTAAGCATCAAGTGTCTTGTAATCCCACCACTCCACCCACATTTTACTTGATAGTGTATACATTGTAATGACACATTGAAAAGTGTTCTTTGAGGGAAGAATGTTCGTATTACAGTTTCTAAGCTAAGACTGCTGCACCCAGAGAGACTGCATCGCATTCAAACTTGGAGGATCTACTTCTATCCTCTGTGAATCACTCAAATTCGTAGCAGATGGTACTTCTTATTGCAAAGTGTTAAGATTTCTTCCCATTCCATTCGATGATGATCATGATATTTTGTTTGTAGGTTGCTCAACTGCGTGGTTATAAGTGCCAGTACAAAGTCCCAATCTCATCACAGTCCAGTCTCGCCATTTTCTCGAATGGTGATGGAATGATATCAACATAAACATCCAGTCCCCGGTTGGTGGCAGGGAGAACGAAGAAGTGTATACCCGTATGTGCGAGCTGTTACTTGTCTAATTATATTTTCAAAATCTCTGTTGTTTTTATAGCATTAGTTGGAAGACCGCTTTAATGTTGCTCTCCAAGCTAGTCTACCCCGAGCAAGCCTCTTTGTTTCTTCGTGACCATTGCGAACTAGTTCCAATTGAATCTGCTAACTGTATTCAAGCATTGGTCTCCCTCTACAATTTTTATCCCCACATTTCCCCTCCACTGTCAAACTGACGATTCCTTGATGTCTCAAGATGTGCCGTACCAATCGAACTGCTCGACAATTGTGTTATGTGGGCTGCATGACACAGGCGAAATCTGTAACCACGCCCTCTTACTTGGCGGGAGATGCTATTCCCTAGGCATCTTTACGCGCTCGCTGTTCACTTAAAACTGAAAAGATCGACGCAGCGCGATCAACAGGCATACTAGAGACACTGCCCAACACATCTGTGCAAAGCTTTACCGGACTTTCCCACTGGTTTCCATTTCGCTATCTATCGGAACTTTCTTTCCGGACAACTCTCGTATAGAGTAAGTGTCGACTCAGTAGATCATTTGGGAAGTGAACTAATAATAACTGCGTTTCTTCTTCTGCACCAAAACAATAACTTAATTTCTTTCTTTTGTAAGTTGCCTATCCTGTTCAACAACTTCCACTCGAAAAATCATACAGTCATGCAGCATTAATCAAAGAATTTCCCTGGAGAATCCGTAAGATTGTGTTACACACTTTCCTTCACAGTTGTATGCTTTCCACCATTTTAGTAGAGTGTTAAGCCAACTGTGACTACAAACGACGTATAATACTACTGCTGTGAAATATTTAAATTTAGAATGGCAGCTCACCTTGCAAGGTGTGTCTTGTAAGCTTGTTGCAACAACTGCAAAACCCCGGTTTTGTCGCAGGTGTGAAACCGTTTTTACTTTGGTCCAACTTCAAACGCCACGATGTCGCAATTGTAAGCGTTTGGAGTATGGTACCCTTTGCCGACTATTTCTACTACGAATATAATCGCACATGGTGTGGCTTCGGTCTTAAACTGGAGCACCTCTACGTGCGTGTGGTTACCTGTGACCATGAAGATGTCTGTCGTGAAACACATGGGTTGTATATTCTATGCCAAATTGAGCAGTCAGCAGTCACTAGACACCAAAAATGGTTCAGAGTGGGATTAGTTAAAATGCTGCATACCAAAATGGTCCAAATGGCTCTGAGCACGATGCAACATCGGAGGTCACCAGTCCCCTAGAACTTAGTACTACTTAAACCTAACTAACCTAAGGACATCACACACATCCATGCCCGAGGCAGGATTCGAACCTGCGACCGTAACAGTCGCACGGTTCCGGACTGAAGCGCCTAGAACCGCTCGGCCACATCGTCCGGCGGGGTGAAGTCTTCAGACGTAGAGGTAACTTCGGTTGTGCCCCACGAAAGTTTCACAGGACCACTATTTTTCACAACATTTACAAATGACCTGGTAGATAACGGTTGAAGTTGCACGAGGCTTTTCGCGGGTGATGCCGCTGGTACAGAGAAGTCGCGACGGTGGAAAATTGTAGCGAACTGCACGTCTTCCTGCAAAGAGTTGTAATTGACAGCCAGTTGTCACTAGGCACCCAGACTGCGTGGGTGATGTAGACACTGTTGCTATCTTGCTGTAACTATACAATAATGAGTCATGACATGATGACCTCTGCTCATCGCGAGAATGAATGTTGCGTGGCGTTGTAGAGGGAACCTACCTCGGTAAGAGAAAACTGAAAGCAGAGCTGAGACGAATGGGGAATCGTTTCTGTGTCTATATGGGCCGAAAATGGAGAAATCCACAGTATAAGCGATTTTGACGAAGTGCAGAAGTGTTAGGGTTCGGCGCCTGGGAGCGAGCACTTCGGAAACAGCGAAGCCGGTGAGCACCGTATTTGGGCACCCCTAACAAAATCGGATAACCGTGCCGATAGCCAGGTGACGACCATGATACACTTCGACGCAGCGAACAACACTACAGCACTGTACCACGTACTTTTCACACTGGTACTCGAGAGGGCGCAAGCTCACAGACAGCTGCAAGTTGACGGTGAGAGACCGGACGTGGGTAATGGCGAAAGCGCGCGCAAAGCCCACTGTGTGAACTTCGTGGTGATAAAATGTTGAGCGAGGCATTGTGAAAATAACGAGCAACCGCTTGAGCTCCAGTACAGCCATTACTTGAGAAGCGTTCCGGTCCTATGTCAAAGCGGTAGGTGGATCAAAACAAAATGTCCAGACACTCTGTGGCCAAAATGGTACTGAAACAGAGGATGACAGACTGAAGGCCGAAATACTAAATGTCTTCTTCCAAAGCTGTTTCACAGAGGAAGACTCCACTGTGCTTCCTTCTCTAGATTGTCGCACAGTTGACAAAATGGTAGATATCGAAGTAGACGACAGAGGGATAGAGAAACAATTAAAATCGCTCAAAAGAGGAAAGGCCGCTGGTCCTGATGGGATACCAGTTCAATTTTACACAGAGTACGCGAAGGAACTTGCCCCCCTTCTTGCAGCGGTGTACCGTAGGTCTCTAGAAGAGCGAAGCGTTCCAAAGGATTGGAAAAGGGCACAGGTCATCCCCGTTCTCAAGAAGGGACGTCGAACAGATGTGCAGAACTATAGACCTATATCTCTAACGTCGATCAGTTGTAGAATTTTGGAACACGTATTATGTTCGAGTATAATGTCTTTTCTGGAGACTAGAAATCTACTCTGTAGGAATCAGCATGGGTTTCGAAAAAGACGATCGTGTGAAACCCAGCTCGCGCTATTCGTCCACGAGACTCAGAGGGCCTTAGACACGGGTTCACAGGTAGATGCCGTGTTTCTTGACTTCCGCAAGGCGTTTGACACAGTTCCCCACAGTCGTTTAATGAACAAAGTAAGAGCATACGGACTATCAGATCAATTGTGTGATTGGATTGAGGAGTACCTAGATAACAGAACGCAGCACGTCATTCTCAATGGAGAGAAGTCTTCCGAAGTAAGAGTGATTTCAGGTATGCCGCAGGGGAGTGTCATAGGACCGTTGCTATTCACAATATACATAAATGACCTGGTGGATGACATCGGAAGTTCACTGAGGCTTTTTGCAGATGATGCTGTGGTGTATCGAGAGGTTGCAACAATGGAAAATTGTACTAAAATGCAGGAGGATCTGCAGCGAATTGACGCATGGTGCACGGAATGGCAATTGAATCTCAATGTAGACAAGTGTAATGTGATGCGAATACATAGAAAGATAGGTCCCTTATCATTTAGCTACAAAATAGCAGGTCAGCAACTGGAAGCAGTTAATTTCATAAATTATCTGGGAGTACGCATTAGGAGTGATTTAAAATGGAATGATCATATAAAGTTGATCGTCGGTAAAGCAGATGCCAGACTGAGATTCATTGGAAGAATCCTAAGGAAATGCAATCCGACAACAAAGGAAGTAGGTTACAGTACGCTTGTTCGCCCAAAGCTTGAATACTGCTCAGCAGTGTGGGATCCGCACCAGGTCGGGTTGATAGAAGAGATAGAGAAGATCCAACGGAGAGCAGCGCGCTTCGTTACACGATCATTTAGTAATTGCGAAAGCGTTACGGAGATGATAGATAAACTCCAGTGGAAGACTCTGCAGGAGAGACGCTCAGTAGCTCGGTACGGGCTTTTGTTAAAGTTTCGAGAACATACCTTCACCGAAGAGTCAAGCAGTATATTGCTCCCTCCTACGTATATCTCGCGAAGAGACCATGAGGATAAAATCAGAGAGATTAGAGCCCACACAGAAGCATACCGACAATCCTTCTTTCCACGTACAATACGAGACTGGAATAGAAAGGAGAACCGATAGAGGTACTCAGGGTATCCTCCGCCACACACCGTCAGGTGGCTTGCGGAGTACGGATGTAGATGTAGATGTAGATATTAATGGGTGAGGAGTACCGTGCGGCCAAACATATTTAATTCTGTTGGTAAATGCAGAGAAGAGCCTGTTGGCTAACAATTGACGCCATCAAATCACCACGCCGCGCCCTTAGCAACTTTACGTTAAACTAAGGCTGCGCCATTTCAGAAATTTAGAAAAGTAAATGACTTGCTAGCGTATTAGAATCAGCAACTAAATATTGTACATATTTTGTTACCTTCAGAACTATTAAGTTTCTATAATTATCCCACATAATCACTACCAACAGTAGCATCCTATTCCCATCATTGGTTTAAACGTGTGTCACATAAAAGTAAAGACTTGCATTTTACATGAGCCAAATAATAAATCTTAAATTTCGTAACATCATTGAAAAGTGAAACTTCACAATTTAACTGGAAGTGTTGATTACATGTTGCAGGTTTAACTACTTTCATTAGCTTTTTGAGAAACAGAATTATTAACCATTTAAATCATTCGTCTGGCAAGCCTATAGTACAAACACAGGCGTCTAAAATTAAATCAAAAGATTGCGTTTATTTTGCCACAAAACCGTATAAACATAATAGTAAAGCAGCGACAATGTACAGAATACATAAAGTAAGTGCAACATACATAACGATAGACAAAAATGTTCTTCGTTTATTCCAACTTAAAGGATTTGCGCACACATTCCGACAACTGGTTAATGTGCACAGTATCGGGTGTGACCACCTCTGGCTGCAATGCAGGCCTGAAAACGACGGGGCATGCTGTGAATGATGTCATCAATATCATGGTGAGGAAATAACTCCCATTATTCCTGTAGAGCTGCTCGTATGTCTTGGAGAATGGTTGGTGGATGTTGACATGAGGTAACCTGTATCCTTAGTGCATCCCAGACGTGTTCCTAAGGATTCAAATCGCAAGAGCGAATAGGCCCCGCCATGGGTCACTCCTTCTATGCTGTCGAGGAGTTCCTTGAAAAATTAAGCTGATTCTTATTGTATTGTTGATTGCGTTTACTTAACCTTATGGTCTGACTTTTTTCGGTTTCATAAACATGTATTTTTATCTGTTATTACTATTATGTTGTAATTTGATGTACTGACACGTTCCATGACCCTGGAGATTTGCTCCTCAATTTGATCCTACGGAACTTGACGCATAAATAAAATGAAATATCTTCCGCTTCCAAGAAAACATCAACCACCTGTAATCTATAAGATCGACATCAATACAATGTCTGGGCCCACGGCATCTCGCAACAAACGCACATCAGATCTCAAGATCTCGTCACGATACTTGACAGCAGTTAAACCTTGCCGATTCATCCGTACAATTCAATGAAGAGGTGTTTGAGTGTTTCAACATCATCCCTGGCCATACCATCAGGAATCCTCCTCGATATCTATCTCTTTCCACAACTTTTGAATCCCGAAATCACGTTCCACATTTCCTCCACGTGTGAATCCGTCGAGAATCGCTGTCCACACCAATTCGGGACTCATCTGTGAGGAGAACATTGGCCCACTGTGCGACTGTCCGGGTGGCATGGTGACGACTCCATTCTAGACGTTTCCTTCTGCGAAGACGCGTCAGAGGTACACATATAGCACGTCTCCAACAATGTAGGCCGCTCTGCTGAAGCCTTTTGTACATCGATTGTCTCGATACAACACGTCCTGTGTATCCTGGGAGGTCGGATGCCAGTTGCCGTGTAGTACCAAGGTGCTACCGTCGTGCCCTTATAGCCGACTTAACGGTCCACTCCATCCGATTTCACACGTGGTCGGCCCCGTCCCGGGTTTTGGGGTAGTCTCGATCTCTATAAGCTGTCGCCACATCCAAGAAACAACAAAACGGTTCACATTAAGCAACTGTCCTGCTTCCATTCTTCCTATGGACATCCACAGCAGAGACTCTGATAGGCATCTTCTCTGTACCATACCGCACCGTCTGTGACTGCGCTCACAGCTACAGTGGGTGTGGGGCTACCTGGCGAACACTACCAACAACGACTCTATAGAAGGCCCTGGCGCTACGTCATCAGTCGTTAGTGACTTCACAACGCCTGGACATGCCACATGGCGTATGATCGTAGTGTCGGTTGTGCAGTGTCGATCCTTTTGTGTTACTTATTGTGTTTTTTCGACTACAGCAGTTATAGTGTTGTGTTCCTCGCTGTAACGGGAATTGTCCAAATGGACTAAGGTCCAACTGTTTTCGTTTCCTAACAACGAAGACCTTCGTCGCAAGCGGATTGCCGCGATTCACAGGGATGCATTTTCACCAGCCAAATATTCCAAAGTTATGAACTCCGATAGTGTTCCATGTATCAGTTTTTGTAGTTCTTTATTCTTTATTTATGCCTTTTGAAGACCTGTACGTTATTGTGCCCAGGCACCACTACTGGTTCTGTGTCGTCAGTCTTACGTAGTAAACGAATTTTTACCGTTGACTTCAGCAACTAGTATTCACTCTTGAATAGACGAAATCGCGTTTTCTACATTATTTTTCATTTACTCGAAGGAACAATTTATTTGACATGCATGTAGGCAAAGACTGCTTTTGAGAGTAAAGATCATACAGTTAGCTGTGTTGTAACAAATCAGGTTTTAGCAAAGATTTCCACTGAAAATAATAGTACTATGTGTAAATTCGAAGTTATGAGCTCTAATACCATCGAATTAGTGTTCAACTTCAGTCATTATTTTCTAAATTATTTTCAGGTATGTGAACTACATTTTCCAAAAGAGAATTCAGTAATCCAGAACTATGATCTTCATTTCTAGCTTTGCGATAGTAAGAAAATCTTTCATCTAAATAAAACTGCAGAACCCAAAAAATACCAAACATTTTGTCCAAAAATAAGAGATTTATAGTCATAAGCACGCCCAGGCGTTTCTGCCTGCAACAGATCTGGCGTTCGCCGTGCCTAGCTGGCGCGACGTCACCAACAGGCGCCGAGGCCTGCCTTTGAGTCGGTGTTGACACAACCCCGCGTGTTAGGTGCCCTGACGTCATTGTTGGTGTGGCTGTCCTTTGACTGGAATGCTATCTTCCGCGCAGGACACCATCGTACGGACATCTGCTGACAGTTTGTGTGATCATAACGTGACTTGGACACAGGACGGGGAAACAGAGATTTGTTGCTTTAATTTTGGACACCAGTGAATTTTATTTCAACAAAAAAATGGCTCTTAGTACTATGCGACTTAACTTCTGAGGTCATTACTCACCTAGAACCTAACTAACCTAAGGACATCACACACATCCATGCCCGAGGCAGGATTCGAACCTGCGACCGGAGCGGTCGCTCGGTTCCAGACTGTAGCGCCTAGAACCGCACGGCCACTCCTGCCGGCTTTATTTCATTTATTGCGTTTCTGAAAATAAGTTGAGCTTATGGAAAAGGAAATGGTTAACGAAACATAAAGACAGCAAGCACTATAGTGATATAACGTTTTCCTGTCATCGGTTATACGCCATAATTAATATGACTTTTGGTTTTGAATTATTACAATATATTCAGTGTGATATTAGTAAAGTTCCAGACATTTCATAAAGTTTTGCACTTTGTTCTCTCATGCGTGAACTGACCGTTGCTGCTTACGGAATTTTCAGTAACTATAATGTAAATTCATATGTTCAGTTATTACTTTTCTCAAAACGAGCTATCAAAGGTATTATTTCATTAAATAGCTTCAGTTTTATTAAATTTGAGTTCAGAATTAATAACTTGCTCGTTAACTACGCAAGTGCTATTTATATAATCACTCACCTTTTTTTAATGCGACCATTACTACCGTAACGTGTTTCGTCGGCGTAATTACTTCCAGTTGTGTTCCCTTGTTCGCATTCTGCTAGTAAAACATTCTTTGGAATAGGTACCTGTTACGGAGATTGCAGAACAATGCGTACACATGTCACTAAACCGCCGGAGGATGGAGATAACTGACAAGTGCGCAATTAAATCGATTTCCACGAGGAAGAATAGCTTTCTTCCTCTTTACGCTACTGACAGCGCCCATGAGCGTTCAGAAAATTTAGTACAATGGTTAGCTTCTGAGTGCGACTTAATCTATATAAATAAGAATGTAAATAATCGTCTGTTCAAAATCGTTAATCCCCCGAAGTTCTTCACCGACTGTTTCAAAATTTTTAAACAGTGGTCCAGTCGAATACATGCATGGTTTATGTACCTATTTTTAACATGTGTAAGGTAAAAGTAGACATGTAATAAAGGAGGAACGTTATTACCAAAAATCTCGAAAAGTTCTTGACAAATTTATTTCAACTGTTACACAATACTCTGATATATATATACTCCTGGAAATTGAAATAAGAACACCGTGAATTCATTGTCCCAGGCAGGGGAAACTTTATTGACACATTCCTGGGGTCAGATACATCACATGATCACACTGACAGAACCACAGGCACATAGACACAGGCAACAGAGCATGCACAATGTCGGCACTAGTACAATGTATATCCACCTTTCACAGCAATGCAGGCTGCTGTTCTCCCATGGACACGATCGTAGAGATGCTGGATGTAGTCCTGTGGAACGGCTTGCCATGCCATTTCCACCTGGCGCCTCAGTTGGACCAGCGTTCGTGCTGGACGTGCAGACCGCGTGAGACCACGCTTCATCCAGTCCCAAACATGCTCAATGGGGGACAGATCCGGAGATCTTGCTGGCCAGGGTAGTTGACTTACACCTTCTAGAGCACGTCTGGTGGCACGGGATACATGCGGACGTGCATTGTCCTGTTGGAACAGCAAGTTCCCTTGCCGGTCTAGGAATGGTAGAGCGATGGGTTTGATGACGGTTTGGATGTGCCGTGCACTATTCAGTGTCCCCTCGACGATCACCAGAGGTGTACGGCCAGTGTAGGAGATCGCTCCCCACACCATGATGCCGGGTGTTGGCCGTGTGTGCCTCGGTCGTATGCAGTCCTGATTGTGGCGCTCACCTGCACGGCGCCAAACACGCATACGACGATCATTGGCACCAAGGCAGAAGCGACTCTCATCGCTGAAGACGACACGTCTCCATTCGTCTCTCCATTCACGCCTGTCGCGAAGACTGCGATGGAGCTCCGTATGCCACGGCAAACTGGCTGACACTGACGGCGGCGGTGCACAAATGCTGCGCAGCTAGCGCCATTCGACGGCCAACGCCGCGGTTCCTGGTGTGTCCGCTGTGCCGTGCGTGTGATCATTGCTTGTACAGCCCTCTCGCAGTGTCCGGAGGAAGTATGGTGGGTCTGACACACCGGTGTCAATGTGTTCTTTTTTCCATTTCCAGGAGTATATATATATATATATATATATATATATATATATATATATATATATATATATATATATATAGCGTGAGCCTGTCCGAATGTTTATCAGAGTATTGCGTAAAAAGTTTAAGTAAATTTGTCAAGAACTTTTCGAGATTTTTGGTAATAACGTTCGTTTCAACTGTTATCTTTCAAGTAACACATACCCAGTTTACATATACAATTCTGACACACATTAGAAACATGTGTTTTCTCTTTTGTTTCTTTCCCATTTAACCAGACTGAGCCATCGAAATGTGTTGCCGGCGACAGTTGGTTGCATATGGAACGAAGTATCAGTCAGTGCTGACATAGTTCAGTGTTGCTGGTGGGCAGCGTCCGCGTACTCATTAATTGTGTCAGCGCCGAGTGATGAACTTCATACTGAAACTTAACTGTTGCCCTCCGTCAGCAACGTGTCAAATATGGACACAGATTGGCAAGGTGACGTCAGCCTTATTTATAAATACTCTTTATTTCCTTCTTATTTCTTCAAATAAAGTGAAAAGCAATAAACTCAGGTGTCTGGACACAAAATTAAAAACATAATAAATAGTTCTTATATTCCGCATTTTAAAACCCACGTCCTTCGAATTAACAGTTGAAGTAACGGACATCATCTGCAGGGACGGATTATGTCTAACGTGAGAGAGCGAGGTCTATGAACGTGGTAAGTTTAGATTAACGGCAAGTACTGTTCCCATGCACCCACTGAGGATCCCTCGGTGAGTTCCCAGAAGAGGCCAGGCAGCTCTGCCCTGCCTTCCTGGAAACCAGTGGGACAGCCTTCTCTCTCCGGACATTCCATGCGGCGCCAGAGTTTCCGGAGTTAAGACGGCGGAATCCGACTACTCTTTGGTTGCGTGAACTACACTCTGTTACGCATGCTGATAATAAAGTGTGCTCATTCTTAACATAATCAGCATTATTTCTAGTTTGTAGTTGTAATAATAATAATAATAATAATAATAATAATAATAGTAGTAGTAGTAGTAGTAGTAGTAGTAGAAGCAATAGCCATCTGTAGAGCACTTTTACAAGAATATTGGACGTGGTATCACAATTTAAGAGCACAAAGTGAGATAATAATTTATACACACTGAAGAGCCAAAGAAACCGGTACACCTGCCTAAATCGTGTAGGGCCCCCACGAGCACACACAAGTGCCGCAACACGACGTGGCATGGACTTGACTAATGTCTGAAGTAGTTCTGGAGGGAACTGACATTATAAATCTAGCAGGGCTGTCCATAAATCCGTAAGAGTACGTGAGGGTGTCATCCCAGATACGCTAAGTAATGTTCATGTCTGTTGAGTTTGAGGGGCCAGCGGGAGTGTTTAAACTCAGAAGAGTGTTCCTGGGGTCAGTCTGTAGCAATTCTGGACGTGTGGGGTGTCGCATTGTCCTGCTGGAATTGTCCACGTCCGTCGTAATGCACAATGGACATGAATGGATGCAGCTGATCAGGCAGGATGCTTACGTACGTGTCGCCTGTCACAGTCGTATCTAGACGCATCAGGGGTCCCCTATTACTCCAACTCCACACGCACCACACCATTACAGAGACTCCACTTACTTGAACAGTCCCCTGCTGACATGCAGGGTCCATGCATTCGTGAAGTTCTCTCCATACCCGTAGAATTTGAAACGAGACTCGTCCGACCAAGCAACATGTTTTTAGTCATCAACGGTGCATTGCGGTGTTGACGTGCCCAGACGAGGTGTGAATCTTTCTGTCGTGCAGTCATCAAGGGTTCACGAGTGGGCCTCCGGCTCCGAAAGCCCATATCGATGATGTTTCGTTGAATGGTTCACACGGTGACACTTGTTAGACCAGCACTGAAATCTGCAGCACTCTGCGGAAGGGTTTCACTTTTGTCACTTTGAACTATTCTCTTCTGTCGGCGTTGGTCCCGTTCTTGCAGGATCTCTTTCCGGCCGCAGCGTTGTCTGAGATTTGATATTTTACCGGATTCCTGATGTTCACGGCACACTCGTGAAATGGTCGTACGGGAAAATCACCACTTCATCACCATCTCTGAGATGCTGTGTCCCATTGCTCGTGCGCCGACTATAGCACCACGTTCAGACTTACTTGAATCTTGACAACCTTCCACTGTAGTTGCAGTAACCGATCTAACAACTGCACCACACACTTGTTGTCTTATATACGCGTTGCCGACCGCAGCGCAGTATTCTGCCTGTGTACATATATCTGAATTTGAATACGCATGCCTCTACCAGTTTCTTTGCCGCTTCAGTGTACATAGACATTTGCATACGTACATGTATAGTTGCCTGAAGTGTTTGAAGAAACTCCGTAAAATCTGAATGAATACGGCCAAATGAAGAGTGGGACCCCCATCCTCCCTACACAGGGACAGTCTGTGCAAAACAGAACTACCTCACTCGTTTTATCGCTGGTCCTACGATTTAAAATACATTCGTTTCAGTAATCGCTTCAGTCTCATTGAACAATTTGCTGTAGAGTTTTACGCATTGGTAGAAAATGCTGTTTTAAGTTTTATGGTTCTTTTTGTTGGTTCAACATAGATCTTGTTTCACGGTCATGGACATAGCTGCTTGTGCGTTAATTGTGAATGGTTGGTTGGTTGCTTGGGGAAGGAGACAAGACAGCGTGGTCATCGGTCTCATCGGATTAGGGAAGGATGGGGAAGGAAGTCGGCCGTGCCCTTTCAGAGGAACCATTCCGGCATTTGCCTGGAGTGATTTAGGGAAATCACGGAAAACCTAAATCAGGATGGCCGGACGCGGGATTGAACCGTCGTCCTCCCGAATGCGAGTCCAGTGTCTAACCACTGCGCAATTGTGAATCTTATTTTCGATGTACACAACAGACTGGTAAATGTACTCCCATGATGTAGTTAAAATTCCTAGTATTTTGATGACCTGTAATTTGAAAACTGTGTTCATATTTTGATGATTTGTTCCCCAGGAAAGAATTCCTTCATTAAAAAAGTGTTTACGTAATTATGAATAGTATGTAACGAAGAGACACTCTTTGTTATACTCTTATGAATGTGGAGATAATATGCTGATTACATTCTGTTTGCAAGTATCTTACTGGGCTCACACCTCTTGAATTGAGAAAGAACTTACATTATTAAAAATTAGGTGTTTGCTGGGCACTCTATAGACGTGCGAAGTTCTAACATTAATGGTGGTGTCTGTTTGTTCTATATCGTGTCTCCCTGCCACTTTCGCGCAACGACGCTCTGAGCGTGTTTTTTAGGGAATTGACTAGTTTGAACCTGGGACCTGTTGCTGGTAAGGAGACGCCAGACCACACATGACACATAGAATTCAGAAGAGTTCAGTGAGACTAGCGATGATATAACCAAATACTTAATGATTTCAGCGTCAGCTTCACTGCACTCCCTGTAAAAGAATCTTAATACTAACTAAATTTAGTGGAAGGGGTTCAAGGCTTTCCTATTTTTAGTTAGCTGGTAAAATAACGTCGAAAAAGCAGTTAAGTTTACCATTGGAAATTTTATTCTACTCACAAAACATTGTTTATAAATTGCACTATTGATAAAAGGAAGTGTTTTAATACAGGATGGTAAAAACAAACTGCGTTCAACAAAAATGCGAACGAATATTCCCTGAATGGGTTTCCAAGTTCTACAATGGATCGAAGGATGACCTATGCCATATCACATCTATAATCTTGGTTTAAATTAAGTTTCACAAAAGAGAAAACTATCAAAATGGTCTACAGTGACCCTCAATTATCTTTAATAACTTATCTAACTTGTCGTAAATTACAGTGGCTGATGTGGCTTCTCAATAACTATACAACAGAAAAAATCATCGCTTTTCAGATTTTTACTTCAAGTGGCAAATGTGAACACCATGAGCTTTAATTGAAGATTGACACTAGTATTACGCAAAAAGGGGGTGTAACAGATGAGACTTCTGCAGTTCTGAGTGAAGCTTTATGCGCTGTTATGCGCCATCGCGTGCGTTCATTACCTTGTCAGTGTTCGTCAGGAGGCGGCGGGCAGCACAGCTCCGCTCACCTCACTGTCTCGGAAGCAACTCTCTCCTAACTTCTCCTTACTACAATTTACCAAAGTTGGTTTAAAAAAAAACTATCTGGCTGTGTTTTCATCTGACCAATCAGGGTCTCAATGTTAAACTTAAGCTCCGCCTGCAAAAATTCTGTCTATCCAATGAGAAACGTTATACTTTTCGTGGTAGGGCAATGTTTTTAAAGTTTGCAACGTAACAGAGACGCGAAAAAGTGTCACGCTAAAACTTGCAGCTGGTGTGGTTCTTTTAGCGTTATCGTAAGATCTATACTGTTTTGCTGGGGGGCTCTAGCTTTTAGCATGGGCTGGGGGGTGGACCTAGCGGTTAGCTGGCAACGTGGGTGTCCGTCCCTTATCGTAGGGCCTTCAGCTTAACATGGTTCTGCTCTCGGCTTCTGTTGTCGTTTCTCCCCTCGGAACTGCGTCTGTCTCACGGTGGGAAGGTATGAGATGCATTTAGGCATTCTTGTGTTAGTCTGTGGTATTCCATTTGCTCACTCGTTAGTGGTATTACTTTGGTTAATTTCATGTCACGATTTTTTCGGAGCTATGTGACATTCTACTGGATTTGCTTATCATGTCAGGGTTCTCATGGAAGGTGTTAGATTTGCCTGTCACTTTACCAAGTACATTTACAAATTCATTTTCCTCTCTTCAAACTGAAACTCATGGCATGGTTTAAGGTCCCTTTATGGCATATTTACCAATTGTAAACTTCCTAGGGGGGTTTAAGTCGTTTTCTCTGCAAGGAGTTCAGTTTTCTCAGTGTATACTACCGCTAAAATTAGCAACGAGACGACTGGACACTGTTATGATAGTCAAAGATGTACTGATTGTAACATGCAGCCCAGAAGGAATGTCATATTAATATATTTTGGTTCTGATAAGTGCATCACTAACACACATTTTCTGGTTTCAATAGTTGAGTTATCGTGTTAAAACTTTTTCTAAAGTCATACCAGTTAAGAGTAGATTACGGCAGCATTTTAAATTTTAAAATTCTGTCAATAATCGTAAGAAATATTGGAAATCAACTTTTGTTGCCTGTGGAAGTCGCTATACAGGTAGGAGCGTATCGTTTCGGCCAATGAGTTATCGAGCTACTGCAGATTCGACTTCAGACGGGCGTTAGAGGAACTTTATTTTCTGGACCATGTGCATCTAGACGTTAGAGTCGTGGTGCCGAGAAAAACGGAAAGTTAGTCGTAAGCTGGCGAAATGTATATGAAACGAAAATATCGTTATGTTTCGGGCTACTTAACCCTGCTGTCCATAATGAGATTTTCACTCTGCAGAGGAGTGTGCGCAGATATGAAACTTCCTGGCGGATTAAAACCGTGTGCCCAACCGAGACTCGAACTCGGGACCTTTGCCTTTCGCGGGCAAGTGCTCTACCATCTGAGCTACCGAAGCACGACTCACGCCCGGTACTCACAGCTTTACTTCTGCCAGTATCTCGTCTCCTACCTTCCAAACTTTACAGAAGCTCTCCTGCAAACCTTGCAGAACTAGCACTCCTGAAAGAAAGGATACTCCGGAGACAGGGCTTAGAGACAGCCTGCGGGATGTTTCCAGAATGAAATCTTCACTCTGCAGCGGAGTGTGCCCTGATATGAAACTTCCTGGCTGATTAAAACTGTGTGCCCGACCGAGACTCGAAGTCGGGACGTTTGCCTTTCGCGGGCAAGTGCTCTACCATCTGAGCCACCGAAGCACAACTCAAGCCCGGTAAATTTTGGAAGGTAGGAGACGAGGTACTGGCAGAAGTAAAGCTGTGAGTACCGGGCTTGAGTCGTGCTTCGGTAGCTCAGATGGTAGAGCACTTGCCCGCGAAAGGCAAAGGTCCCGAGTTCGAGTCTCGGTCGGGCACACAGTTTTAATCTGCCAGGAAGTTTCACTGCTGTCCATCTAGGTATCTTGGTATCTATGAGAAGTCCGGTTCGGTAATGTACATTTTAACCAGCTTACCTACCTACTTACTTACTTACTTACACACACACACACACACACACACACACACACACACACACACACACTCTGTAAAGTTGCTATGCACTACATCTCATCGAGTTTCAGATCATGCATTCTACTCTTAGCAACGTAGTTTGTATCGTTTTACCCACGTCCTGAAGAGCGGTAGTATGACAATTGCCTGCCTTTCCCTATTCCCTTATTGGGTGAATGTAGGTAAATGTCACAAAAGAATTCGTGACGACGGCTAGGGGCTGTCGCGATTAAATATTGCGTAGGTTCCACGACGACAGCCGACGTGAATCCAGATAAGTTCAAAAATGCTTCAAATGGCTCTGAGCACTATGGGACTTAACATCTGTGGTCATCAGTCCCCTAGAACTTAGAACTACTTAAACCTAACTAACCTAAGGACATCACACACATCCATGCCCGAGGCAGGATTCGAACCTGCGACCATAGCAGTCGCGCGGTTCCGCACTGAGCGCCTAGAACCGCGAGACACCGCGGCCGGCCCAGATAAGTACTCCAAGCATTTGCTCGAACAATCCATGGGTATACAGCACCCGTTGGACACTATGAACCGGCAGTATACCCTTGGACTGTTCGAGCAACAAATACGCCGGGAAAAACTGAAGAATCACTTCAAGCATTTGTTGCAAGGTGGCCTACATAAAAATGGCCCAGAAAATATTTGGTGCATCTTAAGGTAGGCAACCGAGCAAACATAGTCCACACCGAGGGCGAATGAAGTAAGTTGGGTTGTCTAGTTTACGGTGCAATATGTTCCAGGCAAGCTGTACCTTGGCCACCCGCTATGTCGCGAAATCGTCCGACAAGTCAGTTATCAGTTGTCAGTTGTTTTTGCTTTGCCCAGATAGTGAGAGGGAGGAGGAGGTGGTGGTGTATCTGGGACGGTGGGAGCTGTATGCAGCGGGAGCGACGGCAGGGGCTAAGCGCAGAGCGCGTTGCTATCGCCCTCTCCTGTGCTGCCCGCGTGTCGTTACGTCAGCACTCGCCGGGGCGCCTTGTCGCCGCGGAGGCACTGCTGACCGCGCGGAGGGCGCCGCTATCAGAGCGAGCAGGCACGCAGTCGGTCTGCGCAGCGCACACCACACAATGGCGTTCCGGCCCGAGCTTGCGGTCCGCTGTGCGCCTCACTGCGTCACAGCAGCGCCAGCGGCAGTGGGCGGACTTCTCGTTGTTGCTAACCACTCGCAGACACTAAACACCAAGTTGAGACCTGCCACACCTGGTAGCACCGTTTCCGACGAGCATCTGCTTACTAGTCGGGGCCCAGCTCCTATGAAAGGGTTTAGACCAGCTGCCGCCAAACTGTAGTGCAACCCTCGACCGTCAGCCGTATTTTGTAATAAGCATTCAAGCAACTAACAATCGAATCCAAAAACTTCAAGGCTGCTTTTTTCCTGCTGAATAATAATAATAAATAAAAATACTTTCAGAAACAGTAACATTTTAAGATGTGCTTAATTTTAATTCACATTGGTTAATTCGACCACAGCTCGTGGTCTTGAGGTAGCGTTCTCGCTTCCCGCGCACAGGGTCCAGGGTTCGATTCCCAGCGGGCTTCGGGATTTTCCATGCCTCGAGATGACTGGGCGTTGTTGTGACGTCTTCATCATTATCACCATCATTCATCCTAATTACGGTCGGAGGCAATGGCAAACCACCTCCGCTAGGACCTTGCCTAGTAGGCGGTTCTTACCTCCCGCCTCGTCCCCCATGCTCCTCGGAGTATGGCACCATCATCATCATCATCATCATCAATTAGACCGTGAGCTAAGTACAGTTCGCCTCTCATGTCAGGGGAAGAGGATATGAGAGGGAGGAATGTTTTATTGTTTGTCTTCCAGTACTGATAACTCACAGTTGTGTACGACTCGTGGCAGTCAGTTGCTATTGTACAACTTTTGACACGACAGTAACCGATTAGTAAATGCGATTTACAAAATCGGCCATCTTCAAATGCAATATATACGAGGGCTATCCGAAAATTAAGATCCGTTGGAGTGCGAAATGGAAACCACAGTGAAAATCCGATGAAGCTTTGCACAGATGTGTTGGGCAGTGTCTCTCGTACGCCCGTCGATCGCGTCACATTGCTCTGTTCAATTTTGAGCGAACAGTGAGCACGTGAAGAAGCTTAGAGCAAAAGTGTCTCCCGCCAAGTACGGGGGCCTGGAGTGAGATTTCGCCGGAATTTATGCAGCCCACAAAACATATCATACGTTTCGTTCTGCATGACAATTCTCGGCCACACTCTGAAGGGGCAATGAAGATGCTCCAGCAGCGCTTTCGAAGGGAAATGTTTGATCACCCACAATAGAGCCCGTAAGTGACTATGTTTCATCTCTGCTCGCATGAACACAACGTTATGACACAGACAACGAACTATAGATGAGCGCAAGAATTGGCAGGAAGCACAAGCGGCTTCCTTCTATGACGAGGGTACTGAAAAGTTGGTACAACCCTACGACAAATGTCTAAATCGGAGCGGCGACTATGCAGAGAAGTAGCTGGAAGATGTAGCCAACTTTTGTAAACAAAACATTTTAGATTTTCACGATGGTTTCCATTTTGGGACCAATCGGTACACATATGGCCAGAGGTGCCATCCCACAACATCTATTTTGGCTCTTCAGTTTGACGATCACTAGTTTATGGCGATTACGTTTATACTCACACACACATACACACACACACACACACACACACACACACACACACACACAGAGAGAGAGAGAGAGAGAGAGAGAGAGAGAGAGAGAGAGTGGGGGAGGGGGAGGGGAGAGGGGGGAGAGAAAGAGAGAGGGGAGGGAGGGGAGAGGAGAGGGAGATGGGGAAGAGAAAGAAAGAGAGGGGAGGGAGGGGGAGGCAGGGGGAGGGAGGGGGAGGCGGTGAGGGGGGAGGGAGAGAGGGGGGGAGAGAGGGGTAGAGGTGGAGAGGGGAGAGGGGAGAGGGAGGGGGAGAGAGGGAGGGGGGAGAGGGAGGGGGGAGAGGGAGGGATGGAGGGAGATGGAAAGGGGGAGAGGGGGGGAGGGAGGGAGATGGAAAGGGGGAGAGGAGGAGGGAGGGGGCGGAGAGAGAGAGAGAGAGAGAGAGAGAGAGAGAGAGAGAGAGAGAGAGAGAGAGAGTCGAGGTCAAAGTCATCATGTAGAACTGGTTTCTAACAATGTGTAATCTTTAGGATCCTCGAACATAATGAAATTTTAGTACTCGGGGCTGCGGAAGTTTATTACCGTTGCTGGAGAGGCAAGGCTTATTGTGATAACCAAACAAATGTAAGTAATTCAGCAGTTTGTAGGAACATAGTGTTGTCTCGCAACAATCAGCCATGTAATGCTACAATTAGTTGAACCAGAGGTTTAGCGGAATCACGGGAAATTATTTCCACAAATACGTGAGAATTCTGTAATGAACAAAATCTGTACTCGTGATTTCAGAGGGAGACGTGCAATTGCCTCCTCCTGCTGCCCCCCCCCCCCCCCACTCCCGTTTTCCTCCTCACCTTTTGCCGACGCCTATGACTGTGTGGTTGTTGATTTTACCATTCTGCCCACATACTAGAGACGTTCACTACGTGATGCAGTACTTATGTTTCTGAAATTTATAGTGTTATGCTTGAATTAAATACAGCATACAGATACCCACTTTTTCCATTTGTTTGTAACAATAGTTTATTTTCCAGCGTAACCTCCGTTAAATTCTGTAGCCTTACGCCACCCCAATGTGAGAACCTGTGCGGCATCGTGGTACCTCTGTACTTGTCTGCGTCTCTGCCAAGTTCTTGCTGCATCAGTACCTTCCCCGTCAATGCTGTAATGCTCCCTGCACAGTCCATTCTTCAGTGTAACAAAGAGATGCAAGTCAGAAGATGCTACATTGGGGCTGTGTGGCAGATACGAAAGAACAGTGAACCGAAGTTTTGTGATCTCATCTCGGGTGTGCAGATCTGTAGCTGTGCTCCTATTATTGTGCCGAAGGAGAAGTTCGTTATGCCCACGAACATGCTATAATGCTTACTTTAATTTCCTACCGTTAGGAATTAATTTCCTAGTCTCACAATGAACTTCAGAGTTGATCAGTTTGGCTATGAGGGAAGAATTCGATAGTCCCACAAGACTACAGCCATTTCTCTTACCATCTTAGGTTACGACTTGGGACTACGTCTCCGAAAGAGAGTGTCTGTGGTGTCACTCCATGGGCTCTGAGTAGTGACTCCATATTTCCTCATCTTGGCAGTGTTTGAGAAGAAGCCGTCACCATCAACTTCACAGCGAGCAATCAAGTCGGCACAGATGTTCGTTCTTCTCTCTTTGCGCCCTTCATTTAAGCCAGGAGAAACTCAGCGGGCACAATCCTTTGAATACGCGAACTGGTGGACAGAGTTGTCAAGCTGAGCACAGAGTTGCTTGTTGCTATTCTTCGATCATCTCGAATACGCGGGTCCGCATATTGCAGGCATCACAGCTGTGTGCCGCCAGCCTGCACGTTGTAGATCAGATTGACTTCTTTCTCCCTGTTCCGTTCACGCCCAGCAGTTTACCTTACTTTTATCCACTGCCCGCTGTCTATAGGCGTTCCGTAAATGCTGGTGATACTTGCGATGCTCTGGTTTTCCGCCAAAAGAAATTCAGTATGTACTCTTTGCTTGGAGATCACCTCAGTTGCAGAAGACATCTGGAAGACTGGTCACAGCGCTACCATCTACCAGGAGACCAGGAGTTACTGGATGTACGAGATTAAGCGATAATGTCTGAGGATGTGCAAACAAAATTACATTCTTTTTCCAACAAAAAGTGGCCCTAAAAAACTGTTGAATAACGTACTGAACGCATCTCGTACCTACCGCATGCAAACCCCAGTCCAGTACCGAAGCCTGGCGCTTGCTTTGCGCTCTACACGTACAGTGTGGCTGTTCCATTCATAGCCCCACGTGCACCGTGCGTGCCTCGGCGCGTTACGCAGCTGTAGCCGGCAGGTGTCGGGTCGTTTCCCTGCCGGCGACCCACCTTCAGTACCGGGAATGGCTGCCGTGTCGTTGCCCCTACGCGTCTCTCGCCTGTACGCGCGTGACACAGGCGGGTGCGTTTCGTCAGCTGACCCTGTTTGTCTAGCAGACTCCCGTGGGTGATGCAGCCAGTGGGCGCACCGTTAGCAGTGAAGGCACCACAGACAGCGTTTCGGCATGGACCACCGCTGAGCCGCCCGCACAGCTGCCGTCGACCTAGAGTTATTTGCAACTGCTTAGCGGACGTTCAGGAACGATTCGAAGCGCACGCTCTGCGACCGAGGCGCTGTCGAATGGCAGTCACCGGCTACACCTGGCACACCGACCACGCACATTTTTATTTCAGTAAATGGACACACATGATAAGTAATAAGGAAATGTCATTGGTCACTAACACTGCTTGTAATCTAAATAGAACCCTAACCCTGTAAATAACACTGGTACAATACTGGCCTTTAAAATTGCTGCACCAAGAAGAAATGCTGATGATAAACGGGTATTCATTGGACAAATATGTGATTCTAGAACTGACATGTTGTAACATTTTCACACAATTTGGGTGCAAAGATCCTGAGAAATCAGTACCCAGAACAACCACCTCTGCCCGTGATAACGGCCTTGATACGCCTGGGTATTGAGTCAAACAGAGCTTGGATGGCGTGTAGAGGTACAGCTGCCCGTGTAGCTTCAACACGATACCACAGTTCATCAAGAGTAGTGACTGGCGTATTGTGACGAGCCAGTTGCTGGGCCACCATTAACCAGACGTTTTCAATTGGTGAGAAATCTGGAGAATGTGCTGGCCAGGGCAGCAGTCGAATATTTTCTGTATACAGAAAGGCCCGTACAGGACCTGTAACATGCGGTCGTGCATTATCCTGCTGAAATGTAGGGTTTCGCAGAGATCGAATGAAGGGTGGAGCCACGGGTCGTAACACATCTGAATGTAACGTCCTCTGTTCAAAGTGCCGTAAATTCGAACAAGAGGTGACCGAGACGTGTAACCAATGGCATCTCGTAACATCACGCCGGGTGATAGGCCAGTATGGTGAAGACGAATACACGCTTCCAATGTGTGTTCACCGCGATGTCGCCAAACACTAATGCGACCATCATGATGCTGTAAACAGAAGTTGGATTCATCCGAAAAAAAGACGTTTCGCCATTCGTGCACCCAGGTTCGTCGTTGAGTACACCATCGCATGCGCTCCTGTCTGTGACGCAGCGTCAAGGCTAACCGCAGCCATGGTCTCCGAGCTGATAGTCCATGCTGCTGCAAACGTCGTCGAACTGTTCGTGCCGATGGTGGTTGTCTTGCAAATGTTCCCATCTGTTGAATCAGGGATCGAGACGTGGCTGCACGATCCATTACAGCCATGAGGATGAGATGCCTGTCATCTCGACTGCTAGTCATACGAGGCCGTTGGAATCAAGCACGGCGTTCCTTATTACCCTCCTGAACCCACCGATCCCATATTCTGCTAACAATCATTGGATCTCGACCAAAGCGAGCAGCAATGTCGCGATACGATAAACCGCAATCGAGACAGGCTACAAATCGATCTTTATAAAACTCGGAAACGTGATGGTATGCATTTCTCCTCCTTAGACGAGACATCTCAACAACGTTTAACCAGGCAACGCCGGTCAACTGCTGTTTGTGTACGAGAAATCGGTTGGAAACTTTGCTCATGTCAGCACGTTGTAGGTGTCGCCACCGGCGTCAACGTTGTGTGAATGCTCTGAAAAGCTAATCATTTGCATATCACAGCATCTTCTTCCTGTCGGTTAAATTTCGCGTCTGTTGCACGTCATCTTCGTGGTGTAGCAATTTTAAATGACCAGTAGTGTAAATATACACTGATCAAGAAGATCATTACGAGTATGACCACAGACCTAGTGTCGATGAAAACCAGTCCACGCGATAGCAGCATCACTTCGCGAGGAATGACTGCTAGTCAGACATACGCAACGTACATGTAGTACCAGTGAGCATGCTGTTCGGATGTAGAATGGGGAAGGCGCGCAGTTGAGTATGACCGGGGGCAGATTGTGATGGCCCGGAGGCTCGGCACGAGCATTTGGGAAACTGAACGACTTGTCGGGTGTTGGAGGAGTGCTGTGGTGGGTGTACCAAAACGTGGCGAAATGAAGGAGAAACCACGCCCAGACGTCGTGGGGTTGTGCGGGCACCCCTCATTACAGGCCGGCTGGTTGGCCGTGCGGCTCTAGGCGCTTAAGTCTGGAACCCCGTGACCGCTACGGTCGCAGGTTCGAATCCTGCCTCGGGCATGGATGTGTGTGACGTCCGTAGGTTAGTTAGTTTTAAGTAGTTCTAAGTTCTAGGGGACTGATGACCCGAGATGTTAAGTCCCATATTGCTCAGAGCCATTTGAACCTCATTACAGACATCGGACGTAGTATGCTGGGCAGATTGGTAAAATAGGGTAGACGGCGAACTGTGGCGGAATTAACATCAGGCTGTAATGCTGGGCAGAGCAGAAGTGTGTCTGAACACACAGTGCATCTAACACTCCTAATTATGGGCCTCCACAGCGACGATCCGAGCATCCGCCAATATTAACACCACGACATCGGCAACTACGACTAAAATGAGCACGTTGTCATCGGCCCTGGACTTCGGCGCAGTGGCAGAGCTTTGCATTGTCTGAAGATTTCCGATGCCTTCCTCCTTATGCCCATGGTAGGGCGCGAATCCGAAGTCTTCCAGAGCGACAGCTCCTTGACGCTTTTACTGCTGGACGGAGACAAGCTGGCGGTGACTCCATTATGCTCTGGGGGAACATTCCCGGATCGCGCAAGGCACCATGACGGCCAACGAGTATCGTACACTGGTTGCAGATCACGTGCACCCATTCACGACGATCATGTTTCCCAACAGCAGTGGCTTTTTCCAACAAGATAATGTGCAATGTCAAAAGAACACGAGTGTGAAGGAGTGGTTCGAAGAATGCAGTGGCACGTTCCAATTGATATGTTGGCCCCCCAACTCGCCAGATCTGAACCCGATCGAACACACCTGGGATGTGACTGAAAATGCGAGACAGAGCTCATCGCCCTCACAGGATTAGGCGTCTTTTGCGTGCAGATGTGGTGCAAGCTCCTGGCAGCGAGCTACGAAAGACTCACTGCTTCCACGCTACGACGCGTCGCCACTTATTTGTACCAAAAGTAGACATTCTGGCTTTTAAGTAGGTGGTCATAATTATCTGGCTGATCAGCGTATGGAACACTAGTCTTAAATGCTGATTATTACTTTCCTATCGAGAAACCCAACGTTGCCCTGGTATTTATTTGTAAGTGTGCGTCCACGAAGAGGCCGGTCTTGTACACCAGGAGATATGTCATAAACATTAAGCATGTGTCACACAATGGTGCAATTTTATGGGTACAGTCAGCGGTATGTGCGGATACTATCTGAAAAATGTACTGCGAATGGAGTTGTTAGCACCGATATTATAACTTTAAACGTTATGCACAATGCGCAGTTATTCATGCATCTCACTGTTTATGGCGTCCTTTCTCCTGAACTATATCTTACAACGATATGATATTGTGGACACATTCAGGGTCGTATGTGGATACTGTGTCACGAATACAGTTAGCAGTAAAGATGTAATTATTTATAACATCATGCCTCATGCGGTATTTTTAGTGCATGAACAGTTAAAAGTTGCTAGCGGTAAACATTTTTCCTTTCTTAATTTTGGAGGGAATTGTCAGCGAGAAAACATTTCGTAAACGTTTGAAATTGTATATGCAATTTGTTGCAAGTTGCTGAGGGCTCTCAATCTCAAATACTGGATGAACCTTTTTCAACTCCACTACCACCCCTTTGATAGGTATGTGGTTCTTACCCCCACAGCGATCTTGCCTGACTGTAAGGCATACGTGTATCAAGTTCGGCTGAAATCGGTCCAGTGGTTTAGGAGAAGATGCTGAAAAATCGCCCCGCCAGACACACACACACAAACACACACACACACACACACACACACACACACACACACACCTACTTTTATAATACGTATGAATTTGCTATAGATAATAGATGGTATTGGTATTAATAAATTCACAAGAGTTTCTCTGTAAGTAACAATATCATTTTTCTGGTTCAATGACTCTGAGCACTATGGAACTTAACTGCTGAGGTCACCAGTCCCCTAGAACATAGAACTACTTAAACCTAACTAACCTAAGGACATGACACACATCCTTGCCCGAGGCAGGATTCGAACCTGCGACCGTAGCGGTCGCGCGGTTCCAGACTGTAGCGCCTAGAACCGCTCGGCCACTCCGGACGGCCATTTTTATGTTTCGAAGTTGACAGGCTCGAGGTATCAGCGGTTAACTGAGTAATGGTGTCGTTATTTGCTGACGGCCTTTGAGGCACATGTATTAAAAGTTGATTTTTAGCTGGTTGTTACCTGCAGATTTACTCTTCTGGTGTTTTCTTACGTAAACAGCAGTATGCTTAATTCAGTGTAAGATTTCCTGCAGTATAAAGTATAAAGTCGACACGGGACGTGTTTATATGTATAGCTAGGTTTCCTCCGCGCCGTTCGTGCAAGCAAATAGATAGTCGTGAATTCAGCTCCAAGCTACACACGATTTCACTGGTCATATGCTGTGAAATGCTACTTCTAATGAAAAATGAACATTACAGATAATACTGTTTCACATATTAGGTCGAAATTGTTAGCCGCTAAGGCTGTACATGTAGTATCATTACTGAAAATATACCCTATGACAATAACAGTTTGTGCACACACTTGAGTGTAACAGACGTAACTGATTTTGATCTGGCTTACGAACTGTCACGGTGCACCTCTGAGTGAATTAAAACACTTACGGTAGACTGTTTGCCTCTGGCCGAAGGAGCATTTCATTACTCTGACTGATAGTGAAGTGGCTGCATGTGTGAATTGATATTAATGGTTGTGAACCCCAGTCCTTTGTAAAGTGTCTTCTTCCTCGGGACGTATGTTTACCGACAAAAGCTGACATTGCGAATTTACTGCAGATGTTTTCAAACATTTTCAGTACATATTTTGTTCTCCTGATACATTGGTGTGAATATTTACCATCCCACAAATCATGGTGGACTAGAAACACGTAATAAACTGAGCAGTTTAATTGACTACTATTAGCAAAGAGAACATACTAACGTGTGTTTCATTGTTACCTGAAGGATTAAAATTATTTCAATACCACCTAGGCAAGACATCCCGGAAAACAGAACAAGTTAATAACGTTTGGATCATTTGTGGCGAGTAAATATCTTACGTTTGATGAGGAATCTGACACAAAGCCCCGAATTCCTAGAGCAGCGCTCTGTCAAATTCGCTATTTGTTCATACCGCATTTTTAATTTCGCTCCCCATTACTCGGCTCCATTGGAAGCAGCTCTTGGCTTAAAATTAATTCTTCTAGCAGAGTTCGTCCAAAGAATTCAGCTTCCCAACAAGCACTTTACCTTGGAACAAGGAACTTCATGTATCCGAATCCAGATGACATAAAAAGATCTTATGAAAAGTAGAAGTTCTTCAAGGAACTGTAAGTCTTCTCGGCATAAAAGGATTCCAAAACTAAGTGTGGCTGAAATTAAATAATCAACAAAACAATAATAATTTTATTGTGAGTACGAACTATTCTAAAACATAAACTGATAATTAAAATAAGTTGAGTAATGTTCGGTGTTCGTGTCTATCCGCTATATAATTGCTTTTTCTTCTGTTGGCCTCTGCTCACCAGGACTAAGGAGATGCTACATTAAGTAGCGTGATTACAGTGACTATTTTCATCAGTGAAACTTTAAAAAATGTTCAAATGGCTCTGAGCACTATGGGACTCAACTGCTGTGGTCATCAGTCCCCTAGTACTTAGAACTACCCAAACCTAACTAACCTAAGGACATCACACACATTCATGCCAGAGGCAGGATTCGAACCTGCAACCGTAGCAGTCGCACGGTTCCGGACTGCGCGCCTAGAACCGCGAGACTACCGCGGCCGGCGAAACTTTAAATTCTTTGGTAAGTTTGAGGGGAAATTCCATAATACTCTGTCGAGTAAATGACAGGCACGAAAGTATGCAACACTTGTCTATGTTATTAAAGGACTACAGTGCAAATGGGGATGAATACTGTCACAGAAAGGTGTAGGAAGGGTATTGAGGAAGGTCCAGGGATGGGATATAAGAAGCAGGAAGTAGTGCAGTTGGACAGGGAAAGGGTAGATTGCACCCGACATGTACAATGGGAGAGGTGCGATTGAGTAGGCTATAGTTGGTAAGGTGCGTAAATTCAAGAAGAACTTCATTACCTGCGAGGGGAGGCAGCTGAGAGGCCTGCGGAGTGACAGGTAGTGTGTGTGTGTGTGTGTGTGTGTGTGTGTGTGTGTGTGTGTGTGTGTGTTTGTACGGAAGACAGGCAGCACAGCCAGTGGAAGATAACTTGGGCCAAGGTTCTGATACAGTGGGATGAGATTGGGTTCTGCCATGGAGAGCCGTGTGCGACAGGTGCGGTCAATGTATGCGGTGTTCCTGGAAATGCCTTCCGATCATGAATGACACCACGATAAAGTATGAAAACAATCTGATCGAATTCTCTGTATCTTCCAGTTGTCGTTCAAGTTTAAAATGTCCTGATGGAAACGCATTTTGTATCTGGGTCTTGGAATACGATTGATCAAACAAGGCGGAGTCATACAACCTCTGGTGGCTGTCAAGATGTGATACTGTTTACAGCCTTGTGTTAGGGACGCTCATCTATAGAGCATGAGCCATATCGAGTCCTGAGAGCAGATTCTCAGATTACATCAGGCGTGAAAGCAGAGACAAATTTCAAGCAACTGAGAGTAAATTAATATAAAATTTGGTCCTGCAAATACGAGGCGGATTCCGATGAAAACCTCATTTATTATTATGCAAAAGATAATACAGAGAAATTACCGTTGCAATACTTTTTCAACGTGGCCTACATGACGTTGAATGCAAACATTCCGCCGCGTTTGAAGGGCGTAAATGTCTCGTAAGAAGAATTCTTTTGGTCCTGAATGCGGTCACTCGTGCATCTCAGTTTTCACCTCTTCGTCGCTTCTGAAATGTTGTTCCGCTCCTTTGAGCGGCCCAGACACAGAACAGAGTCTGGGTGTTCGAGACATTTGAGTTCCATGCCCTGTGTTGCTGCTACGGTTCACCGGCAGTGTGGGAACCAGCACTCTTGTGTTGCTGCTCTCAGAATCCTCGTCGTTTACTCTTGATTGCAGGGCAAAGATGAGTTGGTAGCACATGTAAGTGTGAGTTAATGGCCACTCTTAATTCCGTGTACCATATCACGCTCCCAAATTACCTCTTTTACTCCCCAAGAGAGAGTGAGCATCACTTTTCATTTCAATGGTTGAAACGGATTTTTTTTCTTCTACTGGCAAAGGGCTGTAGCGTTATTTTTTCCTTTCAGGTTGGGGATAGTGCGCCATGGTTTCACATTTCTATCTAGAAATCCATTATATTCGACTTGGAATCGTGCAAAAAAACTCACAAGAATCGACGCGATAATCTCTCAATTCAGCAGTCCATCCTACGGATCCTTTACTGAATCACGACACGCCAGAAACAATATTGTGTGGTGAACCAACACTAATACCCAAAACAGTGGCTATTTGGTTCACAGTAATACTCCTGTTTGTCTACATGAGCTCTTAAACTGTATCAATGGTTCGTTCGTCACGACGCGGTGTGCCCATCCCCAGCTTGGAGTGTCTTCCACTGATTGTGGGCGTGTTTTCTGTATGGCAATCATCATACTGGTTTGATGTGGCCATCTGCGAATTCCTCTCCTGTGCCAAACTTTTCCTTTTAGAGTAGCACTTGCAATTTACTTCCTCCATCATTTGTTGGATATCGACCAATCTCCGTCTTCCCCTACAGGTTTCACGCTCTGAAGTCCTCTGCAGTGACGTGGACGTTACGGCCTGATGTCTTAACAGATGTCCTGTCAACCTGTCCCTTCCTCTTTTCAGTGTTTTCCATGCGGTTCATTCTTCGTCAATTCTGCGGAGAACCACCTTATTCTGTCCATTATATTTTCAATATTCTTCTGTAGCACCATACCTCAAACACTTTGATTCTCTTCCGTTCCGGTTTTCCCACAGTCCTTGTTTTACTACCGTACTATGCTTTGGTGCAGGGAGACACAGTGCGCTTTCAACGTGGTGCAAGCCAACAATGAGGTGGCCATGTTTGCGCTGACACGGCTTCCTTTTCTGCGATACAAGAAAAGGCTGTAATCTAGAATGAGGTTTTCACTCTGCAGCGGAGTGTGAGTTGATATGAAACTTCCTGGCAGATTAAAACTGTGTGCTGGACCGAGACTCGAACTCGGGACCTTTGCCTTTCGCTGGCAAGTGCTCTACCATCTGAGTTACCCAAGCATGACTCACTCCCCGTCCTCACAGCTTTACTTCTGCCAGTACCTCGCCTCCTACCTGTAACCTGTTGGTCATTTGTCGAAACACAAGGATAATTTCTGACAACTGCAAAACCCATAGAGCATGTTCTAAGAATTTTGCTGCTGTTGTAAAGTTTTCATTTCAATCGCTCTCGTAACAGTCGTCACTGAATGATACTAGACGTCACTTGCTTCTTCGAGTAGGTTGGCACCTATCACTTATTAGATGCTAAAAGCAATACTTTGTAACGGTCACGTTATGAACGAAACTATTAACTACGAGCACTAACCCTCAGTGAGGCCGCTTTACAGTTTCCACTTATCGGCAGGAGTTCGAAAATGGTTATTGTGATAACGCAGAATTTGCTGGAATTTCTCAACACTCGACAAAGTCCTTCCTCGCTTGATTGAATCCTACGGTATTCTTGACACTGCCTCAGATCCGTTTTTGTTGTCGAGAAACCCCTTGAGGAGTAACAGGGACGCTGCGCCGGCTGGCCGCTCGTGCGTTGCAGCCTCGAGTACCGAGATCGACCTCGGTCCACGGCCCGTGCCGGCGGCAACTTCCGGGCTCTGCGCGCTTCACTGCAGACGCCGAGGCCAAGTCTGGCTCAGAAAGTGACTCCGTGTCACGGTTATAGAGAATACGGCGTTTGCACGCTCGGAGGTTCTTTTCTTTTCTAAACGGTAGGTGGGGACGAAAAACCAGTAGTTTATGGACACTGAAAACATAGTGTGATCTAAAGCTTTCCCAGTGAATGAACAGTCTGCACCAGGTGATTCAAAAAGAAAGAACAGATTTAAATTGACACACAAACTATAAAACATAGAAACACAATGAATATGTCACTGGATAGAGGAAAGTTCAAAGTTTTAATACAGCTGCGTTGTTGTTTGTCTGTAGCAACACGGCGACTACACCACGAGATAAACCATTGCGTGTTGAATTTGTTGAATTTTCGAAGTCAATCCACTGGTCAAATGCAACTCTGATTTATGTCTGGCATACAAAATTCTTGGTAGTTCGTTCCCTATGGAAAGCTAAGTCTGTCACACACGTCAAAAAATTGTGCCGAGCGTATTTCCGACAAGCGTACACACGTAGTCCTCTAAAGACCACAAGGCGACCATCCCAAGCACTTCAGTTTCGTCGAACGACGGTGAGGCGCGTTCTGAAACTACGCCTGCACATGTAAGTTGCGGTTACTGCAGCAATTGCGACCCGACGACCGTAATAGAAGGTACAAATTTTGCATTTCATTTCTCTAGCGTATGGCAGAGGACACTTTTTCTGAGTTACTGACCTACGTTTTGATCTGTCGGGGCCGGCCGGAGTGGCCGAGCGGGTCTAGGCGCTATAGTCTGGAACCGAGCGAACGCTACGGTCGCAGGTTCGAATCCTGCCTAGGAGGTGGATGTGCGTAATGTCCTTAGGTTAGTTAGGTTTAAGTAGTTCTAAATTCTAGGGGACTGATGACCTCAGAAGTTAAGTCCCATAGTACTCAGAGCCATTTGAACCATCTGATCTGTCGGTTAAAACAAACCGCCATAATGGAAGAATTTAGCGGTCACAAAATCCTGGAATGAGACTCGATGAAACTGAATGTGTTTGGAACAGTTTCACAAAGTTTATGGTCCTTTCTTTTTTGAAGAGGAAACTTTGACAATAATGTCATACCTGCACATTCGGTAAAAGTGGTTGTTTTCCCAAGTTCACTTTGATTCCAATGATTTCATTTTTATGCATGACTTTGCCCCGCCTCACTTTCTCCTTGAGATGCAGGGTTACCTAAACACCACCATCCCACAACGTTGGTTTGAGAGAGGTTTCACAACAAGATCCTGTTCATTCTTTTCGCTTCCAAGTTCACCAAAACCCCCATCTTGCAATTTTTTTTCCTGTGGGGTACATAAATGACAGATTATTTGTCCTACCTATGGCAGCTACCCTTCAAGATCTGAGAAATCGAATTGTTGAAGCTGTCTGTTCAATAAAACAGGTACCTGTTGATTCGTGTGTGTAGTGAAATGGGTTACCGTTTCAATGTTTCTCGAGCAACGGGTGTTGCTGATGTTGAGTGTGTGGTGTAGTGCGTGTGCGAACATAGAACTTTGAAAGTTCCTCTATCTAGTGTCATGCTCAATATCTTTGTAAGTTTGATAGTTTGTCTGTAATCTTGAATGAGATTTTCACTCTGCAGCGGATTGTGCGCTGATATGAAACTTCCTGGCAGATTAAAACTTTGTGCCGGACCGAGACTCGAACTCGGGACCTTTGCCTTTCGCGGGCAAGTTTTCTACCATTTCAGCTACGCAAGCACGACTCACGACCCGTCCTCACAGCTTCAGTTCTGCCAGTACCTCGTCTCCTACCTTCCAAACTTCATAGAGGCTCTTCTGTGAACCAGGCGAATATATATAGCTGTGTGTGCAGACGGCTGCAATCGTTTACGTAACACTTCCGATTGCGGACTGATTTGTAAAGGAGGTTGTTGAAATACGAGTGGCAGACGGCCTCATCACCAGAGACACAGTGACTTCAATCTCAGTAAAGAGTGGGACCAGGCGCACAGCTGAAACAACGTCTATCCATGGCGGCTCCTTAGCCCGATGGTCTTGTCTTCCTTCAGTTGAGACATAAACATAAATGCTTCCATCTATGAGGCAGGCGACCATTCAGAATCAGTTGTGGAAAATCTTGGCCGCAATTTAATTTTTTGACACGTTTCGATTCATCATTATCATCTTCACCATCGTAACAATAGAGAAAGAATTACAAGTACGAGGCAAACAGCCACAGGGTAGTGGGCAAATAAGTTGTCGAAGCACAATCATACGTACTTGAAGCCTAGAGCGGGCCGAAACAGGTTGTTCGAAAATACAGAGCAATCTACAAACTGAAGTTGGCAGTTTAGTATTCTCGTGGTTCGTTTGCCAGACTACCTACATTTGACTGCAAGTGTCGTTTCGTTTCATTTCATTAGAGAGCATGATTTCAGTACCTATCACTCTGAAAAAAACGATACACTGCTGTCGTTCCTCTCTAGCAGAAGCACACGAAAAACCCAAATTTTAACCACTGGTCGTCATAATGCTTGCATTTTCGTCTATTAATATCTTTAGAACTGTGCGATACATTTGAAATATCACTTTTTGTGTTTTCACTTAAAAATTTGTCAGTGAGGACTGCGAAACACAAATCACGAAAGGAAGACAAACGACAATTGAAAATGACCTGCAGTCTACAAAACTAACCTTCAATGAATAAAAACAAATTGTTCGCGTAGTACGATTCGACTGTCACCTAAAACGTTGCTCGAGTAACGACCTTTACTTGCCGGCCCGAAACTTATCATTTCTAATGCACACATTGTTTCTTTATTAGGAATCCATAATAAACGCAATTCCTATTTCTATGAAACCGCTGCGACGCCTCTAATGAGAGTCGCGACAGTTTGAAAACCCCTGGTGTCTACCCATTTGGTCAGCATGCTCGTTGCCCCTAATGTCGAACAACAAAAATAAATCATCAACACTATCGTCATCATGTTCCTAATCTATGTGACCTCCCCATGGGTACTGATCTTAGGTATGTCTGAAATAGCTACTTCCATGTGGAATGATCTTGGGCTACATTCAGTCACTTGTGTCTCACAATCTTCCGCATGTCCCTGTCCCATCGTCGTATGTCTGTTTTTCCTTGGACTCCACTCTTAACAACGCCTTTGTCCATCGGTCCGACTGGCAATATGGCCGATCCATTGCCATTTCTTAGTGCCTGTACTCTCCAGGATGTCATTAACGCCAGCCGCGGGGGTCTCGCGGTTCTAGGCGCGCAGTCCGGAACCGTGCGACTGCTACGGTCGCAGGTTCGAATCCTGCCTCGGGCATGGATGTGTGTGATCTCCTTAGGTTAGTTAGGTTTAATTAGTTCTCAGTTCTAGGCGACTGATGACCTCAGAAGTTTAGTCGCATAGTGCTCAGAGCCATTTGAACCATTTTGATGTCATTAACGTCAATAACTAATAATGATGTCTTTTACCCTTTTCTTGTCTGTTTGTAAATCCCAACACAGGCATTTCAAATGGCTCTAAGCTCTAAGGGCCTTAACAACTGAGGTCATCAGTCTCCTAAACTTAGAGGAGGAGGAGGAGGAGGAGGAGGAGGAGGAGATTAGTGTTTAACGTCCCGTCGACAACGAGGTAGTTAGAGACGGAGCGCAAGCTCGGGTGAGGGAAGGACGCGGAAGGAAATCGGCCGTGCCCTTTCAAGGGAACCATCCCGGAATTTGCCTGAAGCGATTTAGGGAAATCACGGAAAACCTAAATCAGGATGGCCGGAGACGGGATTGAACCGTCGTCCTCCTGAATGCGAGTCCAGCGTGCTAACCACTTCGTCACCTCGCTCGGTCCTAAACTTAGAACTGCTTAAACCTGACTAACCTAAGGACATCAAACACATCTATGCCCGAGGCAGGATTCGAACCTTCGACAGTAGCAGCAGCGTGGTTCCGGACTGAAGCGCCTAGAACCGCTCGGCCACAGCGACCGGCATAGACATTTCCATGCCTCGTTGTGCAGTTTTATTCTTGGGCATTCTTGAAGTGACCAGGTATCACAAGCCGGAAATGAAAACAGGGAGGACATACTGATCAAAAACTCTTTTTTCAGTTTTACCATATTTAACCTGAAGATAGTAGAATACCAAATGCTTGCCAGCTCTAAAGATTTTTCATTGTCTTCTCCCGGTAAATTTACTCGCTGGCCAGTGTGTACAATACTGTGATTTTCTTTGGTTGCACTTTTCCTATCATTCCCCATTTATTAGATATAACTTTGATCTTGGGAATATTTATGTTCAGTCCCACTGCTTGACATTCCAAAGCAAGATCATAATTTTGTCCTCAGTATAGTTTCTTGCGTACTTCAGTGCTTTCAAGAAAGGTATGAGCATAATATCATCAGAGGCAATTCCATTGGCCATTCTGTCATCCTTAAGTTTGCCCTGCCTGGGCTTTGAATATTATTTCAGTGACACTGGCACTTTTGGCTCCGTTCTTGTGCGGTATTCAACCAGACACCCTGTCTGGCCTTGAGGCGCTCTGGTTGTCATCAGAAGCAGCTACATCAGTGTTATAACGGTCTCCGTACGACTGCAAGCTTCTCCCATACAGAGAGACAGAGGCAGGCGGCGTAACCAGTTTGCAGGTACCAGATGGGCAGAGATAATGAAAGCTCGCCTGCCTGGTTACGCAAGCAAGCCAATCAGCGAGTGACCGCCGGGCTCGCACCGGATTACCTGCCCATCTGGTGGACCCGGGATCAGGTGGCGCCGACAATGACATTCTTGGGGCTGCCTGATAATATCAAGCTCTATCTCTGGACCGACCATATAAAGCAAATAATTATAGGAAGGACCAGCTAGTGTGGCTTATCTTCGAAAGCGGAACGTCTACACCTACTTTCCGTATGCAATATTACGGCGCGTCATAAGAAGTACTTTGGAGTCACGATTATTCGGAATCCACTGAAGAGCCAAAGAAACTGGTATTAAAATATAGAGATATGCAAACAGACAGAATGCGGCGCATCGGTAGACAACGGCTGTATAAATCAAGTCTCAGGCGCATTTGTTAGATCGGTTACTGCTGCTACAATAGCAGGTTATCAAGATTTACTTGAATTTGAATGTGGTGCTATAGTCGGCACACGAGCGATGGGACACAGCATCTCCAATGTAGCGATGAAGTGGCCATTTTCCCGTACGACCATTTCACGAATGTACCGTGAATATCAGGAATCGGGTAAAACATCAGATCTCCGACATCGTTGCGGCCTCGAAGAGATCCTGCAAGAACGGGACCAACGACGACTTAAGAGAATCGTTCAAAGTGACAGAAGTGCAACCCTTGCGAAAATTGCTGCAGATTTTAATGATAGGCCATAAACAAGCGTCAGCGTGCGAACCATTCAACGGAACATCATCTATATGGGTTGATGACCGCACGACACAAAATTTTACGCCTCACCTGGGCCCACCAACACCGACAATTGGCTGTTGATGACTGGAAACATGTTGCGTGGTCGGACGAGTCTCGTTTCAAATTGTATTGAGAGAACGGACGAGTACGGGTATGGAGACAACCTCATGAATGCATGTCAGCAGGACACTGTTCAAGCTGATGCAGGCTCTGTAATGGTGTGAGGCGTGTTCAGTTAGAGTGATATGGGACCCCCTGATACTCCTATACACGACTCTGACAGGTGACACGCACGTAGGCATCCTGTCTGATCACCTGCAGCCATTCATGTCCGCCGGCCGCGGTGGCCGAGCGGTTCTAGGCACTTCAGTCCGGAACCGCGCTGCTGCCGCGGTCACAGGTTCGAACCCTGCCTCGGGCATGGATGTCTGTGATGTCCTTAGGTTAGTTAGGTTTAAGTAGTTCTAAGTCTACGGGACTGATGACCTCAGATGTCAAGTCCGATAGTGCTCAGAGCCATTTGAACCATTCATGTCCATTGTGCGTTCCGACTGACTTGGGAAATTCAACCAGAACAATCGACACTCCACACGTCCAGAATTGCTACAGAGTGGCTCCAGGAACAGTCTTCTGACTGGCCACCAAACTCCCCAGACATAAACATTATTGAGCGTATCTGGGATGCCTTGCAACGTGCTGTTCAGAAGGCTCTCCATCTCCTCATTCGTCATATCAATTCTGTCCACTTCAGACACTAGTCGATCCCATGCTAGATCGTGTTGCAACACTTCTGGGTCCTCGCGGGGGGCCCTATACGATATTACGAAGTTGTATCAGTTTCTTTGGCTCTACAGTAGTAACTACATGTATAAATCTCTTAGAATATGTCACTCAGAGAGTGTTATCCTGTCCCAATGCTATGATGTTATGCGAAATTGAGATGAACTGTAATCAGTCTCGCTAACAGGAGGTCCTTTAAAGTTACAGTACAGAGTACTACGTATCATTTACTTCATTTGAAGTTTCCATTAATAGTAGCCTGTGTATCGCAGCTCGTGGTCGTGCGGTAGCGTTCTCGGGTTCGATTTTCGGCGGGGTCAGGGATTTTCTCTGCCTCGTCATGGCTGGGTGTTGTTTGCTGTCCTTAGGTTAGTTAGGTTTAAGTAGTTCTAAGTTCTAGGGGACTGATGACCATAGATGTTAAGTCCCATAGTGCTCAGAGCCATTTGAACCAAGAGAGAGAGAGAGAGAGAGAGAGAGAGAGAGAGAGAGAGAGAGAGAGAGAGAGAGAGTAGCCTGTGAATGCATGTCGGGAACCCCAGCTTGTCCGTGAGGCCGTGAACGTTTGCATTCCCTGGACTCCAGAAGGGAGCGCGATTCCAGCCGGGCCATCCCAGCGCCTTCGGACACAACGCCGTATCGGAAGATCAGCGGAACCTGGTTTACATAAAGCAGAAGCCCAAGTCAGGAGACTGTCAGAGGTATACACCTCACGCCTCTTGATACAGCAGGTTGCCCCAAAGCATAGGATTTTTCCACTTGTAGCTAAGTGAAAAGGAAACCAGAATCCGAGGATTTTTCCCACTTGAATAGCAAGCCTCCCATTCGTTAACAGCAACAAACTGTCGAGCAGAGACCGATGGTGATAGAGGGAGACGGAAGATAATAGTAACCGAGAGGACTAGCGGCAGGGAGAAAATTAAATGTTAGAAATTGAAACGAACGCCACCAGTGGCTGGAGCCGGCGAAATGGGAGTCAAGAGGAAATTTCCGCCCCTTGACATGCTAGTAGCTAACCACAATAAACTAAAGGATAGGAAGGGGAAGTTTTTATAATTAACAACAATTGCGATCCGTTGAAGTCCACCCAATCTAACCTGAAATGCAGTTCGCTCCCATAAACTCAACCGAACAGGTACATCTCATAATTTCAGAAATAACACTCTTATTGCTCCCTACGAGTAAGACTTGTTGCTGACCTCGTGCGAGAAGCGCCGCGCCGTGACCCTTGCTTGCTGTAGCTGTCCGCCGCCGCGATCCACTGCAGCTGTCGCGAGATTGTAAGTTTACAACTGGCTGCGAAATACTTCACAACTTGCAACCATCTCGACAGATAATACGGCTATTCCGAACCAGCAGCAATTAGGGCGTAGGGAATTTTATTGGACTAACAATGCTTAACTAGTTTCACTTGTTACTGTTTAGAATCCAGATTCAGACTTCCATTTCCTAATGACTTGATTCCAGTTAAAGTTTGCTCGATGCATTTTCATCAGATTCATCTCTGAATTCCGTAGTAGATTCAATCAGTAACTTCAGACAGCTCTCACTTAATTTTGTTGTCAGATAGCGTTTTCAAGGGTTTGATTTACATTGAAGTCAGAATGCACTTCGGGAATCTTTAACCATTACTTCTAATTTAAAACCAAATTGCGTATCAGGTACCCGACCGTTATTCTAAGCGCATTTGACTACTTTGATAATAAGATTTGGTGCAGTTATGATCTTGAAGGCAGTTAATGAACAAATTTATATTATACATCAAACAAATTTATTTTACCCATCAATTTAATACCGTTCTCCCCAATCATTTACCAACAAAACTTTTGATACCACCATGCATTCTTGCTCCATTGCTTGCGATCAACGAATGCAGGTAATTATTTTACTTTTTTGTGGAGCCACAGCCATATAAAACTTTTTGGAAGATATAGCCGCCATTTGACTGTGCAACAGGTTTTATTCCACACTCTGGATTTCAGCCTCAGGCCGTTATCAAGTGCTACAAGTTGTAAAAATCATTAGACTTGAGTAGAATACATGACAGTATGGGCCATAATTTTTATGAACTTTCGGTAGAGGCAATTACGCAAGATGTATGCGAGAAAATAAAATACGTTGCCAGATTCATCTTAGAACGCACACTCCCCGAATCTCGACAGTAAACCTCTCCATGATTCATAACGTCCTTTGTGGCGTCTGCAGCTGGAGTTTGTTAACATCTCCGTAACACTTTAGTGCATACTGAACGACATCTTATCAAAATAAGCCCTCACTTTTCCAATGCACTTCCTCTATAAATTATACCTCCTGATGGACATAGACTGATTTGTCAAATGAAGATTTTGTGAGACATGTCTTTCGTGGATGAATTAGAGGTCTTACAATTAATGTCAGCGTGTCACCTGCTTTTCCTAGAACTATGTTGGTGCACAAAAATTAAGAACGAAATAAACTTTCGCATGACGTAACACTGCCAAGTAACATAGCTCGAAGGAACTTTGACACCACATTTTGAGAGAACTGAAGGGCAATCTTTTCTGAATTGTTTAAAACCATTCAACAGCCGAACTCACATAAAATATTTATTTATTTAAGACAACCTGTTCCAACGTTCTTTGCTGTCATCTTCAGGTCTTAAACTTTTTGTTGTAAAACTTGTTCATTTTAGGCTGAACCTCACGCACAAGACGCCAAGCGGATGAAAACTTTTATAACGTGCAGATTTTTATCCTCTTAACATCTCGTACGTGAGGTTCAACGTAAAACTAACAAGTTTTACAACAAAAGCTTAAGGCCTGCAGATGACAGCAAAATCTGTTGAAACTGGCTGTCTTAAATAAAGAAATATTTTATGCGATCTTTCTGTTGAATGGTTTTAAAAGTATAATACAGAACAGTGTAGTACAGTACAGTGTTAGTACAGTACAATAGGTAAGAGAAAGAAATACGCGATGTGGCGAACGGAAATGACACTTTCATTCAACGACAAATACACAATGAAATCACTGCGATTTATGGTGGTCTCCCAGACATTGCAAAAGGCGGTACATTGTTCTTAATAGGGTATTTATCACCAAGGACATTATCGCTGCCAGCCGCTATGGTCGAGCGGTTCTTGGCGCTTCAGTCCGGAACCACGTGGTTGCTACGGTCGCAGGTTTGAATAATGCCTCGGGTATGGATGTGTGTGATGTCCTTAGGATAGTTAGGTTTACGCAGTTCTGAGTCTAGGGGACTGATGACCTCAGATGTTAAGTCCCATGGTACTCAGAGCCATTTGAACCATTTTGAGCAGCAGTGCGTACGCTGCACCCTACCTCCATGGTGGCCACAGAATTGGCAAGGAGTTTTAGTGTGTTCCATTCCCCCACCAGCGCGGTTGACAATTGCTGGATGTTCGTTGATGCACGTGTTTTCATTCAGCGTCAATTTGTACAGCTATCTCATTTTTCAAATTCCTATATAATTCACGAAGCGTTACACACCACCTCATCCAAGGTCGCTAACGAACGCCGTGGCGCTCGACTGTAAAGTGAGATGGTTCGAAACCAGGTGGTGGAAAAATTTCACTTCTAGTATTTAGTCGGCAAGGGGAGCAGAGGTAGTGGTGTACAGTTCCTGACCTTCCATCTTTGTGTCAATGTCTTATATTAAATTCCAACCTCTCCGCAGTGCCTAATGGAGTGAGGGCATGTGATGGTGATCCATCCGCAGGATGGGGACGTTAAACGCAGTGACTTTCTTGGTGCTGTCCGAGAGAAGCAGGCTGTGTGCCAGCACCTGGTTACACGTTGGTCCTTCCATTCCTCCATAACACAAATCCGACTTTGCAAACACTCATCACATTCATCCACATGACACTTCATAAAAGGTTGGAGGAACACAACGGCGAACGACCTCCACTAGGACATTGCCAAGCTGCGATCATTTCCCAGATATGGGGCCACTCTGATACGAACGTTTATGATTGACCTACCTCCTTAACGTATTTCCAACAGGCACTGCGAAACGTTACGCCGTGGCTACACCATGCGTAAAATAGTTGAACGAAACTTTTTCTTGGAACGATGATGCACTGTCCTCTCTGGAGACGTACTTGGTATTCTGGGTCAAGCGTAGCAGACGTGAATGAATAATAGAACGGACACCTTTTACGGAACTGAGGCGACAATCTCCGTCCTTCAACGCAGGAAACTGGGCCGAATACCCAAGACGGCAGGCTCGCTCTCCGTGCACACTGCTTGCTGCGAGTGTCTGTATTCAACAGCACCACGTATATTACTGTACACACTCCTCTGAGTGTCATCAGAATTAATTCCTTCGACTTAACAGAGAATTACAGCAGTACGCTGTAAATGCATTTATCTCGTGTCCAACTGCCGGAATATATAAGGAGATTATTATTATTGTTATTATTATAGTGACTACGCTCCCTTCTCTCCGAAGCAGACCACAAATTCTCAATAACAGTAATATTTGGTGATTGGGGTGGCCAGGAGAGAGGGGACAATTCATCCTCAAGCCTCAAAAACCACTCTGGACGGTGCTAGCTGTGTGAAACGGAACATTATCGTCTCAGAAAACAGCATCAGCATTGGATGGACCTGATTAGCCCAGTAATGTGACCTTGCAGAGTAACCATGGGGTCCATAGAATATCACTATATAGCTGACCAAATCATCAGATTTCACTTTTGGAACGTAAACGCGGCCAAAAATTGGAAACGGTGTGAAACGAGGTTCATCCGACCAAATGATATTCTTTCACTGTTGCATGATTTTATGGCTACGACTCATCGTTTTCCTGTTCCAGGCGTTTGCGCCACTGATGGGTGGTTGAGAAATTCCAACCCAACAGGTAATCCACAGCTTCAGGAGCTTTGTTAGTGTTGTTTTGGAACTTACACGGATCCCAAGTGAGACATTCACCGCCAGTGACTTTTGCAGCTGTTGTTCCCTTACTTCTCGACAGAATGGTCTTCAATGGCCGTCTTTCGTGATCACTCGACACACACACTTCAGTCTGCGTTGTGACTTAGTGGACAATGTTTCTCCACTTTCCCTGTATTCTAAGTAAATGTTCGATACGGTGCCGGTTCCCCCTCCCCCCTCCCTTCCGGGACGTAATCATACAGAAATCTCAGTAGTGCAGTGTCAATTATGTCGATACGAACGTAAGGACAACACAACACCCAGTCCCGGAGCGGAGAAAATCCCCGACTCACGAGGGAATAGAACCGCGGCCCATTTGGTTAGCAATCCGCAGCGCTCACCGCGCAGGCACTTAGGTGGTCAAAGCTACTTCTTGGAACACCAAACACCTTGGCTAACTTGGTTACGGAAGCACACACCATAAAAGCACGAAAAATATGCCCACATTCGAATTCGTTTAACTTCAATGCACTCACTATTATGCCTACCAATTTTCTGACCATAACTGACACTTAAGGACATTGCTCAGATGCCATTCGTGGTCAAATACACCAGCGCCACCTGCAGACTTGGTTAGTATCTGCGTTGCCCAACTCCTGTGACTAACTCCTGGTTTGAAAATGAGGATCAAATAACAAATCGTCCGAAAAATGAAAAACTACACCATCACCATCCAGCAGGTCGTGCAAGCATAGCATCGTCGTTAAACTTGAAAGCACCACGTACATTACTTCGGATGAAACTCTTTGCCTCATTTCATGCCTACCTCGAAGTATCTCATTAATTTTATAGTACACGCGGTTACTGTATCAAAGTATTTATTGCTGGGCAAAACAATGCTTTTCTCGAAACTAAATAAGTACAACAAATTCCTCGAGTTACCGCCCTATCGCACGCTTAAGTACAATTCTATCCGAATTGGATGGAAATCGGTAGATAGGTCCTATGCAGACAAGCAAGTGACTAACATTCACCAAAGTTGGATGATTTGTTCAAGAGAAAGAGCTTCAAAAAGTGGTTCAAATGGATCTGAGCACTATGGGACTCAACGTCTGAGGTCATCAGTCCCCTAGAACTTAGAACTACTTAAACCTAACTAACCTAAAGACATCACACACATCCATGCCCGAAGCAGGATTCGAACCTGCGACCGTAGCGGTCGCGTGGTTCCCGACTGTAGCGCCTAGAACCGCTCGGCCACCCCGGCCGGCAGTCCCGTAGAACTTAGAACTACTTAAACCTAACTAACCTAAGGACATCACACACATCCATGCCCGAGGCAGGATTCAAGGCGTGGTTCCAGACTGTAGCGCCTAGAACCGCTCGGCCACCCCGGCCGGCAGTCCCGTAGAACTTTGAACTACTTAAACCTAACTAACCTAAGGACATCACACACATCCCTGCCCGAGGCAGGATTCGAGGCGTGGTTCCGGACTTAAGCGCCTAGAACCGCTCGGCCACAGCTGCCAGCAGAAAGAGCTTCACTAACTGAGCAAGTCAATAAGGTGTTGGTCCACTTCTGGCCCTTACGCTATCATTTATCCGGCTTCGCACTGATTGATTTCTTGGACGTTCACCTAAATGATATCGTGCCGAATTCTGCACAACTGGCGCGCTAGACTGTCAAAATCCAGAACTGCTTGGAGGGCCGTGCTCATTAAGCTCCAGACTTGGGGAGAGATCCCGCGACCTGGCCAGCAAGTAAGAAGACAAGCAGTCGAAACTCTTGCCGTGAGCGGACGGGCATTATCTTGCTAAAATACGAACCCAGGATAGCTTGCCGTAAAGAACAACAAAACAGAGCGTAGAACATCGTGAACGTACCGCTGTGCTGTAAGGGTGCGGCGGGTGACAAACCAGAGGGGTCGAGGTATGAAATGAGATAGCACCATAGAGGAACACTTCCGGATGTCGGGCTGTATGCCGAGCGATATTCAGGTTGGTGTCCCACCACTGTCCAGGGCGTCTACAGACAAGTCTTCGCTGGTCATTGTGATCTGTTCGAAGAGGGACTCATCACTGAAGACAGTTCTACTCCAGTCAACGAGATTCCGGATCGAAGACGTATCTGGAACTGTCCCGTACAGCGGTGGGAAACCTGAGTGTGTCTCACGATACAGCCCGATGAACAGGAAGGATGGTCTGGGATGCCATTTCTTTTCATAGCAGGACTCCGGTTGTCATCTGCGGCACCCTTATAGCACAGAAGTAAGTCATGGCAAGCCATCCTGAACTTAAATTTCATCAAGATAATGCCTGCCTGCACACGGGAAGAGTCTCTACTGCCTGTCTTCGTACATGTCACACACTATCTTGGCCAGCAAGGTCACCGGATATCTCCCGAACCGAGAACATGTGAAGCAGAAAGGACAGGGCGCTCCAGCAATATCGAGATTTTGACGATTTAACGTGCCAATTAGAGAGATTTTGGTACGATGTAGACAGGAAGAAATCCAACAATTGTGTGAACCAATCAATGTCAAGCCAAGTAACTGCTTGCATAAAGTCCAGTGATGGACCAACGAATTACTGGCTTGTTCAATCTGTGAAGCTCTTTCTCTTGAATAAATCAACAAATGGTCATAAATCTGTCATTATCTGTTTGCCTGTACATGTACATCACATCTACCGATTTCCGCCACAACTGGATAATTCCTTCGTGATACATCTTTTTTATTGCCATAGAGTGATTATAAGCAAAATGATGTATAGACAGTTGTTGTAAATAGAAGTAGTTGATCTAAAGAAACCTTTTGAGCAGAATTCTCAATGCTGCTAAGAACCGATGATCATAAGCATACCGGAAAAATTTGTCACCTCAACGAGGCGTCTCAGCAATACCATGTAACACCGCCTCTGTAATTGATAATGGCCTCGATTCGACGTGAAGGGAGACCACAACGATCTTCAGATGTGCCATATCCAGCTAAACCTAGTAATTGATGACTAAGCCCTGTAGAGCCATCGAGGCGTGTGGATGTTAACTGATACCTTTCACCCTCTGCTCTGAATAGTCAAAGACATAACCAACTATGTTCTGAAACTTCCTGTAAGGTCAAAACTGTGCACCAGACCGGGATTCGAGCCCAGACCTCCGTTTTCCACGGCCAGAACTCTTAAGGTTTGAATTATCCGCCCACGATCCCCGTTCCGTCTTCACAAACGTACTTCTATCCGTACCTTTCCGACCACCACACACTGAACTGCAGAGTGGAAGATCCATTCCGCAGCACAGATGCCGATTAAAAAGTGTATGAATCATTAAGAACATGACCCATGTAAACAAGATATTACATGGTAGCCCGCAATGAGATATCTACATCTACATGGCCACACTGTGCCTAACTGAGGGTTCATAGAGACACCTTCACCTTCACACTAATTCTCTATTTTAATAAACATTTTTGGAACAGCGATCAGTTGACATCACAGCAGCTGAGAAGAGTGCTCCACCTACCATCTTCGAAGGATGTCATGTGTCTGATAATGTTGATGTGATATGACCGAAACCGGTCATCTATGTTCTTGTAGCATAGGCGGTGCGATCAAGACTGAATTTTAAACAGAATTTTTTTAAAAAAATTCTCTATTATCCCATTCTCGATTAGTTTGCGAGAAAAACGAACGGCTATGTCTTTCCGTACGAGCTCTGATTTCCCTTTTTTATTACGTAGATAGTTTCTCTCTATGTAGGCTCAAGACACAACTACGGACTATTGGTGTATCTCAGAGAGAGAGAGAGAGAGAGAGAGAGAGAGAGAGAGAGGAAGGGGGCGGTGCTTTCCCTCTCTTGGCGACGTTTCCTCTTGAAGCTGCTTAACCTAACTGTACCGTTGAGAAAACCTACTCTGTGTGGTAGCGAATGATAGGTTTACGATTTAAGTACAGGAACGGTGTCGACAGGTGGTATACGGCCGCTACATGCGGGTCACCGTTAGTACCGCAGCTATTATCAAGGCGAGGAAGCTGTCTCGGCAGTTCCTGGTTCTTCTTCAGCACTGGGCGTAGTATCTCCTCTCACGCATGCTCCGTGTTATGCAACCCAACATTCCAGCATAAAATTTCTTTCTGTGAGGGCGTCATAGACTGCCGTATTTACCTTCGCTGTTGATGAAAACATAGAATTCTTCACGGAGGAAAGATAAATGTTTCATTTACTCAAATTGTTACTTACTTCTTAAAGGAGGTGTTGAGCAGCAGACAGGCACACTTAAAGTAGAACGTTGGAAAACTACTGGCTTTCAGACAAAGTCCATTCAGTTCTCTCTCTCTCTCTCTCTCTCTCTCTCTCTCTCTCTCTCTCTCTCCTACACACACACACACACACACACACACGTGACCAATGCCGTCTACGGGCATTGTCAAGCCACTGCGGTGAGTAGCGGTCGCACTTGTACTGGATTGTTTTCCAACAGTCTACTTTTAATAATATTTTCATAACGTGGGGCCACAGTCATGATATAGTTCATTAAAGTCAGTACCGCCATTACACTGTTACATTTACACGATCATGATTTCGGCTTTAAGTTGCCATTATCAAGTGGTGTCTAATAGAATATTTTAAATACGACAGTATGCCATCTTAGGCACTGTATAACATTAAAACACTTGATAATTGCAGCTTAAAGCCGACTCATGATAGTGTAAATGTAACACTGCAAATAAAAAAACAGTCTAATGGCGGTACTGACTTTAAAGAAGTCTACTTTTAAATGTGTCTGTCTGCCTCTCGACGTCTCATTTATGGTGTGAGTAGCAATCTAATTCATGCTGTTATTCCATCCCGGATTTTCTGCTCTTTTATTCCTGTCTACGAAAAAAACAATCTAGTCATTTGTGTTGTATGATCGATTTCAGCCTAACTAATCCATCTTCAGGTCTATTATGTGGCAATCAAAATTTATCTCATCTGATATGGCTTGTGAGAAAAGTGCTTTGTGTCAGTTATTTTGGTTCGTTGAAGAGTAACAACCAGTTTTATCACTCTTTCTACCACGTGACATACGTTGCGGATGAACATAGATTCCACACCCTTTTAAGCTGCCAGAACATGGAGCTCTTTGTCTTTGAATCCGACAGCATGTAAACTGGATAGCCACAAATACAGATCACTGAAGAAATAAAGAGAAGAAAAAAAAGACGTCCAAACAAGCCTTGAAGGCCCCCGGGAGCGAATACGGAGGATCGTGTGGTCAGCACACCGCTCTCCCGGCCGTTGTCAGCTTTCGTGTCCGCTGTCGCTACTTCTGAATCAAGTATCTCCTCAGTTGGCCTCACAAGGGTTGAGTGCACCGCTCTTGCCAGACCCATCCAAGTGCTAGCCAAGCCCAAAAGCGCTGAACTTCGGTGTTCCCACTGCGACAAGGCCGTTGGCAAAAAGAAGAAAGAGGGACAATTAAAAGCACTTGGTTCATTTAGAAAATGTCACTACATACTCATTTCGTTGCAGGATCACGTTTTTCGGTCATCATTTATTTCATCTGCAAGAATCCATTCATTTAAATTCAATATATTTAATTGCTTTCGTATGTTCAGTCAGAAGTGTGGTGATGGCACTTGTTTCATGACTATTAAGTCCGGTCCAGGTACCCCGACGCGGCGGCTCTCAATAGCTTGCGCCTACAGAACGAAATGCCTTCTCAACCATACGATGCATGTTATGAAACTGTAGGCTCAAAACCTAGGCAAACCTACGTTTCTAGCATTTGTATACTTAGAGAAAGCTTTTGATAATGTTGATTGGAATACTCTCTTTCAAATTCTGAAGGTGGAAGGGGTAAAATACAGAGAGCGAAAGGCTATTTACAATTTGTACAGAAACCCGGTGGCAGTTATAAGAGTTGTGGGGTATGAAAGAGAAGCAGTGGTTGGGAAGGGAGTGAGGCAGGGCTGTAGCTTATCCCCAATGTTATTCAATCTGTATATTGAGCAAGCAATAAAGGAAACAAAAGAAAAATTCGGAGTAGGTATTAAAATCCATGGAGAAGAAATAAAAACTTTGAGGTTCGCTGATGACATTGTAATTCTGTCAGAGACAGCAAAGGACTTGGAAGAGCAGTTGAATGGAATGGACAGTGTCTTGGTAGGAGGATATAAGACGAACATCAACAAAAGCAAAACGAGGATAATGGAATGTAATCGAATTAAGTCGGATGATAGGGAATTAGATTCGGAAATCAGACACTTAAAAGTAGTAAAGTAGGTTTGCTATTTGGGGAGCAAAATAACTCATGCTGGTCGAAGTAGAGAGGATATAAAATGTAGACTGGCAATGGCAAGGAAAGCATTTCTGAAGAAGAGAAATTTATTAACGTCGAGTATAGATTTAAGTGTCAGGAAGTCATTTCTGGAAGTATTTGTTTGGAGTGTAGCCATGTATGGAAGTGAAACGTGGACGATAAATAGTTTGGACAAGAAGAGAATAGAAGCTTTCGAAATGTGGTGCTACAGAAGAATGCTGAAGATTAGATGGGTAGATCACATAACTAACGAGGAGGTATTGAATATAATTGGGGAGAAAAGGAGCTTGTGGCACAACTTGACCAGAAGAAGGGATCGGTTGGTAGGACATGTTCTGAGATATCGAAGGATCACAAATTTAGTATTGGAGGGCAGTGTGGAGATTAAAAATCGTAGAGGGACACCAAGAGATGAATACACTAAGCAGGTTCAGAAGGATGTGGGCTGCAGTAGGTACTGGGAGATGAAGAAGCTTGCACAGGATAGAGTAGCATGGAGAGCTGCATCGAACCAGTCTCAGGACAACAACAACAACAACAGGCTCATTATTGAAAAATCTGTCTGCGAGTTGGCCTTACATAAAGCTATCAACTGCAGATTCGTTTGAATGCCATAGTCCCTTAGTGAGTATGGTCCTATTGGTGATAGGGTGTCCTTTCCTTCCTCCGACATTGAGGAGGCCCTGAGCACTATGGGACTTAACGTCTGAGGTCATCAGTCCCTTGAACTTAGAACTACTTAAAACTAACTAACCTGAGGACATCACACACATCCATGCCCGAGGCAGTATTCGAACCTGCGACCGCAGCGGCCGCGCGGTTCCAGACTGTAGCGCCTAGAACCGCTTGGCCACTCCGGCCGGCGACGTTGAGGAGATTCGAGCCATTACGGAGGGGTACGTACTGTTTAATGTAGTCTCAGAATCACGGAGCAACTCTGCACTTTGCACACTGACGATCACTGGCAGCAGTGAAAGATGTAGTGACAAAAAAGATCCTAGGACTGACCTAGGATAGAACCCTCAGACCACTGAGGCCGTAGTCTTGTAGTTAACTACCTTGGCACCACGCAACGTGCACTCCTTTGTTTAAACAGGGTTTCGGAGATTTGATGTTTTACCGGTTTCCTGATATTCACGTCACACTCGTTAAATGGTCGTACGGGAAAATTCCCACTTCATCGCTATGTCGGAGATATGTCCGACCGTTAGTTCAAATGGCCCTGAGCACTATGGGACTTAACATCTTAGGTTATTAGTCCCCTAGAACTTAGAACTACTTAAACCTAACTAACCTAAGGACACCACACACATCCATGCCTGAGGCAGGATTCGAACCTGCGACCGTAGCAGTCCCGCGGTTCCGGACTGAAGCGCCTAGAACCGCACGGCCACCGTGGCCGGCCCCATCGTTAGTGCGCCAATTAGAACACCACGTTCAAACTCACTTAAATCTTGACAATCTGCCGCTGTAGCAGCAGTAACCGACGTAGCTACTGTGCCATACAGTTGTGGAGTTATATAGGCGTTGCCGATCGCCGAGTCGTATTCTGCCTATTTATGTATCTCCGCTTTCAGTGTATGGCCAGTGCTGTTGAAAATGATAACTTATGAAAAGGCCAGGTAGGTTTTTGGCACTGTGTACTTGACACGAGGGCGACTCTACGCTCAGTGTCGTGTCCCTGCGACCACAGGCCGCCCCCAGACTAGCGCTCCAGCGCGGTAACGGGAGCGGACGCCTCCAGCGGCCGTGTCCGGCGACCCCATCCAGCCTGACCCCACGCAGTCGCCGGCTTCTTGCGACGGCCGGCCTCTTAGTCACAGACCGGTAGCGGCCGTTCCGCGAACCGCCGCTTCTAGACTCTGGACCTAGCGAGCAGCCCAGCCTGACGACTTCCTGTGTCTCCGCCACGACGCTGCTGCCTCCCGTGATCAGGCTCTGTCGCTCGCAGCACGGGTGGGCCTGTTTGCCTTTGCTGCCATCTGCGCCGATTCACAGCGCTTCTAGCGCAGTAAGCTGCCTCCCGCCTCCCTACTCCAAGATATTATGTTCGAGTATAATGACTTTCCTGGAGACTAGAAATCTACACTGTGGGTTTCGAAAAAGACGATCGTGTGAAACCCAGCTCGCGCTATTCCTCCACGAGACTCAGAGGGCCATAGGCACGAGTTCCCAGGTAGATGCAGTGTTTCTTGACTTCCGAAAGGCGTTCTATACAGTTCCCCATAGTCGTTTAATTAACAAATCAAGAGCATATGCACTATCAGACCAATTGTGTGATTGGATTGAAGAGTTCCTAGATAACAGAACGCAGCACGTCATTCTCAATGGAGAGAAGTCTTCCGAAGTAAGAGTGATTTCACGTGTGCCGCAGGGGAGTGTCGTAGGACCGTTGCTATTCACAATATACATAAATGACCTTGTGGATAACATCGGAAGTTCACTGAGACTTTTTGCAGAAGATGCTGTAGTATATCGATAGATTGTAACAATGTAAAATTGTAGTGAAATGCAGGAGGATCTGCAACTAATTGACGCATGGTGCAGGGAATGGCAATTGAATCTCAATGTTTACAAGTGTAATGTGCTGCGAATACATAGAAAGATAGATCCCTTATCATTTAGCTACAATATAGCAGGTCAGCAAATTGAAGCAGTTAATTCCATAAATTATCTGGAATTACGCATTAGGAGTGATTTAATATGGAATGATCACACAAAGTTGATCGTCTGTAAAGCAGATTCCAGACTGAGATTCATTGGAAGAATCCTAAGAAAATGCAGTCCGAAAACAAGAGAAGTAGGTTACAGTACACTTGTTCACCCACTGCCTGAATATTGCTCGCCAGTGTGGGATCCCTACCAGGTAGGGTTGATAGAAGAGATAGAGAAGATCCAACGGAAAGCAGCGCGCTTCGTTACCGGATCATTTAGTAATAGCGAAAGCGTTACGGAGATGATAGATAAACTCCAGAGGAAGACAGACACTCAGCAGCACGGTAGGGGCTTTTGTTGAAGTTTCGAGAACATACCTTCACCGAGGAGTCAAGCAGTATATTGCTGCCTCCTACGTGTATCTCGCGAAGAGACCATGACGATAAAACCAGAGGGGCCCACACAGAAGCATACCGACAATCTTTCTTTCCGCGAACAATACGAGACTGGAATAGAAGGGAGAACCGATAGAGGTACTCAAAGTACCCTCCGCCACGCACCTTCCGGTGGCTTGCGGAGTATGGCTGTAGATGTAGATATGTGCCAATGCTGCAATGATTACCGTATCAAAATCTTATTCATGGAAGGTACAACCCAAATACACTACCGGTCAGAAGGTTTCAATCACGTGTCACATCTATGGCTTTGTGGCTAAAACATGGATTATGTTTTGAATATTCTGTCATATCCCCTTTATGATAGTAAGTGTAAGAATGCAAAGACAAAACTTCTCTTCTGTAACTGACAGGTTGTTCGCATAGAGGGACGCTGATGATTATCTACAACAACAGTGACGTGCCTTTACCTAAGACGGTGCATTCTAACAGGCCGCATTTCTTCAGCTGTCTGTCCAACGAACATTTGTCATTAGTTTACAAAGCATTGTGTGCATCTAACAGTGTATTTGTATACCTGATTAGGTTCATACTATATTATCCCTTAGTGAGACAGAAGTAGGAGACTGGTTTTGAAAGCCGCGGTGGTCTAGCGGTTCTAGGCGCTCAATTCGGAACCGCGCGACTGCTTCGGTCGCAGGTTCAAATCCTGCCTCGGGCATAGATGTGTGTGATGTCCTTAGGTTATTTAGGTTTAAGTAGTTCTAAGTTCTAGGGGACTGATGACCACAGATGTTAAGTCCCATAGTGCTCAGAGGCACTGGATTTGAAAAACGTGCTGTAATTCTAGCTCTGTACCAAATCAAATGGTTCAAATAGCTCTGCGCACTATGGGACTTAACTTCTGAGGTCATCAGTCCCTTAGAACTTAGAACTACTTAAACCTAACTAACCTAAGGACATCACACACATCCATGAACGAGCAGGATTCGAACCTGCGACCGTAGCGGTCGCGCGGTTCCAGACTGTAGCGCCTAGAACGGCTCGGCCACCCTTGCCGGCAGCTCTGTACCATTAAGACTATTCTAGTAGAGCAACAGCAACAAAAGTTGGCGTAGCTCCATCCGCAGTGGCGTACACACTGCAGCGGATGAAGCAAACTCGTGCCTCCCTGAGTACCAACATACAGGGAAGATCGATGCACTTGTGTACAGAGTCAACGTCAAAGGACTCGTAATGCGCCTGAAATTCGAGACGAAGTAAATAGTATGCTAGCAGTTCCAATCCCTGTCTCAACCGTACAACGCCACCTCCGTGAACAAGGTTTAAAGACGAGTGGCCAAGAAACGTTTATTACACAAACAAAATGAAGTGAAAAGATTGCAGTGGTAAAATAACATAGGAACTGGGACGTGCAGCAATGGTTCAAGGATTTATTCACGGAAGAATTCAAGTTTTAAATGTTTTGAAGCTATCGGCGAACGTTTGTGAAGAACATATGAAGACTCAGTGTGAGACGCAACGGTGAAGCGTGGTGCAGCATCTTTCATGGTGTGTTGACGTTTCTTGGGTGATGGAGTCGGTGATCTACTATCGATAAATAGAGTATTAAGGAATGAAAGATTCACAGGATACTGATTCTGATCAAAAAAGCAGTTTCTAATCGCGAGAAACATCTTCATCGTAGGTGTGTTCTGTAGCAGGAAAGTGGTCTCAAACATGCTTCCAAATTGTGCAGAAGGTGTGTCAACAGAAAAGACAAATGTGGGAAAGTGAGGAATATGTTTTGGTCAAGTCGGTTACCGAAATACTATTGAACTCTTTTAGGATAAACTTGACAAGGAAGTGAGAAAAGTAGCGTCATCTGATGCTGAAGACCTATTGAACAATTTACACACGCGTTGGACTCCAATATCTGCAACAAGACTGCAAAATCTTATCTCCGGAATGCCGAGAGTTTGTGCAGCTTCTCTGAGATCAAAGGGTGTATACTTTTGAGACACTAAAGTTTAAATCGTATTGTAATGTACTTAAAGGAAGTGGAAATACTTGTTTTGTTATTCTATTTGGCTTTTACATAGTATTTGTTCCTTAAAATAAGATGTTTTTATCATGGTTGATCGAAAAATTTTGATCGGTAGTGTAATTTTTGCTCATATGTACAGTGACACTTTAGTACCCATAGACTAATGGATGAAACGGGAAATGAAACTAGGACAGCCACGCAAAAGCAGAAATACTCCAATTCGTTTTTAAATGTTCCTTTACAAAAGAAAATTCAGGAGTTTTGCCCAATTTCATCCTCCCACCACTGCAGAAAATGAGCGATACAGAAGTTAGTATCAGTTGCGTTGAGAACATGATAAAATTACTAAAATAAAACAAGGTTCCAGGGCCCGATGGGATTCCTTCAGATTCTATACATATCCAGTAAATCCATCCTCGATTCCTTAAAGAATCGAACTCAGTTTTAAGAAAAAAAATGATCCTGTGGCATTGATGGCCGGGAGACCCCATTGGGGGAGGTTCGGCCGCCAGGTTGCAAGTGTTATTTTAGGTGACGCCACATTGGGCGACTTGCGTGTTTTTTTTTTTAATTTCATGTTTTTCCTTTTTGTTCGTTTCGTCTGCTCGGGGCGGACGTCGTAAGACATCCTTTTAAGTTCGTTGATGATCGATTAACTCAGTGTTTTTATTACAGAGGACACGTAACCCTCTGACCGAACACGCTGAGCTACCGTGCCGGCTGTGAGTCGGTGGTGATAACACTGCACACAGCCCAGGAGCGGAGTAAATCTCCAACCTTGCCGGGAATCGAATCTGGGCCCGCTGCATGGCAGGGGAGCACGTTTCCACTCAGCTAAGCAGGCGCACACAGTTTTAAGGGAAGGTAGTATTCTACATATCTAAATGTGATACCTTACCTCTTGAGTTGTGTGTCGTACGATCATATAATTTTGCAGGTCCATTCAGTGGTGTATGTGGATGCTGCCTGCAAAATGCTCCGTAAATAAAGTTGGTACTAAAGAAGTAATAAATTAAAACGTCATGCCTTATTCTGAGATTTTACTGTGTAGACAGCGAAAATGTGTTAAGTGATGATCTTAGCTTTTTTCCTTTTACTTTGGTTGGGGAGGGGGTGATTTCAAAGGAAAAAATACGAAAATTTTTGAAATTATATGTTAAGTTTGTTAGTAAACGTTAAATGCTCTCATATTTGGACACAGCATAAATGTAGTCTGGGTAATTAGCGTGCCGTGAGTTACGGTTTCTGAAGACACATGCACAGTTTCTAACTTCAATAACTGATGTGCAACAGCAACATATGTTATGTATGCGTGGCGTCTTATTTTCGGAGATATCCAATACGAGGGTAAAGGGCAAGGGCCACTACATTAGTAGTGTGTTAATAAGCTGAGAAGTTGTGTCTGAAGGGAGGCGTGCTAGGGTGGACCGTGCATTTACGATGACCACTGTTGCCGAATGGTACAATAGTCAGAACATCTGCCTAGTAAATTGGTCAGAGAGCCGGTTGGCCTCTGCAATAAAAAAACTGAGTGGAAGGATCAATGACCGAACTTGAACAGGATGTCTTGCGACGTCCACAACGACCGAACACAAGGATCAATAACGAACAAAATGGAAAAAAAGTAAACAAGCGACCCGGGTTCGAATCCCGGTCTGGCATAAATTTTCAACTTTGGTCATTGATTTAAATCAATACCTGCTAGCAGCTAGTGTCTGTAATTCCTTTGTGTCTGAATTTAATACTTGATTTATTGCGCTAAAGGGGAGATTATGCTTCGGAATGAGTGATTTATGACAGCTGTAAGATGGCTATTTTTTGATGATGTTGTTAGGCAACGGTATGTGTGTCTGCGATGGCAGCACTGTGGAGTTGTAGAATGTTCGACAGTCAGCTGTGAACAGTTGCGGTGTGCAGCGGGTGGGGTTCGTTGTATGTACAGTGTAATACATGGGCGCACTTTTGGAAATATGCGAGTTGCAAATTTATTACTAGGGGGAATGATGATCCAGAACAATGGCTGGATAGCATACGGACGTTAAAAATGTTCTGAAATGAAGAGCAAGGTATTATTTGATGAGGTAAAAAGTTCATTTTTGTTTTTGTAGACTTGTATTGTTGGTCCACTTCACCCTCGTCACAGTCGAGTTTTTGATAATTATTCTATTGATTGAACTTTGATGTAATTTATTGTGCCGTAGAACTTAAATGATTAGCTGAATTTTCATATTAGAGTCCATAATTGTTTTCTTTCGTAAGTTCCTTCCTAATTGAAATTTCTGTACTCAAAGGTTGAGTCATGTGTTTCATGGCATTCTGTATCAAGATTTTGAACCCATTTTTCATGGATCAACTTTAGTTCATTTTTAGCAGTATTTTTTTAACTGTTGTGGACCCTTGCTGTGTTGTTGTTTCTCCAGTACTTCATTTTACAGGTGAGATTCATATTACGTGATTGTTTCGTGTCCTTTGCGCAAGGTAGGCTCTGTCCGTTTCTTTATTTTACTTGGGCCATATGTCAGCGCAGAAATTTTCCTGTGTTCCAGGTTACATTCTTACACATGTCGACATTACAGTCTGGTTTGTTTTTTTACACAGTTACTTTTTTTTCAAACAGTTCGCACTGACCAAGTCTACTGAGTGTGAAATTATTGGTTTGTTTATTTATTTGTTTATGAATGAGGTCGTTTTTCACATACACTGGATTCTTTTCAATTTCATGTAAGTGATGTGGTTTTGAGCTCAGTAGCACATTTAGGTAGTCAGTTCACATTGCCACGTTTGTTATTATGATAACAGACACAAAGGAAAAGGCTACTCACTTACGTAGAATTTTAAATTTTTAAATTCAGTTACAAATTGTAATTATATGAAAAGCTGAAAATCAAATTTTTGTTGCCGAAGAGGTCATTGGATAGGAAACCAGCAACTGGCGCCTTGCACTATGAACTGGGTTAGCCTTTTACTAAGACAGATCGTCACGTAATTCTAGGTAATTCAATGTAATGTCATTTGTGTTTATTCTTCTCAGTTTTTACGACCCTTAAATTAATTTCACATACACTCTAAGAAAAAAGAAAAGCGACGCACCACAATGGAATTATCCGAATGGGGCAGAAATCGGTAGAAGTGAAACATTCACAGACGATCAAATGATTACAATTTCATAAAAATTTGATTATTTATTCAAGAGAAACATTTTCACAAATTGAACAATTGAATAAGGCTTTGGTCTATCTCAGGCTCTTAAGCAAGCAGTAACTGGGTTTGGCAATGATTGATAGAGTTGTCGCATGGTAAATTCTGTCCAAACGGCGCGATAGATTGTCAAAATCCCGTAATGGTTGCAGCTCCCTACCCATATTGGTCCAAACATTCTCATCTGGAGAAAGACCCGGCGACATTTTTGGGCAAGGTAGAACTTGGCAAGCGCGAAAGACAAGCAATAGAAACTCTGACCGGTTGCGGACGGGCATTCTCTTGCTACAAAGTAAGCCTAGGATACTTTGCCATGTAGGACAACAGAAACAGGCATAGAATATCGTCGACGAAGCACTGCGCTGTAAGTGTGTTGCGAGTGACAACCAAAGGGGTCCTACTTTGAAACAAAAATGGCAGATCAGACCATCAGTTCTGGTTGTCGGATCGTATGGCGGCCGACAGTCGGGTTGGTATCGCACCGCTGTCCGAGCCGTCTGCAGATACGTCTTAGTTCGTCATCGGGGTTCATCGCTATTCTGCTTCAGACAATGAGATTGCTAGGGTAACTACTCACCCCTCAGCAGTAACCGAATTTGTAGTAGCGAAGTACTATTTTAGGAATTTTGTTGACCATTTTATCAATATAGGGAAGATTTTTGAGCAACTTCTGTGTTTCTGCACAGGTTAATCGACCGCTATGGTGACCGTAGTTATCACTGGCCAGCGCGAGACTTCAATCCACATGATGGGTTGTGGGCGCATGAGGTGGCAAGGAAAATATCTAAGCGGAGCAGAAACCAATGGTGAATCACTCTAGCGACGATGCCGGCCCACAAATGGGGAAATTCACTGACACGGACGGCTCTGACAAAGGCACTCACAGCAGACGACCATTAAGTGTCTTTCCATGTTGTCCCAACGACATCATCCACTACGATTGCAGAGGGTGGACTAGGATGAGTGGAAACGTGTCGCCTGGTCGGATGAATCACGATTCTTCTTGCACCACTTCTACTGCCGTGGTCCGAATATGCCGTCATGCAGGCGGAACGGCTGCTCTAAGTAGGAGCCACACCACGGACACGCGCCTTTCAGGCTGTTATTAAGATAGGGAGGACGCTCGCCTGGGATTGCACGGTTTCTCTCCTAGTAATCGAAGCGTCTTATCAGTTGTGGGCGATGTGAGCATTATCGTGGGCCACCCGCAGAGCTTCCCTTCATGCTTTGTCTTCCGGACGGTGATGGCACCTTCCAGCAGGACAGTTATACGTATTACGGGGTCAGGAGTGTGATAATTAACCCAAGGTGTTTTGGCCACCATATATGTCTGATCTGAATCCGGTGGAACAAACTTGCCCGCAAAAATATATTTCTGTAGTTTATGGGAATTGCGTCATCAGTGCGAAGAGATCTGGTGCCATGTATCTTCGGATACGTACCAAGGCTGGTTTTGTCGAATTCCTACCACGCAGAGTCGCTGCTGCATTGCATTTGAAAAGTAGACCATCACGCTTTTGAGCATGCGGTCATAATGATTTCGCTCGTCAGTTTATTTTGACTCCAAACTATTAAAACTCTGTTTTCAAACTGTCAGCAAAATACATTAAGAAGCTGCAGTACACACACACACACACTTGACTCAGCTGCCCTAACTGTGTGTTTTCTGCAACCCACAACGCCTTCAAATATCACACTCCAGTTTTCATATTCTCTCGCTCGCTACACGCAAAATTTTAGCCCCTAAGAGAAAATGAACAGGTCATTTTGTAGACGAATATGTTTTTGCTAGAGGCCATAGATCTCGAATTATTCAAGAAAAATTTACAGAAGTGACCTTCAAGGCGTTTTCCTTGAATAGCTCAGAAACCGTGGCCTCCAGCAAAAACATATCTCATTACAAAATTTAACTACATTAAAATTCCTTCAAAAATGTCCGGTTCATTTCTCCTGCAAGACTAATAGTTTGCGTGTAGAGAGGGATAGAATATGAGAAATCTCATGCCTTCATTTCAAGGCACTGTGCATTGCATAAAACCCATAGGTAGAGGCAGCTGAATTTGTGTGTGTGTGTGTGTGTGTGTGTGTGTGTGAGAGAGAGAGAGAGAGAGAGAGAGAGAGAGAGAGAGATGAACCAACACCGACAAACTTTCAGAGGTATGGAAAAGACAAGAAATAAATATGACGCGCGCTAATTCGTGAGATAGCATGTCGTGGTATCTTTTCTTAACTGGTGAAAATGTTATTACTTTCCCAGTCCCCAGAGGATAAACGGAGCAAACCCTACATAAGTTCACTCTCTCAGTCGTGTGCTCGAGTGACCTGTATCGTCAGCGGCGTGGGATACGTGTAGTACATTGCCACGCAGTCCAGACTAAGTTTGGCACACTACATCGAAGGCAATCCGTTACCCCATAACGATCACGGGGGAAAATTATTCGGTGAGAACATTGTGTTAACCTTTCTGCTGTCATTACCCGAAAATTGGCACTTAACTTTTACTTTTTCCGCTTGTCGTGGCTAATGTTTTACTTATGTGTTTATCAATGCTATTTGAAGGTTAGTGTAAATGATGGCAGTTACCGATATTTGCAGTATACGTCTTATATTCCTCTGGGTCGGTTACTAACTGTTAAGTACTGTGTTTGTTTTCAGTTTATTACCTCAGCTTGGGATCCTTAATAACTATTGTTTTTTATTTAGATTAGTGTGATAATTTTACCTTTTATCTTTCTGCTCTAGCCTTTTAAATGTTTTCATACCCATGTTGCATATTAAACCTAAGATTGTTCATTCAAGTATAGTTGGTATATCCTACGTTATAAAGGCAAACTTGTTTAAAATTTGTGTTTTAATAATATAAATGTTCTCTCTCTCTCTCTCTCTCTCTCTCTCTCTCTCTCTCTCTCTCACTTCTCTCCTCCCTGTTAAAATTCTCCGCGATTTGTTGTCCAGACTAATTGTTATTTCTGTTCCAAGACTCCAATGTGCTTCTTATGTCAACATCTGTGAACCTTATTATTTCGGAAGTGTATTTCTTTCCCTTGTTAGTTTCACAAACATTGCGCATCGAATGAGCTAATTAAATATTGTTCTCTTGTAAAATGTCGAGATTTGTTTTTCAAGAAATTCTATGTTGAGAGATTTTGTCGGTTTTGCAGAAGGTCAAGGTAATAAAACTGATGCAGGGAACTATGCTATATGGTCCGGCACCCAACCGAACAAACCTACCTGCCTGCCTGCCTGCTCTCCATCAAATCATAATAGTTATGAGCACTTGTTTACCTTCGTTACTGTGAAGCATGTCTTCGACTGAACTACAGCTCATAGCTCTTAAGGTATGCATCTTACCCCTGTTTAGTGGACTTTTTGTTGATATTTGATGTACTGATCGATGACTATCAGACATGCACATACTACATAGTCACATTATAAGGGAGTAATTTTTCCACCAAAGTAATCAATACGTATGAACACATTTTACTCTTAACACACAAGTTGTGAGTTGCACTGAAGTCAACAGCGACTACTCCGAAAGACACACACGTTCAAAATTTCCCACAATGTCCAAGGCACACCGTTTGGCTGCTGAAGAAACTATTTATCTTTCCGGCTACTTCTAATATGAGGCAAAATCACTATCAGTCAGTTCAATGTATCGAAATTGAAGCTGGAGAATAACACCTTAATTGAGAAAAGATAATAATGGAATGCAGATGAACGATGTCTTCAGCTTTCTACAGTGTACGACATTTTTATCGTTTTAGTAAACTGTGATTGCTCTCTTTTTTTAAAAAAAAACATTTATTCCAAGACAACCACGTTTACATTTTCATATTGCCAATTTGAAACTAATTAGACGTCGATCTGCAGATTAATATGCAGCATTGTAAACTTTGCCTTGGTGAGGAAAGTCCATTCACTAACTTAAGAAGGTGTTCCTAAGAACACAGTTTAAGATTCCCTACCAACTGCTTACCGCATGCTGTGTACTAAATCCTTACGGTTTACAAAATTCTGTATACGAATCGTCATTACTCGCAGCAATACAGTGACTACCAAATCTTTAGGGGACTTCTTACAGCCTTAAAACAACGAACCTTCCCACGACCGTCCAGTGGCGAGACGCATGAGTGGGCATGAGCACACGATCGCCATCAGGGAGAGGATGGAGTAGGAGTTACTAGGCGGTCAGGCAGCAGTTAATCAGGTGACAGATTCAGGAACAAACATCTGTAATTTACCTATCTAGCTGATTTCGAGTTCCTTAAAAATTCAGTTGTGATTTGAACCATTGACGAAATTTCTGAGATAAAAAGAAGTTGATGATAATGATTCCCTAACACAATGAGGAACCGAAACCTGGAAACAGATTACGTTTGCTATCATTCCGAAACCAGGTGATAATTTACTCAAATATGTTGAAGTTTTACATAGTTCTCCTCCTCCGTCATGGTAGCGTAGGGACAAAGCGAGAACCTTTTTTCACACGGTTGAACAAAACCACAATAATAAACATGTCGGTCAAAAGAAGTGGTCAGTCCGGAAGCTTTTACTTCTGTCGTCTCTGCTTTTTGTTTATGCAATTCCAGTTTGTGTGACTGAATGGGACTGCAGCTGATCGAAGAAATGAACAAAATATAGTACTGGTCATTAAAATTGCTACACCAAGAAGAAATGCAGATGATAAAGGAGTATTTATTGGACAAATATATTGTACTAGAACTGACATTTGATTACATTTACGACCAATTTGGGTGCATAGATCCTGAGAAATCAGTAATGTGCTGGCCAGGGCAGCAGTCGAAAATTTTCCGTATCCAGAAAGGCCCGTAGAGGAAGTGCAACATGTGTTCGTGCATTATCCTTCTGAAATGTAGGGTTTCGCAGGGATCGAATGAAGGGTAGAACCACGGGTCGTGACACACCTGAAATGTGACTGAGACGTGTAACCAATGGCACCCCATACGATGACGCCAGGTGACGCGCCAGTATGGCGATGACGAATAAGCGCTTCCAAAGTGCGTTCATCGCGATGTTGCCAAACACGGATGCGACCATCATGATGCTGTAAGCAGAACTTGGTTTCATCCGAAAAAATAACGTTTTGCCATTCGTGCACCCAGGGTCGTCGTTGAGTGCAGCATCGCAGGCGCTCCTGTTTGTGATGAAGCGTCAAGGGTAACCACAGCTATGATCTCCGAGCTGATAGTCCATGTTGCTGCAAACGTCGTCTAACTGTTCGTGCAGATGGTTGTTGTCTTGCAAAGTTCCCCATCTGTTGACTCAGGGATCGAGACGTGGCTGCACGATCCGTTACAGCCATGCGGATAAGATGCCTGTCTTCTCGACTGCTAGTGATACGAGGCCGTTGGGATCCAGCACGGCGTTCCGTATTACCCTCCTCAACCCACCGATTCCATATTCTGCTAACAGTCATTGGACCTCGATCACCGCTAGCAGCAATGTCGCGATACGATAAACCGCAATCGCGATAGGCTACAATCCGACCTTTATCAAAGTCGGAAACGTGATGGTATGCATTCCTCCTCCTTACACGAGGCATCACAACAGCGTTTCACCAGGCAACGCTGGTCAACTGCTGTTTGTGTATGAGAAATCGGTTGGAAACGTTCCTCATGTCAGCACGTTGTAGATGTCGCCACCGACGCCAAACTTATGTGAATGCTCTGAAAATCTAATCATTTGCATCTTCTTCCTGTCGGTTAATTTCGCGTCTGTAGCACGTCATGGTGTAGCAATTTTAATGGCCAGTAGTTATTTTATCTACTAGTATTATTTAGTTACCAATTTCGATGCCGCACTGGCGCCATCTTTAGGGCCATAAACACGAAACTAGTTAGGCCTAAGTCATCTAGTCGTTTGTGTTACTGTAGGGACCACTATACCCAACTGGCATCCGTAGACTACTTCTCGATAGACGTGGACCCTTCAAAAAATGGGTCAAATGGCTCTGAGCACTATGGGACTTAACATCTGAGGTCATCAGTCCCCTAGAAAGAAGAACTAGTTAAATCTAACTAACCTAAAGACATCACACGCACCAATGCCCGAGGCAGGATTCGAACCTGACACCGTAGCGGTCATGCGGTTCCACACTGAAGTGCCTAGAACCGCTCGGCCACAGCGGCCTGCGTGGACCCTGCACACCTCCGACGTTGTCACAATGGATGTAAAGGTATAACATCCGTTCTCCAAGTTCGTCGAAATAATGGACTAATTCTCTCTTGAATGAATGTCTACTGCACTGGGCGACTGCAGATAAAAAATGAAAGAGAAAACAAAAATATTATGAATGTTTGTGAAGTTAATAATTATTACTGTTATTATTAATATTGTTATACAGGTTATTTGCAGGATAAGGGAAATGTACCATGGAAGTGTGAGGTGTGTGAAAGTGGGAGGAGAGAGATCAGCTTGGCTTGAGCAGAAGAATGGCTTGACGCAGGGAAGTGCACTTTCACCATTACTCTTCATTGTAGTGATGGATGATATGGGTACAGTAGCACAAGAAATTGATGAAAGGAAGATGAAAGCTATGGTGTTTGCAGATGATCTGATGACTTGGGGGAATACCGAGGAGGAGGTACAAGAGCAGTTGGACGTATGGCAACGAACAGTACAAGAATATGGGATGAAATGTAGCACCAGTAGAGTGAGATGATTTTCACAACAAGGAAGAAGGAGGGAGGAACAACTGGAATAACAACTAGTGGGGAACGATTGAGGAGAGTGAAGAGTTTCAAGTACCTAGGAAGCCTGACACAGGAAAATGGAAAACACGACAGAGAAATAAACGAGTGGGGGAGAAAAGCAGAAGCATTTCGGAAGAGTGTCAGAACTGATATGAAGCAAGGGTGAACCCCAAATCAGTAAAAAGGTAATATCCCGGTCATACTAAGTTCCGATCCTGACATATGCATCAGAAACCTGGGTTATGAAAAAAAATTATCTCGCTAGCTTGTACTTTCAAGCTAGTGAGATGAAATTGTTGAGAAACCGTATTGGAGAGACACAAGTAGACAGGTTAAGAAATGAGAGGATCACAGAGTTAATGAAGGTGGAAACATTACAGGAGGAGATAGAGAAATCAAGGCTGAGATGGTATGGACACGCTAAGAGAATGGATGAGAAGAGGATAATCAGGATACACGAGATGAAACTGGAAGGAAAGAGACCAAGAGGAAGACCGAGATATGGAAGGCTGAAAGGAGTAGAGGAATGTGTCCAGAAGATAGGAGAAGACTGGACCAAGGTGAAGATTGAGAGATGGTGGCAAGACAGAAGACGATGGAGAGGCCTATTTTCCATACAGACCCAGCCAGAGGCTGCAAACTGTCCAAGATGATTATTATTATTATTGACTGGCGACTCCATGGACTGTCCTGTGCACCACGACCAGATAATGGATATACTTAGAAGGAGAGACAGCATTTGTCGTATTTTTTTGTTTTATTATCCGCAAAATCGATTTTCGGTCGCTTAGTGACCATCCTCAGTGCTGTAATATACAATTAAAATTGGTAGGCACTGGTATCAACAAGCTTAGAGCGATCGCAAAAACTAATCTCTGTGATCGCTCTAAGCTTGTTGATACCACTGCCTACCAATTTTAATTGTATATTACAGCACTGAGGATGGTCACTAAGTGACCGAAAATGATTTTGCGGATAATAAAACAAAACAAAAAAATACGACCAATGCTGTTTCTCCTTCCAATTATATCATTATTATTATTATTATTGTATCTCCAGCAATAGAGATTCACTGGAGGAAGACTAATGCTTCTGAATCCCGACGATATCTATCCCGGGACTCCACAGCTGCGGCGATCGGCGATTTGGTAATGATGGTTCTGCACAATCTGAAAGAAAAACGCGAGAGAAATGAAAATGACAGCAGGTCCTTAATCTTTGTAGCGAGAATAAGTCCAAGTGCGGGCAACTGAATATTACTTTTGAGAAAAGATGGCAATGTCGCTCGTCGCTGGTTTTCATGCGTATTATTATAAATTCGATGCAGGCTCTAAAATTATTTTCGCCGCAGGGTGTAAATCTTGAAGGTACAACTTAAACATATATAATGTCCAATGTGAAGTGTCGGGTTTATAAAAGAATGAATTACCTTTTCCTGTTTTGTTGCCTCTGACGATGATTATATTCGACGTTTAATCATCAAGATGAGCTCTTTCAAATCACAATGATTTTTAATGCTTCCACCTCTTCTATATCGACACCAAGCATTAAAGTCTCAATTCTGATTGCAGTGGTGGACTATCCCTTTCATACAACAATATATACCTCTGCCTTCTCCAGCTAGAAAGACAACACCAAACAGAAAAATAGAAATTACATGCAAGTAACAACAATGAACAACTGTCTCTCTAGCATCGCTGCTGCCACTCGCAACCACTATATCTTTGAGTGTCAGTATTACCGTCGTAGTTTTTTAAGTTCACCAGCATTTAACATAATAAAATACATATCCAGCGTGTTCACGGTTTCGTAACTTTAGCGCGCGCGTCGTAAAATAGAGAATACAATGAAATATCAAATCCCCTCGACGTGATACTACCGAGAAGGAGTCTGCGACAACCAGTTCGATATAGCGGTCCCTACCATAACAAAAATGACTAGATGACGTACCTAGTTTCGGAATAGGGTCCCAAATCGAACACAATTCAGCCGTCTAGTTACCAAGCTTACTTCATTTGGCTACCAGTTTCGGCAAGGTACTACGCCAACTTCAGGCCCCTGACCGACGTGTTGAAAGATTCCACTTTAGTTCTGGTAAAACAGGGGCCAACAATACTGGTATTAGTAGATTTGTGCTTGCTATAGCGATCGTTTTACCCATCATCCCTTTGGAAAGTAGACAGCTGAAAGGTGTTAGATTTGAAATCCTGTATCCAACAGCCGAGTCCCGCAACCAACTCTGAAAAGATGGACATAAAGGGTAGCTATAGTGTTTATGGGCTTAACGATGGTCCCAGTGAGTCACCGAAATTAGTAACCAAATAAAACTATTAAACAGAATCAGAGCTGTCGCTATTTTCTTGAAGTCTACAGTTTGTGGTCCGAAGCTTTCAGGGGTGCGGAGCTAGCCAAGCCTTAGTACGGTCTGGCCGTCGCAAAGTCCTGCGCCAGCTTTGTCACCGTCTCGGAATCGTCTTCTTACAAGCATTTACCGCTTTGCAGTTAGTAGCAGGTTAGCGGTTCGTCACTCTGAACAGAACACAGCAACGTCGCTCGCGTACGCACGCCATTTCGGCCAGTCCGCGAGCTCAAACATCTCGCGCTACGAGCGCAGACCAGCAGCTAAGACTCACCGGAATCTCCCGCTTCGACACCTTGATCTGCTCTCTGTGTTTCAGTACTTCGGCTATGGTATCAATATAAAGGGTAATGTAGTTGCACTTACCGATAGATTTTGTGCAGTCCGCAACACCTTCAGAAACCACGAGTGGGTATTTCATATTCTCTTTTTACGTGCGAACTGTTAGTTCTACAGAAAAAAATTGAGTTACACCTTCCTATAGGAAATTTAAAGTAATTAAATTTAGTTCAGGGGTACGTTTTTTCTCGAGGCCATGGTTTTCGAGTTATACATCTACATATATACTCCGCTAGCCACCAAGCGGTGTGTGGCGGAGGGCATAGTTCGCGCCAAAATCATGTTTCCGCCCCTCTGTTCCACTCGCGGATCGCACGACGGAAAAACGAGTGTCTGAACGCCTCAGTACGAGCTCTTATTTCCTTTATTTTTGAATGGGGATCATTGCGCGTTTTGAAAGTTGGTCGTAATAATATATGCTCTACATCCTCGGCGAAGATCGGATTTCGAAATTTAGTGAGCAGTCCCTCCCTTTAGCGCGTCGTCTATCTGCAAGTGTGTCCCACTTCAAACTTTCTATGAGATTTGTAACGCTCTCGCGATGGCTAAATGTACCAGCCACGAATCTTGCAGCTCTTCTTTGGATTTTCTCGATATCTTGAATCAGTCCCTACTGGAAAGCGACCCATACAGACGAACGATACTCCAAGACTGGACGAAGTAGCGTATCGTAAGCTATTTCTTTTGTTGAAGTACTGCATCGCTTCAGGATTCTACCAATAAACCGTAATCTAGAGTTCGCCTTACCCGTTTCTTGTGTAACCTGATGATTCCATCTCAGATCATTTCGAATATTGACACCGAGATACTTGATGGACGTTACCGCTTCCAAAGACTGGGCATTTATTTTGTACTTGTACATTAATGGGGATTTTCGCCTTGTTATGCGCAGTAGGTTACACTTAATAATATTGAGAGGTAACTGCCAGTCATTACACCTCTCATATATTTTCTGCAAATCGTCCTTGATTTGTTCACAACTTTCGTGTGATACCACCCTTCCCAGAGTTATTCAAGAAAACGCGTTTGAAGGTCACTTTTGTTAAGTTTTTCTTGAATAATTCGAAAACTACGGTTTCTAGAGAAAACATATCACCGACAAAATTTAACAGCCTTAAATGTCCTAGAAACAGGCCCTGTACACTTTTTTATGTAGGATTAATAGTTGGTACGTAGTGCGTGAGAGAATACGAAAATTTTATGTGTGGCATTTGAAGGCGTTGCAGGGTGCATGAAACCCAAAGGTAGGGGCAGCTAAATCAGCCTGTATGTGCTCTGTGTTGTTTATCATTGCGTAACGTCTATGAAAGCTGCCATCGACTAAATACTGTGTTTCTCTTCATTCTAATTTCAGAATATACCAGTATTTTTGCTAACCTTATATCCTCACACCCTTACCAGAATTCAAACAAATCAGGAACCCTGTGATATTAGGAACGTTGTCGACGACTTACACGGTCACATACTGGAAAGGTAGTGAGTTTGAAATCCCGGATGACTGTTAACATTTACCACGCCCGCTAACTAAGTGTAAGCTCCATTAATTTAACCACATGGGATCGGGACCGCTGTTTGCAGCTCGCTAAAGTAGCCGGGGCGCAGTCCGAAGCGCACTTGAGCGGTCTGGCTGTCCGTCTCGTCCCCACGGTCACGGTTAACCGCACACAGCGGCCGCGGTCGTTAGCGGACGCATACTTGAAGCTGACTTCGGTTTACCTTGTGCCGGCACTTGAGGCAGCCACGTGTCGGCTAACGACACAGATTATGCCTGTCGGCGGCCCGGTTCGTATGCAAACCCGAGGCCGTTACTCCGTTTGTTTACATACGCCTACTGAAGTAGCGCTTGGGTTTTTTGCCTCTTCTGTGCTGCTACCATTTACCTTCATAAAATTACGTCAGTAAGCTGGAAACCTAGGTAAACTGGTGCATACTTATGTGGCAACGTTTGACAAGAATACTTGCATGCCCTGGATTACAGATCTTTATCGCTAACGTCGATTTACAGTACCATTTTGGAACACACATGTTCGAACACTGTATCTCTAAGAAAACGGTTTATTGACTAACAGTCAACACGGACTCAGAAAATATCGTTCTCGTGAACAACAAGCAGCTCTTTATTCGCATGAAGTAACGAGTTTTATTGTTAAGAGATGTCAAATAGGATCGATATTTTTATCTTTCCAGGAGGCTTTTGACACCGTTTCTAACAAGCGACTTACAATAAAATTTCATGCCTATGGAGCATCGCCTCAGTTATGCTACCTGATTCGTGATTTCCTGACAGAAAGGCTACGGATCTTAGAATCTGACGGAAAGTCATCGTGTGAAATTGAAACGTCCCCTTAGAAAAATTTATGAATGACTGTGCTGATAAACCTCTTACATTATTTGCTTTTCAAACAGCTGAGCAAAACTGAACGTACTCAGACATTACTCTCTTTACTTATTCTGATCAACACTAAACTGACACACAATAATTTTTAACGCAACGCAATCTCATTTTTTATAATCCCTACAAAAGAATGGCCTGACTAACAATAACCTGTACTTTTCGCAAATCACTTACCTCACAAAAATCTTCGTTACTCGAACTACTGCAATGCAGCGAGCGCCACTACTGCCAGCTAAATAAAAGATTCTAACTACTGAAGCGACTAGCGTAGTTAGCAAATGAAAGATTTTGATAGGGAACAAACAATGTATTTACTTTAATAGTGTTCAAAAGTCATAATATATATAGAAGTTCATCACATCCAGTCTTAAAAATGTACTGTCTCTGATGGACACACGTCCAGATCATCCGCCCTAAAAAATCCGCCATCTCACTTCCCCACATCCATCACTGCGGGCGGCTCACCTACAACTGCGCAACGCTACGCGCTGTTCAGATCCAGCTGCCGCTGCCCAACACTACAATGGCAAACAACAATGCAAACTAGCCACAGACTGCACACAGCACAGCCAGTGATTTTCATACAGAGCGCTACGTGGCGTTACTAATAAGAAAACCTAAATAGCCTACTTACAAAATAGAAGTAATACTGTTCCTGATCAACAGAAACGATTAATCTGAGTATCCCTCTTCGATTTTTCCAGACATTTCTGTCATTTACCGTCATGTTAAGTTAGCATATGATCAAAACCAACTGCAAAATGCCTTAGATAAGGTATTTGTGTGATGCGAAAAGCAGCAATTGACTCTAAATAATGAGAACTAAAAGCAGTCAGCTAAATTTCGGTTACACGATAAATCACACTAATCTAAAGACTGTAGCTTCAATCGAACACTTAGGGATTACAATTGCAAAGAATTTGAATTGGAACGATCACACAAACAGTTTTGTGAATAAGTCAAACTGCGGCCTATTGGTAGAGCACATAGCAAAATGACTACTGCCTAGAACGTACTTATTCCCCCTCCTCTGGAGTATTGCTGTGCGCCATGGAATCCGCATAAGATAGAATCGACGGAGGTCATCGAAATTGTTCACAGGACGGACGGATCGTTTTCTCCTATCGCAAAATCGGGGAGGGAGTGCGACGGATATGGTACGCGAATTGATGGAACAATGTTTAAAACTAAGGCGTTTTTCGTTTTAGCAGGATCTTCTCACGAAATTTCAATCACCAACTTTGTTGGTGCACACCTACCTAGGAAGGAATGATCATCACAATAAAATAAGATAAATCAGAACTCGCACGGAAAGATACAAGTATTCTCTTTCCCGCTCGCTGTTCTAATATGGAACGGTCGAGAAGTAGCTTGAAAGTGGTTCGATGGACCGTCTGCCAGGCACTTCATTGTGAATTGCAGAGTGACCATGTAGATGTAGATGAGAGAGGGGCGTGTAGGAAAGTGCCACGCAGTGTTGATAACTCCGAAGTCGTCCTCCCGTGGGCGCACAGCGTGGGCTCTTACCAAAGATACTCAACGCTAATTACAGCAGTATTGTAATCGTTCATTAAGCACCTGAACTTCTCGTAGGGAAAGCACATAAAAACATCGTGAGTGATTATAATTGGCGAACAGGCGATAAAGTAACACTGAACATTAGGTATAAACAAGAAAAATGATATTGGCACATTAGACGAAGACGATAATCTGATGTATATACAGGGTGTTCAAAAATGGTTCAAATGGCTCTGAGCACTAAGTGACTTAACATCTGTGGTCATCAGTCCCCTAGAACTTAGAACTACTTAAACCTAACTAACCTAAGGACAACACACACATCCATGCCCGAGGCAGGATTCGAACCTGCGACCGTAGCTATACAGGGTGTCTCATTTATTTTGAGCACCCTAAGTAACTGTTCGTCCAGATGCAAAATACAAAATATTTCAAGCAAATGTTCTTTAGCTGTCATGGGGGCATCAATCAGCCTGATTGCCTTCTTTGTAGCTTTGTTTTTTTACAACGATATGAACAGCGGTATGACTTTTTCAAATTGCACCGTGTATTTTTTACTCGGTAATTCATTTTCTCTCCTAAAGACCTATTCAAAAACATACCACAGTTACCATTCTCTGAAACACAACATTATTAATTGCGTAACACAAAATTGACTTTGAGCCCGGGATCACGATCTCGTCCACTTGATGGAGTTGTCAGAAAACAAATGAAAATCAAGTAAAAACATAACACAAAATGGACTTTGACTCCCCTGTACAATTTCCCAGTAGCAGGAATTCACACACATTTGAACAAAGGAATTACAGACATTGGCTGCGAGTGGGAATAGATTTAAATAAATGCGGATTCGAACCCAGGTCTCTTGCTAACTAGGTAGATGCTCTGACCACTAATCCATCCGGACACAGTGGCCATCGCAACTGCACGGAGTACCGTAGCACCCCAGTTTTTAACTTAACCACAAAAAAATGGCTCTGAGCACTATGGCACTTCACATCTGCGGTCATCAGTCCCGTAGAACTATTTAAAACTAACTAACCTAAGGACATCACAGACATCCATGCCCGAGGCAGGAATCGAACCTGCGACGTGGCGGTCGCGCGGTTCCAGACTGAAGCGCCTTGAACCGCTCGGCCACAATGGCCAGCTAACTTATCGACGCACTACTAATGTAAAAAATACAATTTGATAGATTTTATGAAACAGTATCTTTAGGGATAATTATTGACTGCCAACTGAAGTGGACGTAGCATACAAAGGTGCCAAGAGAGAATGTCTTCAGCATGTTATAATCTTAGAGTCCTGTCTTCAGTGTGTAACAGAGTGCTTTAGAGTTACAAACTATGCCCGTGTATTGGCCATAGATTATCACATCTACAAGATATCGACAATTTTTTACTATTAAATAATAACTATTTTGTAAAACAACTGAAGCAGTGATTGTTAAAAATGTAGAAAGAAATTGTGCAACATTGTCTTTCTGTCACAAATTACACAATATTTGCATGAAACGTGGCAGTCAACAAGTGCGAGGGGACTTCGGAAACTAAGTTACACATGTCGTCCCGCGCTAAGACCATTGAGTCACAAGGGTGCCGCACTGCCAGAAGTGAGTACATATTCCAGGTTTCCTGCAGGCCCACTTCTGCTACGGTGCGGATAACAGATGGGTGACAGGTGTGACTGGAAAGATTGCGGTAGCTAGAAACGTACTTCAAAGTTGAAGAGCGGCGGACAGTGCGATTCTTGTCGGTAAAATATCCAAGCTGCACACAGACTGAGCGTGAAATTCTGGTAGATTTTGCAGAAAGCAAATCTGGAGGGGGGGGGGGGGGGGGAAGAAATTTTTCCAAGATGAGGACGTTCACACAGCATTCTTCGAATGATTCCATCACAAGAGAACATTTCTGTCGTCGAGGAACTGAACGATTGGTGCAACGATCTGACCGTTGTTTAGAGACACTTTGTGATTCTTTTGAGGTGGTGGTGGTGGTGGTTAGTGTTTAACGTCCCGCGACAACGAGGTCATTAGAGACGGAGCGCAAGCTCGGGTTAGGGAAGGATTGGGAAGGAAATCGGCCGTGCCCTTTCAAAGGAACCATCCCGGCATTTGCCTGAAGTGAATTACGGAAATCACGGAAAACCTAAATCAGGATGGCCGGAGACGGGATTGAACCGTCGTCCTCCCGAATGCGAGTCCAGTGTGCTAACCACTGCGCCACCTCGCTCGGTCCTTTTGAGGTATTTATGTCGTTTGGAAGTGTGGTGCAGCATTCAAGAAAAGGTATTTAGCTTGCCATACTTTTTTAATATCGTCGTATAACAGTTCTTCACTAACGGGAATGAGAGACATCGCCTTTCAATGTGCGAAGCATCATTCTATAGTGATAAATGCAGAGTGACGTATTTGACAATACTGGGAGAGATAGGAAAACCAAGTAATGGATCAGAGAACAGGCTGGAAGTAGTAATTGTAGCTGTAAAGAAAATGAAATTGCGGTTGGCGGGAGATGTGTTAAATAGAATGGATGGGAGGTGGACAGATAAAAAAAATTCCAACATGATGACTCAATGGAAGGGGGTAGACGACGTCAGAAAACAAGCAGAAGCAACATGGATGCATATTACTGGAGACTATGAAGCATGGAAAAGTTAATGGAAGGCCTTTAACTGGTTCAAATGGCTCTAAGCACTATGGGACTTTAACATCTGAGGTCATCAGTCCCCTAGACTTAGAACTACTTAAACCTAAGTAACCTAAGAACATCACACACATCCATGCCCGAGGCAGGATTCTAACCTGCGACCGTAGCAGCAGCGCGGTTCGCAACTGAAGCGCCTAGAACCGCTCGGCCACAGCGGCCGGCCTTTTAAGTGACAGTTGGCATCAAACATGATGATGATGATGATGATGATGATGATATGACTGTAACTTTTTATCATGACGATGGGAGTATTTTATGCCGTCAACACTGGAATATCGTGTGACTCAGTGGCTAAGTTAGTATCAGATAACAAAACTTAGGATTCGGAATTCAGTCTTCAGTCGGTCCTAGAAATTTTTCTTGTGCATGATTTCTTTCCTCTCGGTTACCAAGAATAACCTGAAAAATGGCTAGTTTCACTCCGGTTTTGACTACGTTATTTCATACGATGGGAAGGACATATCCATTGCTGGCCAACCACTGCGGTGTTCAGTATATGTGGCATGTTGGGGACAGCTCTGTTTTACTTTTAATCCTGCTTCTTTAGTACCTCATTTGGAGCGACAGTGCGGTACGGCAGCCTAACATTCTCTCTTATGTGTCAATACTGACAGTTTACATGCTGAGAAACTCCAAAAGAAACGGCTGAGAACTACTGACCAAGTGCTTTAGTGTACTAATACTTTTGTGGCTCGGTGTCTCAGTGGTAACCTGTGAAATCACGGATACGGAGGTCTTGAGTACGTTTATATCGTTGTACGACCCATAGTTCAGCAGATATGACGTCATAAACGATTAAATGGGCGAAACGGATGTTTCATACACGGGAGTTTTATTCCTTGAAGTGTCTCGTGGAGGGGTTTACTGGTACCACACCTAATTGGAACATACTATAGAAGTAGGTACTGAAGTGCTTTGGTTTTCAAAGCATTACTAGAGCTGAAAACACCTTTACCTTTCTCTTTTGTATACAACGCATTTGTGATAAATCGAATTTTTAGCTTCAGAACTTGGCGAATGCAACATGAAACTCACTCTCCAGTGGGCATCTATATCTTTTTATGAAAGCACACTAATATCCTCAGGTAGCGCTACTACGTACAAGACGCAGGAAGTGACGCATTCTCGTAGAACCACTTCGTTGTGCTGTTTCTGCACAGTGACGCCTACATTGGCATTTTCTTTCCGTTTTTATGACCACCAGATAAGCCGTGAAACACTTACACAACATGTTCAGGCTACGACCCACAGCCTGCGGGTGTACATAATGCGGTGTTACGTGACACCGCAGTCTTTGCTCTGAGGCGCCGGAGGACGGCCATTACGTCTGCTCAGAGCAACTTTACCACGTCCTCTAACTTTGCGGTTCTACGTGTCGCCGCGCTAAGGTCGCAGATGTGTCTTGTTGCGAAAAAGGAGAACGTTAGAGCATAATTTAGTCATGTGGAATACATACTGTTCCCATACTACTATTATGTGCAGTTCTCTATTTCGAGCACCTATGGTTTCATCTTACGGCATCGATGTGATAAATCACTGTAAGTATATCCGCTCAATCCACTCGATCATGATCGTGGTACCATTCTTACAGTGGTACGGGGATGGTTTAAAAGAAAAATTTAAGTATTATTATTTTACAAAAGAGGCAACACAGAACAATTACAGATATATCATTTTTCAACGTAGTCTACATGACGGGTAATCAACGCATTCTGCCATTTCCGAAGCTTATTGATGCCACAAAAGAATTCATTTGAGTGGGAATGCAGCCACTCGTGCACTGATATTTTTACCCAAGGTGGGTGTTTGAGATATTCAGTTACCGTACCCTGTCAAAAGTTCTCATCATTTACCCATTTTCCGCAAAGGTTATATCGTTTAAGATTTACGCATGTTACTGGTCACTATTAATCCCTTTCCATGTAATGCACTAAAAGTACACAAGAAAAAAAATGAGCATGACTTACTCTGCCAATGATTGAGTGTGGAATAGTTTGGTTTTCACACAGAGCTATGGCGCCGTTCTTTTCAGGTGATAGTGTACCCTTGTGACAGATCCCGTAATAATTCTGTTTCGAAAACCCCTGGAAACGATGCAGAAGTTTCTTATATACATCGACGCGTCGATCTCTCAATTATACAGTCATCCTACGTGACACAAATCTCGCGCACATTTTACGTAATTGCAAGACATCGTGGACAATAGTGCACACACAGCAAACAATAATATCTAAAACAGTGTTTATTTGGTTAATATTAAAATCTCTTGACAGGATTCCCAAACCATGGCGTGGTGATACAGTAACCAGTACGTAGGATGAGGAGAAAAAACACGCTTGGTGGCGATATTGAAATTACTGTTTAATTGTTCATCAGTGACGTGCGTTTCGCCAAATTATAGGCATCTTCAGATTGCCCGATAAATGTTGACAAGTAAATTATGGACATCGATGGTAAAAATCTGCAAAAACTAATTCCCCTTGTCATGTACAATACAAACAGTGGAGGAAAATATCCTTAACATCCCATAACCTCGCCAGGATCAAATACGTAAGTGATCACCAGAATGTAGAACGAAGCTTCCAACATGTTTACCATTTGACACTTGTCATCTTTTAAAAGTGTAAAATCTGATAACCTTGCCGGGACGCGTAATGTTGCTCAATGAATACAAGGCAGGATGAGGCCTATATATAATGTCTCAACTATTTTTATTGCACATGACGACAGCAGTTTATACTTGCAGATGAAAGGTGGTAGGAGTAGTCTGCTTAATTACAGGCTCATATCATTAACGTCGATGTGCAGCAGGATTCTAGAACATATATTGTGTTCGAACATTATGAATTACGTCGAAGAAAACGGTCTATTGACACACAGCCAACATGGGTTTGGAAAAATCGTTCTTCTGAAACACAACTACCTATTTACTCCCATGAAGTGTTGAGTGCTGTTGACAAGGGATTTCAGATCGATTCCGTATTTCTGGATTTCCGGAAGGCTTTTGACACTATACCTCAAAGTGGCTTGTAGAGAAATTGCGTGCTTATGGAATATAGTATCAGCTATGTGACTGGATTTGTGACTTGCTGTCACAGAGGTCATAGTTCGTAGTAGATGACGGAAAGTCATCGCGTAAAACAGAAGTGATTTCTGGCGTTCCCCAAGATAGTGTTTAGGCCCTTTGCTGTTTCTTATCTACATAAATGATTTGGGAGACAATCTAAGCAGCCGTCTTAGGTTGTTTGCACATGACGCTGTGGTTTATCGAGTATGTAAGTCATCAGAAGATCAAAGATCAAAGCAAATTGCAATAGGATTAAGAAAAGATATCTGAATGGTGCGAAAATTGGCAGTTGATTCTAAATAACGAAAAGTGTGAGGTTATGCACATGAGTGCTAAAAGGAATTCGTTAAACTTCGGTTACACGATAAATCAGTCTAATTTGAAGGCCGTAGATCTACTGAACACCTAGGTATTACAATTACGAACAACTTCAATTGGAAGGAACACACAGAAAATATTGTGGGGAAGGCTAACCAAAGACTGCGTTTTATTGCCCCGACACCTAGAAAATGTGACTGATCTACTAAGGAGATCGCCTACACTATGTTTGTCCGTGCTCTTTTAAAATACTGCTCCCCGGTGTGGGATCCTTACCAGATATGACTGACGAAGTACATCGAAAAAGTTCAAAGAAGGGCAGCACGTTTTGTTTAATCGCGAAATATGGGAGAGAGTGTCACTGAAATGATACAGGATTTGGGCTAGACATCATTAAAAGAAAGGCGTTTTTCGTTGCGACCGAATCTTCTCACGAAATTCCAATCAACAACTTTCTCCTCCGAATGCGGAAATATTTTGTTGACACCGACCTACATAGGGATAAACGATCACTACGATAAAATAAGGGAAATAAGAGCTCGTAGGGAAAGATATAGGTGTCCGTTCTTTCCGCGCCCTATACGTGTTTGGAACAATAGAGAATTGTGAAAGTGGTTCGATGAACCCTCTTCCAGGCACTTAAATGTGAATTTCAGAGTATCCATGTAGATGTAGATCTTACCTTCGATATCCCGAACTTGCTTATCTACATTTATCGACCTGTCTGAAGGTGCACTGAATTAGGAGAATCATGCATCAAAATATGGTTCAAATGGCTCTGAGCACTATGGGATTTAATATCTGAGTTCATCAGTCGCCTAAAACTTAGAATTACTTAATCCTAGCTAACCTAAGGACATCACACACACCCATGCCGAGGCAGGATTCGAACCTGCGACAATAGCGGTCGCGCGGTTCCAGACTGTAGCGCCTAGAACCGCTCGGCCACCACGGCTGGCTCGTGCGTCATTCATGAATAAATAATCGTAATTTCAACATCACAACTCTTCGACGGCGGCAGAGTCTCCTATGTCACTACGTGATTTGCGTGGTCCGGATGCTGAACATCTTTCATAAAGGTTAGACCTCTTTTGACGTTTATGTTGTACCGGTAATTGAGATGGCCAATGAACGCAATCAGTCTTCTACCAAAAGGTAAAATTAGTACGTTTATTTACACTATGTACACTTAATAACTGAGTAATACATAACTTTGAATGCTGTAGGTTCTTTCCTTGTGCTGAGTTAAATACCAAGAGCGTAAAATTATTGATTGTAATAAATAGTCTCGAATGCTGATACACTTACATAAGTATCTGGGAATATGAATAATGTCAAGTCTTCAGTCTTTCTTGTCCGTTGTCACTGGAGTTAAAAATTTTCTGGGTTGTTGGGCCGCGTCGTATTTCCTTCTAAAATAATCGACGTTTCAACCCTTCTGCTGGGATCTTCTTCAGGATGGTTCTGTGTCCACTACTGCTAAATCTGAAGAAGATACCAGCAGAAGGGTTGAAACATCGATTATTTTAGAAGGAAATATGACGCCACTTAACAACCCAGAAGATTTTAACTTCAATATGAATAATGTTTGATAGTGTCGTGTCAATGCAATGTTGCTCACTAATGGTCTTAAAATGCAATGTTTCTAGGGGAGAACTTCTGAATGTGGCTGCCTAAAAATATGCGCCGGCCAAACAGAGTCGCATGCAGTGATGTTATGTGGAACATAGCGTCTTCTAGTGGGGGGTGCGCGTGGTGCCATCCATCGGACACTGCGAGAGAGACGGAAGAGCCCGCTCGCCTGAGGCGCGCTGGCGGGTGATTTGAGACTTCCGTGCCTCGCGTAGCTGTGGGTGGCGCGTGATGTGTCGGGTGCGGTTGGCGAAGACGCCGTCGATACCGCAGTTTCTGCCCCCATTCGTCCACTTGCTCCACTGAAACACGCGAATCACTGAACTGTGTTTTCAACGCGGTGCATTCCGGCTATAGGGGTGGCCATCTTTGCACTGACGCAGCCTCTGTTAACGTAATGCAACTACAAGATGCCATCTGCTGGTCGTTTGTCGAAGCACAACGTTAACTGCTGACAACTACCAAATCGATACTGCAGCTTTTGGAATTTTATTATACGTTTCTTGCTACTTGAACGCAATCATGTCGATGACAGTGCTAGACTGCTTGAAGTTGAAGCCATGATTACTTCTAAATGGAAAAGAAATAAAGGACATGGAATACAGCTGAGTAAGTCAATATCCTTGGTTCTCCCTAGACCCTTGTTCTTGTTTTGGTCCATGCTGTGACCATCCGGTCTGTCCAGCGCTGTTGGAAAGCGGGGTGCACTCAGCCCTTGTGAGGCAAACTGAGGAACTACTCGATTGAGAAGTATCGGCTCCGGTCACGAAAACTGACAACGGCCGGTAGAGCGGTGTGCTGACCACATGCCCCTCCACATCCGCATCCAGTAACGCCTATGGGATGAGGTTGACACGGCGGCCGGTCGGTACCATTGGGCCTTCATGGCGTGTTCGGAAGTAGTTTAGTTAGAGTTTGGCCCATACTGCCAACTCTGAAATTTGCCTACTCTACAATCTCCGCAACATCAGTTCCAGTACACGTATTCCAATGTCACAGGTATGAAAATCATTTTCGCTTACAACTTTCGACTCCGCCGTTCCTAAACCAGCGTCCCTTACCTCAGATTGATTGATACTTTTACCCTTATCCATCATCCCTGACATTTTGTACATGACGGAATCACCTCGTATATGTGATTAGTTGCAGCAAATGGCTGCATGCTGACCAATAACAAGTACATAAATAGTACAGTGTTCTAAATCTAATATTGATGAACATATTTTTCAGACCTACTTATGCAACTACACTTGAAACTGATTTTTTATACAGGTTACCAGTTTTAATACGAAAATTTGTCTCTGAACAGAAGACGTCCAGAAGAAATGATTTTTAGTATTTTATCCACCTTCAGCAACCGCATTCGTTTGTAATGAATTACTAAGCAACCAGTTGCATAAAAAAACGTTCAAATGTGTGTGAAATCTTATGGAACTGAACTGCTAAGGTTGTCGGTCCCTAAGCTTACACACTACTTAACCTGAATCATCCTAAGGACAAACACAAACACCCATGCCCGAGGGAGGACTCCACCTCCACCGGGACCAGCCGTACAGTCCATGACTGCAGCGCCTTGGACCGGTCGGCTAATCCCGAGTTGCATAAAAGAAATTTAATTTCTTTATCGGTATCGGGCACTTAGTACGCTTTTTCAGAAGGTTCTATCTATCGCATTACTTGCGAGTGTCAATAATAAAGTGCATATAGCCATTGTCCTCTAGTTCACAGTATCTGCACAAAAAAATGATTTCGCAGTTCGAGACAAAACTTGCTTTACTACTTGTCAGATATTTTCGTTATTGGGCAAATGGTCAAGAACTTTTGTTGATATATGTTGAACTCCTTTCTGAACCTCTGAAAGATTTAATAATAACTAATGAAGGTAACTTTTCTTCTAGTGTTGTAGGGACGGATGAATTATTTATGACCAATGTTACTAGTGCCAGCCCGGTTAGCGGAGTGGACTAACGCACGGCTTTCCCGAGTGGGAAGGAGTACCTGGTCCCCGGCACAAATCCGCCTGGCGGACTTGTGTCTGGGTCCGGTGAGCCGGCCAGTCTGTGGATGGATTTTAGGCGGTTTTCCATCTGCCTCGGTGAATGCGGACTGGTTCCCCTTATTCCGCCTCAGCTACACTATGTCGGCGATTGCTGCGCAAGCAAGTTCTCCTCTTACGCGTACACCACCATTACCCTACCACACAAACATAGAGGTTACACTTGTGTCGTGTGAGACGTTCCCGGGGGGGGGGGGGGGGGGGGGGGCAACCGCACAATAGCCCTAAGTTCGGTGTGGGACGGCGGAGGGGTGAAGTGGACTGCGGTAGTCGTCGTGGGGTTGTGGACCACTGCGGCTGCGGCAGGGACGGAGCCTCTCCGTCGTTCGTAGGTCCCCAGTTAACAAACAAAACATACAATACAATGTCACTAGTGAATGCATAGGGTGATTCAGCTGTCCCTACCTCTGCGTTCTATGCAACTGACAACACCATCAAAAGCCACATGCTAGATTGTCATATCCTCCAACTAACTACATGCAAAGTGTTTGCCATAAAGAAAAATGAACAAGACCTTTTGTAGCAACTTTAACGTAATTGAATTTGGTACAGCGATACGTTTCCGCTGGCGGCCACGGTTTTCGAATAACTCAAGAAAAACGCATTTTAAGGTCACTTTTGTACCTTTTCTTGAATAATTCGAAAACTACGGCTTCTAGGAAAACGTAGCGCAGCACATAATTTAGCTAAATTAAATTTCCTACAAAAAGGTCATTTGCATTATTTCTGTACGACTGTTGTTTGCATCAAGTTGGCGAGAGGATATGAACATTTTCTTGTGGAATTTGAACGCGTTGTTGTTGTTGTTGTTGTTGTTGTTGTTGTGGTCTTCAGTCCTGAGACTGGTTTGATGCAACTCTCCATGCTACTCTATCCTGTGCAAGCTTCTTCATCTCCCAGTACCTACTGCAACCTACATCATTCAGAATCTGCTTAGTGTATTCATTTCTTGGTCTCCCTCGACGATTTTTACCCTCCACGCTGCCCTCCAATGCTAAATTTGTGATCCCTTGGTGCCTCAGAACATGTCCTACCAACTGGTCCCTTCTTCTTGTCAAGTTGTGCCACAAACTCCTCTTCTCCCCTATTCTATTCAATACCTCCTCATTAGTTACGTGATCTACCCATCTAATCATCAGCGTTGAATGCGTTGTGGGTTGCATAAAACCCAAAGGTAGGGGCAGCTGAATCTCACCGTATATGAAAAGAAGCAGTTAAAATGCCAAACTCTACCAAAAAAACTGCACGATGTCTGCTGGTGAACACCAGGTATTATCCTTACTGCTTCCATTGGTGTAATCAATAACGACAAAGGAAGTATCGAGTAGGCCCAGCAAACCATTCCGTAACACATTATCTGGGTCTGAGTCTCGTCCTCCAGATGCATTAAAAGTGTCTTAACCACCGAGCGAGGTGCAGCAGTAATTAGCAAACTGGATTCGCATTCGGGAGGACAACGGTTCGAACACGCGTCAGGCCATCCTGATTCAAGTTTTCCGTCATTTGCTTCAGGCAAATGCCGGGATGGCTCTTTTGTAAGGACCCCGCCGATTTCCTTCCCCATCTTTCTCCAATTCGATGGGACCGACAACCTCGCTGTTTGGTCCACTCCCCCAACCAACCAACCGTGATACTTCGATTGGTCCAGAACTGTAGAAATATTTCTTTGCAGGGACTCGACGAGCGAAACACCGGCGAGCTGTGGGATAATACAATGTATGTGTAGCGTGGCGTGTCGTGAACAGTGCCGCGAGCTGACGTCACCGCTGTAACCGCAAGTCACTGCACAGCACGGCAGTATTAATGGCGGCACTTCTTGCGAGTGTCCGCGGAACGCGTTACAATTAGCAAACAGGTTAACGGCGGGTCCGTTACTCGGGAAAGAGGCCGGCGGCTGAGTCGAGGCCACGTGATCGCTGCCTGTCCGCGGAATAACCCGACAGCTGCGCGATAGACGGAAAATAGAAAAAGGCACAGCTGGTCAGGCACCATGTCGCCCTTCAGCTTTGTTGCTATCCTTATTGAGGGGCCTGTAGCTTTCTTGGCGCCATATACCGCCTCAGTGGTCTAGTGTCTAGCGTTAGTGACGCGCAGGTTCCGGGTTCGATTCCCGTGTGAAACGTCTGCAACGGGAGAAAACGGTAAGCTGCTTCGTCAAATAAGAAACTGAATGGTGTGCGGGAATAACAATTCCTGGTAAGCCGTGAGTGGTCAGTATCCGTAATTATAGTTTCTTGGTCTTATAGCGATATACAGGATGGTCCATCGTTCGTGACCGGGCCAAATATCTCACAAAATAATCGTCAAACGAAAAAACTACAAAGGACGAAACTTGTCTAGCTTGAAGAGGGAAACCAGATAGTTGGGACGCTAGATGGTGCTGCCATAGGTAAAACGGATATCAACTGCGTTTTTTTTATAGGAACCTCCGTTTTTTATTACATATTTGTGTAGTACGTAAAGAAATATGAATGTTTTAGTTGGACCACTTTTTTCGCTTTGTGACAGATGGCGCTGTAATAGTCACAAACATATGGCTCACAATTTTAGACGGACAGCTGGTAACAGATAGGTTTTTTAAATTAAAATATAGAACGTAGGTACGTTTGAACATTATTTCGGTTGTTCCAATGTGATAAATGTACCTTTGGGAACTTATTATTTCTGAGAACGCATGCGGTTACAGCGCGATTACCTGTAAATACCACATTAATGCAATCAATGCTCAAAATGATGTCCGTCAACCTCAATGCAGTTAACAATACGTGTAACGACATTCCTCTCAACAGCGAGTAGTTCGCCTTCCGTAATGTTCGCACATGCACTGACAATGCGCTGACGCATGTTGTCAGCAGTTGTCGATGAATCACGATAACCAATATCCTTCAACTTTCCCCACAGAAAGAAATCCGGGGACGTCAGATCCGGTGAACGTGCGGACCGTGGTATGGTGCTTCGACGACCAATCCACCTGTCATGAAATACGCTATTCAATACCGCTTCAACCGCAAGTGAGTTATGTGCCGGACATCCATCATGTTGGAAGTACATCGCCATTCTGTCATGCAGTGAAACATCTTGTAGTAACTTCGGTAGAACATTACGTAGGAAATCAGCATATATTGCACCATTTAGATTGCCATCGATAAAATGGAGGCCAACTATCCTTCCTCCCATAATGCCGCACCATACATTAACCGGTCAAGGTCGCTGATGTTTCACTTGTCGCAGCCATCGTGGATTTTCCGTTGCCATACTGCATATTATGCCGGTTTACGGTACCGCTGTTGGTCAATCACGCTTCGTCGCTTAATAGAACGCGTGCAAAAAATCTATCATCGTCCCGTAATTTCTCTTGTGCCCAGTGCCAGAACTGTACACGACGTTCAAAGTCGTCGCCATGCAATTAATGGTGCATAGAAAAATGGTACGGATCAATCGATGTTGATGTAATATTCTCAACACCGACGTTTTTGAGATTCCCGATTCTCGCGCAGTTGTCTGCTATTGCTGTGCAGATTAGCCGCGACAGCACCTAAAACACCTACTTAGGCATCGTCATTTGTTGCAGGTCGTGATTGACATTTCACAGGTGACTGAGCAGTTCCTGTTTCCTTAATTAACGTAACTATCCGGCGAACGGTCCGGACACTTGGATGATGTCGTCCAGGATACCAAGCAGCATACATAGCACACGCCCGTTGGACATTTTGATCACAATAGCCATACATCAACACGATATCGACCTTTTCCGCAATTGGTAAACGGTCCATTTTAACACGGGTCATGTATCACGAAGCAAATACCGTCCGCACTGGCGGTATGTTACGTGATACCACTTACTTATACGTTTGCGACTATTACAGCGCCATCTATCACAAAGAGAAAAAAGTGGTCCAACTAAAACATTCATACTTCTTTACGTATTACACGAATATGGAATAAAAAATGGGGGTTCCTCTTTAAAAAAAAAAAAAAAAACGCAGTTGATATCAGTTTGACCTATGGCAGCGGCATCTAGCGGGCCAACCATAGCGCCATCTGGTTTCCCCCTTCAAGCTAGGCGAGTTTCGTTCTTTGCTGTTTTTTCGTTTGACACTTATTTCGTGAGATATTTGGCCCCGTCACTATGAATGGACCACCCTGTATATGTAGGAAGAAGCAAAATATTAGTTGATTCTTTGATTGTTTTGAGGTCGCAAACACTCGGAATTTTTACTAATAACTACACCGCAAGCTACAACCTTCTTGCGCCGGAACATCTTTCTTAATCAATCCTTGACGGAACATCTACATCTACATCGACACTCTGCAAATCACATTTAAGTTCCTGGCAGAGGGTTCGTCGCACCACCTTCACAATTTTCTAATATTCCAATCTCGTATAGCGAGCGGAATGAACGAACACCTATGTCTTTCCGTGAGAGCTCTGATTTCCCTTGCAGTCTGTTTGAAAACGAACTCCATAGTTTTAATGTGTCCTAGAATCTGTACGAATTGGCATACACTATTTTAGTTTGTGGTGTTTGATTCATTATGATCACTGCCCAATGCGAGGTTGTATGCTGTGTGGTGTCTCTGAGGGCTCGTGATGCGGTAAGAGAAGTATATGACCGAAGCAGAGTCGAATGGGGAACATTATAGCTACGACAAGTGGCGTAAATACGGAAATCCGTCGACTTAAGCGACTTACAAAAGCCATATTGTTATGGCCCAGTGCTTGGGAGCGAGCACCTAGGAAACGGCGAAGAGGGTCGGTTATTCGCGTGCTACTGTCGTGAGCATCTATGGAAAGTGGCTAAAGGATGCTGAACCCACGAGTAGGCGATGAGAAGTTGGACGTCCATACCTCATCACAGATCACAGGGATTGAAGTCTTGCCCAATCTCTAAGGCAGGATAGGCGGCGATCTAGCGCAGATGTGACGACAGGGTACTGTGCTGGTGCAAGCACAAGTGTTTTAGAGCACGTTGTTCAGCGCACAGTGTTGAACTGGTGTTCCGCAGCAGAGAACCACTACGTTCCCATGTTGACCCAACAACATCGTCAATTAATATTACAGTGGGCGCGGAGTCATCGACATTGGGCCGCGGATCAAAGGAATCCTGTCGCATGGTCCGACTAATCCGGTTTATTGTTAAACCAGGTCGATGGTCGTGTCCAGATACGCCGACATCCAAGCGAACGCTGCTGGAAGCATGCAGCGCCCCACAGGCGCAGGCCGAAGGGAGACATTCACTCGGCCTTCCATGGGACCTGCGGTAGTAATCGAAGGCACGATTACGTGAACATTATAATGACCAACTGTAACTCCTTATGCTTGAGGTCTTCCTCAGCAGCGGAGGCATCTTCCCACAGGTTAACTGTCCGTCTCAGTGGGCCACAATCGTGCCGGAATGATTTGAGGAGATTGATAGTGAACTGACGTTCTTATATTAATCCGATGAAACCCAACTGGGACGCTATCGGGCGCCAGCTCCGAGCCCACCTTCTAACCGCCCTTAAATTCCGGGTCCGCTCAAGTCACAACTACAGCATTAGAGGCAAACAACGACGTGTGAACTAGTTAGATCTGGTTTTCAATGTTGACTATTCGTGACGAAGGAAAAGAATACCCATCGGACAGTCTTTAAAGACAATGGCGTATGCCGGGGTCTTTGTAAGTGCAGATCAAACGTGCCCCCCCCCCCCCCCCCCGCTCTGAATCCACATTCTCCCATGTGCATCAGCCAGGTCATCAAGGCACCTGTTCCTCTCTTCGCTGTGGTTCCCGTTCTAACAACATTATACTAACTATATGCGTGGGAAAGGAAACTGTTCGTTAGAGGACTCAAAACAACTGTTGTGGTTGATTACCACCGGAATACTTTTCAACTTTAACATGAGTTCTTACGTTGTGCCGAGTTACGTCAACACTGATTAATTCAGTGGCAGAGGAGCAGGAAGAAAAACCCGCACGAATAGCCGAACGCGCTAACGGGTCGCTTCCGGGACTCCGGGAGACGAGTCAGTCCCGGATAAAATCCGCTTGGTGGATTAGCAACGAGAGCCGGTGCACTGGCCAGCACAGATGTGCTTTTTAGGCGGTTTCCCGCATCCCACTAGGTGAATACCTAGCCGATATAAACTTTCCGCATCAGTCACACTTTACACGAACACTTAAAAATATTACCCAGCAAATGTGAGCAACTTTTTTTTTCCTTTTTTTTTTTTTGGCGGGACTGATATCAATTTCTGTCCTTGACAAATACTTTCACATAGGTTCAGTTAATAGTGGTTCCTTCAAAGGCAATCTGCAAATCGACACATGCCTTCATTCGCAAATGTAATGGCACGCTACTCGAGGTCAGAAACCCGGCTCGTACTAAAACCTCAGCTCTACCCATACCTTGAACTTCGACAAATATCTTTTTAGAGAAACTAGTTCCGTAGAAAAGTCCTCTATCTGACTCTTCCTAAACAGTTGTAGCCTTCTCCGCTTATCGACCGAGGTGACACGTTGTTGCTGGGGTGTACGCTGATGCGGTGGGCAGCCTCCATGCCAACACCCTTCTTGCGGTAAAGTGACAAAGCGCTAGCTAGCACTGTATGCTTGCAGTGACTCTTCGAGGTATGCTGATACACTGAAAAGTGTCCATAAGCCGCACTGTGCCGTTCACGATCGGAGTGTGCTCTACCGAACGGCACATTTGAAACAGCCTCAAAAAATTCGAAGTAAATTTACAACGTTCATAATACGTAAGCCGACCGCGGTGGTCTCGCGGTTCTAGGCGCGCAGTCCGGACCGGGCGACTGCTACGGTCGCAGGTTCGAATCCTGCCTCGGGCATGGATGTGTGTGATGTCCTTAGGTTAGTTAGGTTTAATTAGTTCTAAGTTCTAGGGGACTGATGACCACAGCAGTTGAGTCCCATAGTGCTCAGAGCCATTTGAACCATAATACGTAAGGCACCACAAGTACTTATAACACAGATTGAGATTATTCAATCATTACAGCATCAAAATCGGTACTATGTTGTTAATGGTAACTATGTGTTCCACAGTAAAACTTATGTTACTCCTATAGAAAAATACAATTTAGCGCAGCATTAACTTCCACCGAAGACTCCCACCAACAACATGCCTGTCCTACATGCTCTGTGCGACTCAAATGGGAAGACGGAACTGGGTACATAAAATGCTCAGTGATTTGTTGTTCATCTGTTATACGGTCATTTTTCCTTTAGGATAAGTAAAGGTACTTGAGGGGTAATTCTGGTTTTGCAAAAGGTAATGGAAGCAAGACTTAAAAAATCATGTATGTTCATAGGATTTGTCAACGCAGAAGGGGCGTGCCACAATGTTAAATGTTGCAAGATGTTCAAATCCTCAAAAAAAAAAAAAAATAATTAAACTTGAAGGAGAAGACGTAATATACAATACGTAGAAAAACCAAGAGGAAACAATAAGAACAGAAGACCAAGAACGAAGCGCTAGGATTAAAAAGGGTGAAAGACAGGAATATAGTGTTTCGCCCCTACTGTTCAATCTATACATCGAAGGAGCAGTGACGAAAATGAAAGAAAGGCTAGAAACGTTGAAGAGGAGGGTGAAAATTGAAGGTAAACGAGTATCAATGTTAAGATTCGCGGATGACATTTCTATCCTTGGTTAAAGTGAAGAATTACAGAATCTGTTGAACAGAATTAGCAGTCTAGTGAGTACACGGATTAGCAGTAAACCAAAGGAACACGAAAGTAATGAAGAGTAGCAGAAATCAGCTTACCGACAAACGTATCAAAACTGGAGACTATGAAGTAGACGAAGTGAAACAAAGCTTGCAAATAAAAGCCACACGATGGACAAAGCCAGGACGACATAAAAAGTACGCTAGCACAGGCAAAGAGGGCTTTCCCGGTCAAAACAAGTCTGCTAATATCAAACGTAGGCCTTGATTTGAGGAAGAAAATGCACGTTTGGTGTACAGCATTATATGAAGACGCATTGTGGACTGCGAGAAAACTGGGAAAGCAGGTTTCACTGATGAATTAAATTAAATGAGGTTCTTCGCAGAATAAACGAGGAAAGAAATGTGTAAAATTCTGACAGTAAGATGGGACAACATAAGACACGTGTTAAATGAGGGAATAACTTTCGTGGTACAAGCAGTAACCGTAGATGGAAAAAGCTGGAGAGAAGGCAGAGATTGGAACACATCCATCAAATAAATAAGGACGGGGGGCGTACTTCGAGATGAATACGTCGGCACAAGAAAGAAATTCTCGGCTTGCCGAGTCAAACCAGTCAGAACACGCACGTAAAAAAAGAAACTGTTCACACGAAGCTGTCACCCAAGGTATTTACCACGAACCAGAATGTGCTGACAAGACAATAGCCTATCTGAATAATCTTGGCATCAGGAACGAAAAATTGGTTTATTTTGTATATAGCGCTTTAGATCCTTAAATATTACTCCCTCTTCACCCAGCTACAATGACATCGTAAAAATTCGTCACTGCAGGCACATGGCAGACTATTAGTGACACGGTCATCTTTCCGCGTAAGTGAAGAGTTGACAGCAAGAAAACGTGAAAAGAATTAACGTGAAACATGTCGTTTATGTGGAAACAGGAATCGATTGAAAAGTAGACAAACGAGTTCGAAATGAAGAGGTGTAAAAAATTTAATTTGATCGAAGGCGTCTTTAGAGAGCCATTAAGAGGAGGAAGACGAATTTGTGTAATATGTGCTACGTAATCTGATGTTAGTTAATTTGCTACAGGTTGCAACAGTAGAGAAAAAAATTTTTTGAGGATTGGCGAAGACTGAAATAAACGTTGATCATAATGACTGATGGAAGTTCAATTCACGATTTTTTTTTTTTTTACAATTTTGTACATTTGAAGCGATAATTGTTACATATAATGCCCACTAAATTCTAGGCAAAGCCCAAATTGGAAATGACAAAATACACAAGAGTGAAAGTAGCTGAGCAGCTGTGGTCACTAGGTAGATGTATTTAAATTATTGAATATTTTGTTTAAGCATCGCTGTTTCGAACAAAACGTATATCGATGACTGTGGCACATTAATGAGGCCGTATACGACACACCCTGTAATGCATGTGCAGCTTTCTTCTTTACTGTCCGTAGGTCCTATAGTCTGATGCTGACACACATCTTTCGCTTTCCTTGCGCAAATAATGTCCCATTACTTATTTTGGTTAGATAATTCTGAGACCGCACTGCTGAATTCGAAAATTAATTTTTCCTCCAGCGGGACGAGGCATTCTGCAACTGGCAACAATTGATAGGCAATTCCTCTCGTTGACGTACCGGAATCACCAGGTTAACTACATTATGGTTGAAATTGATCTGCCGGCCGCTGGTGGCCGAGCGGTTCTGTGCGCTTCAGTCTGGAACCGCGCGACCGTACGGTCGCAGGTTCGAATCCTGCCTCGGGCACGGATGTGTGTGATGTCCTTAGGTTAGTTAGGTTTAATTAGTTCTAAGTTCTAGTGGACTGATGACCTGAGATGTTAAGTCCCATAGTGCTCAGAACCATTTTTTGAAATTTATCTCAAGAAACAGAAATGTGATCTAAATATCTCATCAGTTTATTAGTTGGTAGCTGTTTTACAACATACCTTTCCTGTCAGCCATGGTACCACAAGGAGCTCAATTCTCAACGAAATTTCTTTAAAAAGTGAAAGTGTATTTTATAACAGATTATTGTGCAAAATTATCAACCTTTCCAGTGTTGTTCTGAAACAAAGAAAAATTTTCTATTGATGTCTGATAACTAAAATCGTTTGTAAACAGTGCTTTTCGTTGACAATTTGATGAAATCGGACGGGATCAACACGTCTGGACAGGGCGCCCCCCAGGAGGGGCATAATTTACCTGTCTGAATTTCAGTGGACGCAGTAGTTGCTAGTGATTAGAAAGTTGCCCCCTGAAGCAAGTGAAATTCCTCGCCTGTCTCCGTAGAGGTAGAAAGTGGATCGCCCGCCAGCGGTGCTCGCGTAATGTCTGGCTCTTAACATGTCAGCCTCCGGCTCCAGGCGTTCTGACGCCATGACGACTGGCCCGCCAACAAAATAACCGCGAAAATTCGTGAAAACTAGCTTTCACGTACGAGGTGCTAAGTGAGGACGCTGCATAAACGTGGAGACCCTGACGGGACGTTTCACTGAACATTGTTTATTATCCAAGCGTTGGTTGGAACTCAGCGATGCTAATATGAACTCCAAATAATGAGTGTCTCTGTTATCCTCTGGAAACACCAAATGTGTTATTAGTGGCAGAGATAATGTGAGCTGAACTGAAAGAAGTACCTTTCATCGGTCCTCTGAGATTCCGTGGCTAGGCGCCAAGTACCCAGCCAGGATCGACGCACTTTTTAAGCTCTCCTCACACGAGGCGAGTCTAAAATAATGTACACGCAGAATTATACGAGTTTTATGAAGTCACCTCGTGTTTCACTATGAGAGGCCATTGCTACGCGTGAAACATCATATACACTACTGGTCATTAATATTGCACGAAGACGACGCGCTACAGACGCGAAATTTAAGACAGGAAGAAGACGCTGTGATATGCAAATGATTAGCTTTTCAGAGCACACAAGGTTGGCGCCGGTGGCGACACCTATAACGTGCTGACATGAGGAAAGTTTCCTACCGATTTCTCATACACAAACAGCATTTGACCGGCGTTGCCCGGTGAAACGTCGTTGTGATTCCTCGTGTAAGGAGGAGAAATGTGTTCCATCTCGTTTCCGACTTTGATAAAGGTCTGATTGTAGCCTATCGTGATTGCAGTTTATGTATCGCAACATTACTGCTCGCGTTGGTCGAGATCCAATGACTGTTAGCAGCATATGGAATCGGTGGGTTCAGGAGGGTAATACGGAACGACGTGCTGGATCCCAACGGCCTCGTGTCACTAGCAGTCGAGATGACAGGCATCTTATCCGCATGGCTGTAACGGATCGTGCAGCCACGTCTCGATCTCTGAGTCAACAGATGGGCAGGGTTGCAATACAGCAACCATCTGCACGAACAGTTCGACAACGTTTGCAGCAGCATGGACTATCAGCTCGGAGACCATGGCTGCGGTTACCTTTGACGCTGCATCACAGAAAGGAGCGCCTGCGATGGTCTACTCAACGACGAACCTGGGAGTACGAATGACAAAAGTCAATCTTTCGGATGAATCCAGGTCCTTTTTACATCATCATGATGGTCGCATCCGTGTTTGGTGACATCGCGGTGAACGCACATTGGAAGCGTGTATTCGTCATCGCCATACTGGCTTATCACCCGACGTGATGGTATGGGGTGCCATTGGTTACACGTCTCGGTCACCTTTTGTTTGCATTGACGGCACTTTGAACAGTAGACGTTACATTTCAGGTGTGTTACGACCCGTAGCTCTCTCCTTCATTCCATCACTGAGAAACCCTACATTTCACCAGGATAATGAACGACCGCATGTTGCAGGTCCTGTACGGGCCTTTCTGGATACAGAAAATGTTCGACTGCTGCCCTGGCCAGCACATTCTCTAGATCTCTCACCAACTGAAAACGTCTGGTCAATGGTGGCCGAGCAACTGGCTCGTCACAATACGCCAGTCACAACTCTTGATGAACTGTGGTACCGTTTTGAAGCTGCATGGGCAGCTGTACCTGTACACGCCATCCAAGCTCTGTTTGACTCAGTGCTCAGGCGTACCAAGGCCATTATTACGGCCAGAGGCGGTTGTTCTGTGTACTGGTTTCTCAGGATCTTTGCACACAAATTGCGTGAAAATGTTATCACATGTCAGTTCTAGAATCACATATTTGTCCAATGAATACCCGTTTATCATCTGCATTTCTTCTTTGTGTAGCAATTATAAAGGCCAGTAGTGTAAAAGTCACAACATTTCGGCAACGTGCTACGATAACGGAACCAGTAATAGGCAAGAACGCTAAGTCGCCAACAGAACTTGCGAGCCGCCTTGCAATTGACATTTTCTTACACCCTACGAATTTATGCTGTTTCTAATGAGGATCTCTCGAAAACGGGGCGTTACTGGTGTGATCTGTTGTAATAACACGACGGAAAACTTCATACTGGTGGTTAAAGAATTTTCGGATTTAGTTATTTTTGCGTTACAACTCGTATGGTATGAAAGTAAATCGTGAAGGCTACGGCATGTTGAAGATTCAATAAAAACGCATCGTTCTTGGTAAGATTTTTTCAATAATTAAATTTAAATTAAAACTTATTGGCTATGGTAGGCTTCAGAATATTATAACATTAAAGTCCGATTATTGTAGAAGTTGAGCGTAGCGCAATTAGTAGAGGAGAAAAGTTACAAAACCGTGTAGTGGGCTCATGTCTTGCTGCATTCAATTTTTTTCCACCTTTGTGTTTTCTAAAAGGTTGCGAGTCTTTATTATCTGTAATATAAGTGGTTATGCGAAAATAAATACTCTCTGAGTTGTGAGTTTGTCCGATTTTGTGAAGTTTTATAAGCTGAAGTCCTTACTGACTCGATGTGGAAATTTCCTTTTTGTCTTATAATATGTTCATAGGTATAGAATTTTTTGAAATGATCAGCACGTGGACAATGGACGAATTGTGCGTTTTAATATAGCTAACATAGGAGTTTTACGTGCGTCCATTTTCGTAAACGAGCTGCGTGGTTTTGCTAGCCAGATACAGGCAACAGGTGCGGATGGAGAGCGCTTCAGTCGCAAACCACAGTTCTAGCACTTCCTGTGTGGCGCGGGCGCTGAGTCCCGTGAGGCTGGCTTTCCCTACCGCCTCGTCCTCTGTCAGGACCTCTTTAGCGATTTGCGGCGGTTGAGACGAATTACGCAAAGTACTCCTTCAGCCAGCGTGACTGAAACAGGCAGCGCAGGAGTGTGTATTAAATTTCACCCCCAAACTGAGGAGCTGCTGGAGGCTTCAGTAGTGCATAAACGTCTCTCCATTTATTTTACTGTGACGAAACAAAAATGATATTAGGTGCTGAAGAGTTTCACTCGCAGCCATGGCCATAATCAACGAATTATTAACTTACCCTCAGGCGACAAAATTATTAAAGAAATTGATCAAAATCTGACAGAAACTTGGACAGACCTCGCGAAGACTGTTCAGATGGTAACGCATTGTAGTCAACCTCCCAGAAACGCAAACGTAAATAGAGAAACGCAACTTAGGCCATTCAGGAAGAAGCGAGGCATGAGAAAAGCTTAACGGTAACAGCGCAACATGACAGGATTTCCACAATCTCCAGAAACAGTCTTAGAAATACAGAAGAATGAGAAGCGCATACGTCAAAAGTAGACTAAATGAAATCGAGGAAGACTTCGAGAAATTAGTATGAGAAATTTCTACAGAATATTCAACGAAAATATGAAGATTTATCAGCCTGCTTAAAAATAACGAATCGATCTCTAGGAACTGCTGAACTGCGAGAATCCTAAAGCAAAATTAAACCTCACGAAAATGACACTGAATCCGGATCCGAAACAGTCAGCTGAAATAGAAGAGATTACTGGAGAGCCCAAAGAGAAGATTGCATAATCTCTAAGTTCTGTAAATTCTAAGATCAAAACATCGCAAAAAAATTAAAGAAAATTCACAGAGATATGGATTTCGGAGAAAATTCAGTTGAGTCACCCACAGCACCAAAATGGCGACAAGATAGACGATAATAATTACAGCTGTATCTCATTATTACTGGTTACGAAATTCTCTCCGAGGCCTTATTCAACGGACTAGAACCGCAAGGTGATGTAAAGGTAGGTGAACTCCAAGCAGGTTTTATGAAAGGGAAATCCGATGCTGAACAGATTTGGAACACTCCTGAAGGGCGGTCAGACAAACAACACAGTAGTCATTTTTTGGCCTTTTAGAAGGTCTACGATTTCAGAGACAGGCAGACACTCTTTTATACACCATAAGAATATGGAATAGAAAGTCTAGCGCACTCATAACAAACACTCACAAACACCACTGCCAAAATAAAATTTAGGAGACAAATCTGAGAACCATTGTACACAGACACAGGGATCAGACAAGGAGAAGGGCTCTCAGTTTTTACTCGACATGATTTTGGAAAAAATTATCAAATAATGGCAAGAATAGTAAAAGGGATTTGATTACGAAGGATACTTGGAAATAAGACAAGCATAAAATACCTGTCATTTGGAGATGACCTGCCGACACTCAAGCAAATGACAAGAAGCAAATGAGTCATTGGAACGCTTATATGAACTCTTTGCCGAAACAGGTCTACACATGTACGAGAAAAAGCAGTACATGGAAAGAAAGGATAACACACTAGCTATGCACACCAAATAAGGAAATGTTAGAAGAGTGGAAAAATTAGAGTAGCTAGGCAATTTTAATCAAATAGGAGGATTAAACAACGCCTCCAACACTGAAGGAACAGACAAACATTAAAAAAAATGGTTCAAATGGCTCTGAGCACTATGGGACTTAACATCTATAGTCATCAGTCCCCTAGAACTTATAACTACTTAAACCTAAGTAATCTAAGGACATCACACAACACCCAGTCATCACGAGGCAGAGAAAATCCGTGGCCCCGCCGGGAATCGAACCCGAGAACCTGGGCATGGGAAGCGAGAACGCTACCGCACGACCACGAGATGCGGGCGACAAACATTAGAAAGCATATAAACTCACTGCAGTGAAAGAAACATATCGACAGGGCAAACTCAGGAACTACAATGTAACTGTACTACCAGAAGCATCCAACTCTTCAGAGACGACCACAACTGGAGGATCACGTATCATAGAGGGAGAAGAATAACAGATTCTAACAGCCTCAATAAAAATATTGAGCCATACGCAGAGGTGGTGTAAGGATGAAGAGACCAAACTATACGAACACACACAGAGATATTCGGTATCTTCAGGCACTTCGCCTGAAGATGACGAGTAGGAAACTCGTCGAAACGCTGCGTCAACGGGACGCCGCAACTTGTCTGATAACCGCAGAAGATTTCGATACTTCAGAATTTTTCCGTTCGATCGCTGTCCCTGCCACAGACGGTAATGTCTGTGTTCATAACCTTATCAACAAATGATTCAAATGGCTCTGAGCACTATGGAACTCAACACTTTAGGTCATAAGTCCCCTAGAACTTAGAACTACTTAAACCTAACTAACCTAAGGACATCACACACACCCATGCCCGAGGCAGGATTCGAACCTGCGAGCGTAGCAGCCCCGCGGTTCCCGACTGCAGCGCCAGAACCGCAGGCCACCGCGGCCGGCTCATAACCTTATCTTTTAGATTAAAATTTCACCGAGGGCTCTTTCATGACACCATTTCAAAATTCTTCCGTAAATATGATACAATGGGTGAGCTTGTAATGGAATATTTTGTTTAACAGTGCCGCGTTTGCTAACATAGAGTCACTATGAGAGGAATTTAGGAACTATTAATTGTCAGCAACTACCCGTGACTTTTATGGATTCGTGATCGATTCTTTACCAAAACATGCACTGATCATCCAAAACATAATGGTGACCTCTGACCACTGCGAGATGCCGTCCGATCGTTTGGAGGTACATAACGCGATAACGAAGGATGCAAGAGGAGGAAAGACGAATGGGAAATCTAGACAGCGATGATACGGGCCTAAAGTGGAAAATCCCCTGACATAAGCGACTCTGACTGTTATGGCTGGGCATCTGTAAGCTAGAATCTCGGCAAAGTCCTTGGCTGTTCGCGTGATGCTATAGTGAACATCTGTGAGAAGTAATTGAAGGACGTTGAAACCATGAGCACTGAATGGTTCAAATGGCTCTGAGCACTATGGGACTTACCTTCTTCCCTAGAAGTTAGAACTACTTAAACCTAACTAACCTACGGACATCAAACACATTCATGCCCGAGGCAGGATTCGAACCTGCGACCGTAGCGGTCGCGCGGTTCCAGACTGTAGCGTCTAGAACCGCTCGGCCACACCCGCCGGCACAAGAGTACTGAACTCCACGTCTCACCACAGGACGTGGAGCACAAACGTTTGCGCCGTTCGTGAAGCAGTCTAGACAGTGAGCCGAGGGAGATCTGACGAAAATGTTGGTGCAGGCACCGTTCACACACCTTGTTGTACATGGGTGTCCGCAGCTGACTATCCATACATGTTCCCATGTTGGTCCAACGAAATCATCGGTGAGGACGGTTGCTACAATACGTTTTATATTGCTGTTTTAAAGACCTTACAATATGACCCTGAGTACCGAGCGTTGCCCGGGTATGTATTTATTCCAATCTTGTATTAGAACATCACCACCTATCCCCTCTCTCGGTCTATCTCCCCATTCCCCCAAGGTGTCTGTCCATCTGTTCTCTTTTGTTTCCACGTTATCACACTCACCCCAATAGGAGGCTGGTAGTTCTCACTACAACATTAGTTCTTTCCAGTTTGTAACTAACAAGTATACCAAATTTGAAAACTTTCTAGGGGTTCAGGATGAGCTTTTTACTCTTAACTGCTCGCATACAACCATGTCAAATATATTTCACACGTATTTAACATATTCCACGCGCAATTGTACTCATATTTCATCTGTATTTTATCGAATTTCGCTCTGAAGTTTCATTTTCACGCAGCTCGGTGTTTACGATGACGTATCTCCTGAACTGTGCGCCCTAAAATTTTGCAGGCACATTCATAGGTATATGTGCCTACTGTCTGAGAAATGTTGTGAATAGAGTTACTAATAAAATAACAATAAATTAAAGCATCATGTATGTAGCAGCAGTTTCTCACGCGTCTCAGTGTTTATGACATCATATCTCCTGTACTAATTGTCGTACAATGATGTAATTTTTCTGGTACATTTGAAGGTGTATGTGAATACTGTCTGCGAAATGTGTCACCCATAAAGTTAGCAGTAAGGAAAGTAATAAACTAAAACGTCATGCTTCATATGGCAGTTTTGCTGCATCAACGGCCGTACAGTAGTAAGCGATAAACATTTTTCCTTTCATCATTTTGTGGGGCGTAAGTGAGGAAAAGATTCATAAAGGTTCGAAATTATGCATAAAATTTATTGCAAGTCGTAACGTAGCAAATTATTACGAGTTGTCATCTTGCATAGAAAGAGTAGCTTGCCGTGGAAGCAGGAGGAGAGCACATTTTGGATCTCAAGCCGGCACAGCTGTCGCTGGCTACTGTACAAAGCGAGCCGTGGACTTTCCTAATGATGCACATACTGTCTATGAATCTGAAGAAGTACTGTTAAATATTAATCGATCTGTTTAATACTTAATACACCAAATTGTGTGGGTAACACAACCACACTGTTAAAATTTCAATTCAATAACTCCAGTACTTTCGGAGATGTAAATTTTTAGCTAAAATACATCATAACCGTGCTGGCATAATAAAACCGAGTTAGGGACTGTAATGTATTGAACTATAGTGTCAACTGAAACTACAACTATGACGATAGGTTCACATAGTCTAATTTTCTGGAATTTTCTTTAGTCTCATTACCACAGACTTCTGACGTAATTAAAAGTACTTCGGGAAATTATTATTTCATCGTGTTTTGGAGAGACCTAAAGAGTGGTTGGCTCTGAGTACTATGGGACTCAACATATGAGGTCATCAGTCTCCTAGAACTTAGAATTACTTAAGCCTAACTAACCTAAGGACATCACATACATCCATGCCCGAGGCAGGATTCGAACCTGCGCCCGTAGCGGTAGCGTGGTTCCAGACTGAAGCGCCTAGAACCGCTCGGCCATAGCGGCCGGCCCTAAAGAGTGAATGGAGGATGTACGTAATGTGAGAATGTGATATTTTATTAAAATTTTGTAAATGTACGCACGAGTGAACTTGATTTTGTAAAATGCAGCCAGAAGGGGCGCTCCGTATCAAATTTATTTTGTGGAAAGGAATCGTATTTATTTTTCATCAAAATTTATTTAGTTTCGGAATTACGAAATTTCTGGTCTAAATTAATCGTTGTAATCTGATTGGCTGACATTAGAGATATCGCGAGTATGGAGATGATCAGATTGGCTGCTTAATATACTAGCCAATATGAATTCAGCACTTCTCGCGCGTTTGAGTAAGGCTGTGTGCCTCGTATCTACGAGCTAATATAGTCGCTCAGGAGCCGCCTTTCGGTAAACACATATGTTAAGCCGCGCTGATCAAAATTGTACCAAAATGCAGAAATTCGCCGTTTTATCGGTTCTCGTGTAGTTGACGAAAAGCGAATATAGAATTGAGCATTTTGTGAACTTTTGAGCCTTGCGAGTGATTTATTTTAGGAGATATTCACCTGTGAACATTTCATGTAGTCCATGAACTCCGTGTGGAGTGTTTCGGGTAGATAACGAGACATTACGACACGCACTTCTGTACAACAAGCCGCCTGAATGTGTTAACTCGCAAGTAGTCGTGGGTCAGTACTGTTTAGGACATTCAAAATATCGTGTCGGACTAAATATCTTCTGCCTGCTTCCGGGCGTGAACATTTAACATCAGAATATTCCATAATTGATATCGGGATATTAAATACGGACTTCGTAGCCATTTTCTGTGTGTTAAAAACAATAAACCAACAAAGGAAATTTTAGACGTTTTGTCAAACAAGTCATGAAAGAATCCTGAACACTCGATAGTTTAATCAACTTTCAGGTATTGCCTCCTTTGTGTGGTAGGTATTTAGTGAAATTTTCGTCAACGCTGCTTTTGTCGGCTACACCAGTATCTACCATCGTAGAGTAAAGGGGCAGAAAACCTGAATGGTATCCAGGTAGGTGGACCGATAGTTTAATGGATAGTCAGAGACCAACCCGCCCTCCTCAGAGTCTCTAAATGCTCTTGTAATATTTCGGCTTTTCAGCCAGCATATTCTGGTACAAGAAGCCCTTCTTAGAGCTGTTGAGAAGGCAGAAGTGGCAAGATGACGTAATGTGGTGTGAGGTACCGAAGACAGATGGTTTGTTCGGTACGGGTATCGTGAGAAAGACCGCCTAAATTGTGGTCCTTCTCCGCGATTGGCTGCTGCATTCGAAAGTTGCTCGCTGAAATGATAATCTCCTGTTATTAATATTGGACAAACTAAACAGAATATTTACTTGCTGTTCACATTAAAGCATTTCTCAATGGCGTGTTATCATTCCAGTATTTCACAAATATTAATAACCAGCAGAATAATAAACAACTGCTAAACGAAAAGGGAGTCGTAGCACTTCACTCATCTTCGGATCGCACCTAACGTGGATGGCAGGCGAAGTGGTTCGGCTGTAAAATGAGAGCGGGTTGGGTAGCCCCGGAGGACCGACATATTGTCTGCCGCGGTCGGTGTTAGTTAAGACTTTATTAGCAATGTATGATTGGAACATCCAGTTGAGAGCAGTGTGACAGTAATTACGGAAATACGCAGTTCATTAATTTGTCAAAGAATAGAAATTATTTGTCACTCTAAAGTGTTCTGCTAATAGAAAGCTAGTGGCATCCCGTATAAATAAACTGATTTGAGTCGGCCCCCGGTAGCTGAGTAATAAGCGAGACGGAATGTCAGTCCTAAGGACCCGGGTTCGATTCCCGGCTGTGTCGAAGATTTTCGCCGCTTACGGACGTGCAAGTCACCGAAGTGGCGTCAAATCGAAAGATTTGCACCTGGCGAACGGTCTACCCGACGGGAGGCCTTAGTCACACGACATTTACATTTTTTAACTGATTGGAAATTTAATTATTTCTAAAATAACTGTTCCTCGCTAAGAGTTATTTACAGCCTCGAGATAACGGATTCACGACCTACGTGTTGTTTTCTGCGCAGGGGACAACAACTGTAGAAGTCTGGAGGTTGGTGAATATTTATTCGAACTTACGCATTCCACTCAGGGCGGTGGAAGCAAATAGGCACCTCTCGTGCACTGCAGTCTTAGTGCAAATGAGGTCAGTGGTGACAGAGAGGAGGTATGAAGGAGAGAAATATTTTTGAGGGAAGGGATTTATCATATGCACTCTATATATAGATAATCACCCTCTCATCTCTCCTTCCCTTTTTCCAACTCGCCGTACTCTCATTCTCAAATACTGGATGAGAAGTAGAGGTATTTGTCTATCGTTAGCTACATTGCTTTTTTACCCCCGCCACTTTGATAGGTGGTTCTTATCCCCATAGCGATTCTTTGTGTACAAAAAAAAATGGTTCAAATGGCTCTGAGCACTATGGGACTCAACTGCTGTGGTCATCAGTCCCCTAGAACTTAGAACTACTTAAATCTAACTAACCTAAGAACACCACACACATCCATGCCCGAGGCAGGATTCGAACCTGCGACCGTAGCAATCGCACGGTTCCGGACTGCTTGCCTAGAAACGCGAGACCACCGCGGCCGGCTTTCTGTACCAAGTTTGGTTGAAATCGTTCTAGTCGTACAGAAGGAGATGTGGGAATGCACACACTCATTTTTATAACATGTATGCAGTTCAAAGTTTTGCAAGATGATTCGGCAGTACACAAAGAAGAATTGTAATTAGAAAATGGTCTGTTACGTTTGCAGTAGGCACGTTATCGTCGAAGTTGGACTGTGGACCAATTACGTGTCGTATGGTGGGATGAATCACATTTTTCGTTATGCCACGTCGATGGTCGCGTCCCGGAATGCCGTCATTAACGTGCACGGCTGCTCGGAATACGGAGCACGCCGGTGGGGGCGGTATTTTACTGTGGAGGACATTAGCTTCGGCTTCCCAGCGTAATGCCACTTCCTCGGACGAGAAATGAAAATCAAAAAATAGCTCTAAAATTCCCAAAGATTTCCCCAGAACAAGTTCCAAATTCCATGAAAAATGAACAAGCAAACAAATTTCCAGTTAACACTATTATTTGGATATTAACCAGGTATCTAATACTTAGTAATTTATTAACATACGAAAGAAAGATAGGATTCCAGTAAAATCAGACGCAAAATTCAGAATCATAGTAAATCGCAAAATCATTATAATTAAAATTGGCAAAGTAGATCCAACGTTACCAAAGAATACTCCGTGTGAGTACTCTTCGAGATTCGTAATAAGGATAAGGATATGTCAATCCATTGTCACTACGTTACGAGAGTTAGCCGAAGCAGGTCATACTTCTGAATGCTCGTATATATAGGCGCAATTAGATTTTTTTTTTCAGAATTGATTATTGCCTTCTACTAATACGCAGTGAAACGATACTTCGACTTCAAATATTACGTTATTTATAATTCAGATAAAAAACTTGAATATATTAGACAGAAGTGGCTTACTTAGATAACCTGAAGTTAACACTATTTAGGAAGTGAACACAGACAGACAATTTCATTCGTAATAACTAATGGACTATGGAACTTGGCGATAGTTACGAAGCATATAATTTATAATTCCCCCCAACACCTGGGAATCTTTCTTCATCACGTCTCTGTTCGGAAGTGACTAATATTAATAAACCAGCATATCGTGTCAATTCACGCATTTATCACTCAAGTTTTACAATATTATTTATAGAGATAACGTGCTGCGATATTATTTGACTGAAGGGCCTGGCGCTTATATAGAAACTCCTTGAGGTTAGGAATTAATAACACTGTTACGACTTGATTGTAGATTTGAGATTACAGCCAGTCTATAGAGAATTTGGTGTCGCTGGAACTAATTTGAACTTATCATTAATGTTTAGAATGCAACCGATAAACCATCGATTATAAACGATTTAATTACGACATTTGGTGAAGTAAATATCTCCCACAAGTCGCGAGTTCACTTCATCAATGTTCTGTTTGTAACGTCGATACCGATACATAAGAAATAACATTATCATTGCTCTAGCGCTGAGTATTAGCCAAGACCGAAAACCCAAAGGACGTTACACCAGATATATATGATGATAATCGAAAAGATCATGGCAACAGTGGAGCACGTGAACATTATCGCGAGCCACCTGCATACCTTCATGCTTGATATCTTTCCTGACGCTGATGGCAGCTTTCAGAAGGGTAACTACCCGTGTCACAATCCAGACTCGTGCTGTGAGGTTTCAGAAGCGTGCCTGTGAACTGACGTTTACATCTTGGTCAGTAAATTCCCCTGATCCGAACCCGAAGGAGCACATCTTACACGAGACTTGGCGCGCCTGCAAAGCTTAGGAATTGTGTGAGCTGTGCATAACCGCCTGGTGCGACACATCTCCAGAAAGCTGCCTTTTGGGTCGTCTGTGCAGCTGTAACTGGTCACCTGTCGCGCCAGGTCATTTCTCCGACAGTCGTGTCTTCCTTCTGGGAGACTGCAGTTCCTGGTTGAGCCCCGGGCGATGACACCTACGGCGCATCTCCTGCAATCCGCTGTCCCTTAAGCGTTGCGCAAGTCCCCGTTCGTGTCCCGTGACCTCCCTCACCTCGAAGCACTCCGCGATTTCCTCGACTGACTCAGGGCGGGCAGGTGCGGCCTCACTTTCCCCGATAAAGCGGCCCACTGCACTCCCGGGCGCAGCCGCCGCGCCTGGCGAAGCGACGCACAGCTGGAACAGCGACTCAGCTGCAACGACGCACGGGCTCTTTGAACCGAACGACACTTGCAGCACCGCCCACGCAACGACATGGAACCATACTACCGAAATTCCGGGTGCGTCAGGGCGTGAGAAGTGGACGGGAGGAAAATTTATCGTGTCCTTGTAGTTATACTACTGGCAATTAAAACTGCTACACCAAGAAGAAATGCAGATGATAAACGGGTATTCATTGAACAAAATATATTATACTAGAACTGACATGTGATTACATTTTCACGGAATTTGGGTGCATAGATCCTGAGAAATCGGTCCCAGAACAGCCACCTCTGGCCGTAATAACGGCCTTCATACGCCTGGGCATTGAGCCAACCAGAGCTTGGATGGCGTGTACAGGTACAGTTGTCCATGCAGCTGCAACACGATACTAGAGTTCATCAAGAGTATTTTTTTTTTTTACCTTATGGGACTTAACTGCTAAGGTCATCACTCCCTAACCTTACACACTACTTAACCTAAATTATCCTAAGGACAAACACACACACACCCATGCCCGAGGGAGGACTCGAACCTCCGCCGGGACCAGCCGCACAACACATATTTATGGGACTACAGTTTACCAGAGGGAGAACGAGAGAACCGCTCCCAACTCTCCGGCATGAATGTAAACTTTACAATACTACTGTCCAATCACTTCCGGAAGAGGACAGATCCTGGCGAGATACGGCGTAATGGAATGACGCTTTTCTGAGAGAAGGGTTGATTTAAAAGAAAGTGATGTGCCATCTAACGCGTCGGTTGTTTTGAACAAATGCTATTCGATTTCGTCCTTCAGACTGCTATATCAGTCGCAGTTCTGAAGATCGTAAGAACAAGCCGCTTCGACTAGACTCGTTACTGAGTCGTCCTACGAACAGCCCTCCGTCATCGTCTTTTTATGGTCTCATTACCAAATCATAGCCTTAATAGATTACAGCACCTCTCGGGTTGTCTTTCTGCTGTAACCTGATTGTAAAACGTATGTTGCTGTGTATTGTAAACTGGAACTGGTTTCCTATTCTTTACAACTTGTGTGTATCTATATTGTAATGCTGAACAATGCAAATGGTATAATTACGTTAACGCAAATGAATATGATACTGCATACCTGTATTGCAATTATTCTTCAAAAATAATTCTAAAGCCTAAAACTAAATGCTAAAGGAACTGTCCTGTGAAATTCTGTATTGTGCAGTGCAGTAACATTGCTACAATGCGTCACGCCACAATGTCTGACGTACACTACGTGACTTACATTTCCAACAGACAAAGCTAACAGAATAAAATGCTACATGTAATGGAAAATCAAATTTTGAAGGAATAACCGTCCGAAACATTACTACAAAAATGTCCTTTAAATTTACACACGCAAACAGCCTAAACAAAAATTTCGAATACTAAATAATATACACGCTTATTTAACACTGAACTGCAAGATTAAGTTAGTGTGCATAATAAATGAAACTTGAACTGATTTAGTCCTAAACTGATATTAATATTTATAGCTTACCTGTGGCAAAGGAAACACGGTGCGGCACGAAAGCGATGAACAAAATACAGTGTAACAGGAAACGAGCTAAAGAAAACTTTGCACGGTGCAGTGCAAGGACATGCAAGTATTCCGAGCATGTTAAGCTTTAATTTTTCTTTAGTGCACCTCCGTTCCGCTCAGTGCAAAGCGGCGGGCACTACGGTATTACTAAAAAATGAAACTTCCGTGACGCTATGGTGGAATGATGTAAAATTTACTGAATGATGTAAAAGAAAGTAGCTTTCAAAAACTTCATTCAAACTCCGATTGTTTGCCAATATTAAATCAGTTTTACAAGAATCACTTGTACAGAAATATGTATTACTCTACCATGAGATTAGTTACTGTACCGATGAACGAGTGGGGCATGTAAGGCTCTTACTGCAAGCTATGTGAGCAGACAACATTGTTTAAACACCTCTGAACAACGAAACTAACATGAACCAATAAAGAAAAACTCCAATAAAAACTTTCGATTTTGTATTTGTTTTTCGGCCGCTTTTTTACTGTTGCAGATATACAAGTTGTATACATTAATTACTGTCTTTTGCAACTGTAATGAAACAGTTGCGAAAGATGATAATTAACCTATACAATTTGTGTAAGTTGTACAAGACGGTAATTAACCTATACAACCTTTAAGACATTCCCTTTTTCAAGCACACCATACATTACCCACAAGCAAGCAATGCAATGACAACTTTGTCTTCATGTCTTCACCCTTTCCAAACGAATATTAACGAATTCATTTTGCCAGAAATCAACATCATCTGTATCTTTATCTCTGTGCTCCATTGGCCATTTCCAGACCGCGTAGTAGCGTGACTAACAGCCAACTGACCCACTGACTCACCAGTGATTGCTATTGGCAATGTCAATAATACTGACAAGTAAAGATCACATTGCTTGTACTCAGAACCTCTGTGGCGTAACGTATCTACTACTGTAAATTTCTGTTTGAAAAATGGCCATTGTGCAAAATGTAAAGTGTTACACATCGAAAGAAAATATAGCGCTCACATCACTTTTCCTTGAACACCACAAATAAGCTAGAAACCTTATACTACATGTTGAACATTTTATTTGATGCCAAGTCCTAACTTCAGTGGTTGGTGTAAACATTGCTAAAACCCTCTTCGATGTAATGAAGTGCCACTAAACTGAAACAGACAGAATCGTTTGTGAAATCTTGCGATATACTTGTCAAATACTGACATATTTAAATGAATGAAATAGCATATTTTATGTCAGAGCCGTAAAAATCTCTCACTAAAGTTCGCCAAACTTCGTTGGTCAGGGAACAGCAAAAAGACAATAAATTCAAGGCACAAATGCTAGGCCGTAGAGCAAAACTGAATCAATACGGTATCAGCTGCATGCCAGATGGAGCAGAAAGACGTATTACGAAATTTATCGTGTGAAAACATAAAGCAAAATATAAAAAATTAATTAACGCTATAGTGAAATAATACTAATTAATGTACGAGTTGGACATGTTCTGTTGGAGGAACCAACCCAATATTCACTTCAAGTGGTTATCGGAAAAAAATCTCAGACACTATGACCAGACAGGATTAGGCTCCACTCCCTGGTTTGTGACCACTGCGCCGGTGCACCCTATCTGGTGACAAGAGGAAGGCATACATACACTAGTAACAACAACAACAACGACGACGACGACGACGACGACGACGACGACGACAAAATATTTTTTCCTCTTTGTTGCATTTCTTAACACAGACGTAGCCAAGTCAATCTGTAATAGGTTATACAGTGCGTCACACAGCCTGCACATAACCTCTATAGGTTTGGGAAAGGGAGGCTGGCAAAGCTTATAGCTGACAGTGTGTAGTGGGTAGCGATGGGATCACTCATATAAAAATTTCTGGAATAGTTGGTGTTAGAGCTGCATCTTTTTTAGATTGAAGTCAGCTGACAGATATACCTGCTTAAAGGAAGTCCCTAAAGTTAGTGAACTGCTTGTAGATGTTGACTGAAATTATTGGTATTTCGGAGCACCACTTAAATAATTTGACAGTTCATAGGCTTCCTTTACCAGAATACAGATTAGCTGGCAGTTGTCCAAGGAGTTCCTTGCGGGGTGGTGTAGTGACCATGTATGTAAAAAACAGTATTCCGTAGACGTACGGACTGCACTGGACAGACATTTTAATATTGTGCAGGGGCAGTTGAATTTAGTGAAACTAAACTTCTAAATGTTATAGTTTATAGGTCTCATAACTCTGACTTCAGAGCTAGATTGCAAGAAAAAGGATATCGGTGGATCTCCTAAATTCATATTATCTGATGCAGATTGTGTTTTTTTTTTTTCAAATAGGGTGCAGTGGAACAGTAGCACAGCCATAGACAATATTTTTATTCATTCTTCATTACTAGATGGGCATTCTGTTAGTAAAAGGGTGAATAGTCTTTCAGAATATGATGCACAAATTTTAACACTAAAAGGCTTTTGTACTCAAACGAATGTCACTTATAATTAGAAACTATGTAGGAAAGTTAATCCAACAGCACTAGTGTGTTTTTTAAACCTCGTCAAGGAACAAGAGTGGCAGGATGTTTATAGTGACGATAACACAGATGACGAATATAATGCTTTTCTTAACCCACTTCTCATACTCTTTGAGAGTTGCTTTCCATTAGAACGTTCTAAACGGGGTACCAGCAGTAAAAGACAGCCCGGATGGAAGACTTATGGGATGAGGATATCATGTAGAACAAAGGGGGAATTACGTCAAACTGTTAGAAGTAGTCACAATCAAGCTACAGTAGCCCATTACAAAACAGTAATGTAATGTGCTTAAAAATGTTATTAGGAAGGTATGTGGTATGCAAATAGAATAGCTAATTCACAGCATAAAATTAAAACCATATGGTCAGTTGTGAAGGCAGTGTCTGGTCAGCAGCACCAAGTCGACGATATAAAGTCAGTTCGTAGTAAAAATATTTCTGTTGCTGATAAATCAGATATATGTACAGTATTTATCAATCATTTTCTGAGCACTGCTGGTGAACTACATAAAAATTTACTTTCTACAGGGAATCATATAACTCTCTTGGCAGATGCCTTTCCGAGATGGATACCTGAAAGACTCCTCTGTGATACAGACAAGGTGAAGACTGAATCAACAATTAAATCACTGATGACTAAGGACACTCATTGATATGATGGAGTGCCTAGCAGAATATTAAATTACTATGCTGCGCATGTTAGTCACGTACTTAGCCATATTTGTAATTTTTCCTTTCGGAATGGTCAGTTTCCTGAACGATTAAAGTACTCACTAATCAAGCTGCTTTATAAAAAGGGAGAGAGGGATAATGTAAACAATTTTAGACCAGTTTCTGCACCATCAGTGTTTGCTAAAGTTATTGAAAAGGCTGTATATGTAAGGATAATTGCTCATTTTATATCACGCGATTTGCTATAAAATGTACAGTTCGGCTTTAGAAGTCTTTTAACAACTGAAAATGCCATATTCTCTTTTCTCTGTGAGGTAATGGATGGGTTAAACAAAAGGTTTCGAACGGTAGGCATATTTTTTGATTTAACTAAGGCATTTGAGTGTGTTGACCACAAAAAATTGCTCCAGAAGTTGGGCCATTACGGAATACGAGGAGTAGCCCACAATTGGTTCACCTCTTACTTCAGCCACAGACAGCAAAAGGTCATTATGCACAATGCTGATACTCATCATTGTGAACAATGACCTCTTGCTGTGATGTGGGGTCTGAGTGGGATACTGTCAAATGGAGGGTGCCCCAGGGATCAGTCTTGGAGCCTCTCCTGTTCCTTATTTATAGAGATGATGTGCCCTCTACCATTACGGGTGACTATAAAACATTTCTGTTTGCGGATGACTCTAGGTTGGTAGTAAAGGATGTTGTGTGCAACACTGACTGTTTCTACAGTTTCTAACACACAATTCAACAAAACCTGACGTTTTAATTTCACAGAATGGACATATGATTTGTGAAACTGAAGAGTTCAAATTTCTAGCTGTTCAGATAGTAAACTGTAGTGGAAAGCCCACGTTCAGGATCTTATTCAATGCTGCCATTTTTGTTATTCCAACAGTATTTGGAGTGAGTGATCATTCAACCCGAAAATTTGTCTACTTTGCTTATTTTCATTTGCTTATGTCGTATGGTATTATATTTTAGAGTAACTCTTCCCATTCTAAAAGGATATTTTTGCTCCGAAACGGACAGTAAGTGAGTAAGTTCGCGAACCTCTTGTCGACATCTGTTCACAAGTGTGGGTATTTTGACATTGGCCTCTTAATATATATATTGCTTACTGTCATAACTTGTTAAAAAAAATTAGCCTATTCCCAAGAATAAGCAGCTATCACTCAGTTAATACTCGGAAGAAATCAAACCTGCATTTGGTTCGGACTTTTTAACTCTTGTGCAGAAAGGTGTGCAGTATACTGCTGCATCCACTTTCAATAAGCTACCACTCGAATTAAAAAATCTTAGCAGTAATCCACGCGCTTTCGAATCTAAGCTGAAGAGGTTCCTCATGTGTCACCCCTTCCATTCTGTCGAGGAGTTCCTTGAAAAATTAAGCTGAATCTTGTTGTATTGTTGACTGCGTTTACTTAAACTCGTGGCTTGACTTTTTCGGGTTTATAAGCATTTTATTGTAACTTGACGTGTGTATCAAACATAATAAAAATAAAAACACGGAAACAAATAAGTCTTGAAAAAAGCAATTAAAATCTTATACTCTAAATCTCACGCTGTAGCAGTTTCAGTATATCTTTATTTAACACGATTCTGCTTTTGTGATTACGACAGCACTGGCCTTAATCAAATCATTCAAAAGGTAAGGTGAGTTTGTTATTTTCGAACGTCAAATCAGTGAAAACTTAGGTTGCACTCATCATAAACACGTTAAAAAACTTATCAAAAATTCAGTAGAACATAAAATCGAAGAATATCATTATCACGAACTTAGTTAATTAATTTCTTTGTAAAACATCTAAATGGGACAGTATCGCTAAATCTCGTACTTTCTCCCAATTTTCAGTTCAGTTTTGCAGGGAAGGAGAATCCACACCATCCAGCTCAACATACCTTCTACAGACGCTAGGAAGACAGGTAACAAACTGTAGTTTTGTTAATACATGCTATAGTCGAGATGATGACAAAGCGTCTGATATAAAAAGAATCATTGTAGAAATTATTTCCAACGCCTTTCATAGAATGCATCTTTTCTTGGCAGGTGATATTCTGTGTCTACATGTATAAAAATTACAAATCAGTTTGTGTGATCGTGTTTCAGTATAAAGCTTTAACATTCGAAAACAAATCAACCATAAAATTTGCTCTATCTAATGTTAATAGTTCCGGAATAAATGGCAAACAATCCTAATGACGCGACAGTAAGGATGAAACGTTTTGTATGACCATAAAACGATATTTTTATTTAGTAGAAGCAATATCCGCAGTACCATGGCAGAGGTATTTTCTTTCGAACACACACAGGATAATTTGTCGGAGGGGAAGCCGAGGAGAAATTTTATCACGCAGAACCTACGGCAATTGCGTTATTCTTACAGATGTGTAGTTGTAAGACGAAAAACAAAAAATCGTTTAGAGATGCAGTATTTCTAAACCAAAATGATTACACCAGTCAATAAAAAAAATATATTCGGTGGCTAGCAGGAATACAATTTGCCCCATTTGTCTCTACAACCCCCAACAACCGCTCGTCTAGAAGCAAAGCACAAAATATATCAGGCATATGTAGTTGAAATGACAGGCAACAGCCATCGTGACGGCCTTTCTTGTACTTTTATTGTAACCTTGTTCGTTACAAAGATATGAACGCCAGCACTTGTATTTTGTATTCGGTAATTCATTTCTCTGTTCAAGTCCTGTTCAAAAATGGATCGCAGTATACAATTGATGTCAACCTCTGCATTTTTATTGGTTTACTGTCAACTCTAGAAGGCTGGCGGGTTACGTTACCACAGGAGCCTGCATAACTAGTAGAGCCAAGTTAATTTTGTGTTACGATTTTAATAACGTCATTTAACATGGATGATACGCAGTGATTAAGTTCTTGAGCATGTCTTGAGGAAAGGAAGTCAGTTACCGAAAAAAAATGCTGTCTGAAAAATACGTATTTGCTGTTCACATTTCCGCAATGAACCAATATGTCCCCCCTGGTAGCGAAACAACATTCCCCTGATAGATTTTTTTTCTATTTTGCTTTTGTACAAATGCTATTTTGGGGGTGGTCAAGCTAAATACAATACCTCCTGTATTTCAGACAGGCTGTGATGGATTTTGTGGGTGGAAATTTAATGCGCAGTTTATGGTACACGAGGAAACTAAACCCGTACTGTTACGCAACAGAGATGAAGGCATTCCACGAAAACTCGAGAGATAGGCCACACCTTTCACAAGAGGCAGCAGGGCGCGGTGCCGAAGACGGGAGTCGTGCCGACAGACGAGCAAACGGCGACAACAACATGGGTTTCGAAAAAGACGATGGTGTGAAACCCAGCACGCGCTATTCGTCCACGGGACTCAGAGGGCGATATACACGGGTTCCCAGGTAGATGCCGTGTTTCTTTACCTCCGCAAGGCGTTCGATACAGTTCCCCACGGTCGTTTAATGAACAAAGTGGGAGCATATGGACTATCGGACCAATTGTGTGATTGGATTGAAGAGTTCCTAGATAACAGAACGCAGCATGTCATTCTGAATGGAGAGAAGTCTTCTGAAGTAAGAGTGATTTCAGGTGTGCCGCAGGAGAGTGTCGCAGGACCGTTGCTACTCACAATATACATAAATGATCTTGTGGATGACAACGGAAATTCACTGAGGCGTTTTGCGGATGATGCGGTGGTATATCGAGAGGTTGTAACAACGGAAAATTGTACTGAAATGCAGGAGGATCTACAGCGAATTGACGCATGGTGCAGGGAATGGCAATTGAATCTCAATGTAGACATGTGTAATGTGCTGCGAATACACAGAAAGAAAGATCCCTTATCATTTAGCTACAATATATCACGTCAGCAAGTGGAAGCAGTTAATTCCATAAATTATCTGGGAGTACGCATTAGGAGTGATTTAAAATGGAATGATCATATAAAGTTGACCGTCGGTAAAGCAGATGCCAGACTGAGATTCATTGGAAGAATCCTAAGGTAATGCAAACCGAACAAAAGGAAGTAGATTACAGTACGCTTGTTCGCCCACTGCTTGAATACTACTCAGCAGTGTGGGATCCGTACCAGACAGGGTTGATAGAAGAGATAGAGAAGATCCAACGGAGAGCAGCGTGCTGCGTTACGGGTTCATTTAGTAATCCCGAAAGCGTTACGGAGATGATGGATAAACTCCAGTGGAAGACTCTGCTGGAGAGACGCTCAGTAGCTCGATACGGGCTTTTGTTGAAGTTTCGAGAACATACATTCACCGAGGAGTCGAGCAGTATATTGCTCCCTCCTACGAATATCTCGCGAAGAGACCACGAGGATAAAATCAGAGAGATTAGAGCCCACACAGAAGCATACCGACAATCCTTCTTTCCACGAACAATCCGAGACTGGAATAGAAGGGAGAACCGATAGAGGTACTCAAGGTACTCTCCGCCACACACCGTCACGTGGCTTGCGGAGTATGGATGTAGATGAACGTTACCAGAAACAGCACACTGTCGCAGACAAGACGCCCAACTGCAACACTCCATCAGAAGTCGCCTCTTGTTGTCACTGCGCGACCGACTCGAACCCCAAACTAGAACGGACGAGGCTCCCTCGCAAAAAAGGATCGCCGCTGAAAGAACGGGTTTATTCGCTGCAGCGACTGCAGGATGAGGAAAACTTCACGTTCATTGCTGGAGGGGACTGCGGACGGAGTTGAAAGGAGGTATAACGAGTGATGTTGCAGCACCCTTCATTTAAGTGGCCCACTGTTCGTGATTTATAAGGGGTATTAAATGGAAGTTCAGCATGGCTACACAGACAATCAAGTTGATGTTCAACACATCTTTAAACACAGTAATTGCCTAGTGAGACTTAATGAAAGAAATCTATACACGCCCATAACATTTCTCGACCTATAAAAATCGTTTGACGGTGTAAAATGGTGCAAGACGTCCGACATTCTCAGAAAAATGCGAGTAAGCTACGGGAAAAGACAGGTCATATATGGTTCAAATGGCTCTAAGCACCACGAGACTTACCTTCTGAGGTCATCAGTCCCCTAGAACTTAGAACTACTTAAACCTAACTAACCTAAGGACATCACTCACATCCATGTCCGAGGCAGGATTCGAACCGGCGACCGTTGCGGTCGCGCGGTTCCAGACTGCAGCGCCTAGAACCGCTCGGCCACACCGGCAGGCTTAGAGCAATACTTTTCATGTAATGTCTTAAGTGTCTTGCTTAATTAATGATACTTCCGTTACACTTATTGGTCGTTTCTTTAACGCTTACATCACTACTTGAGTAATTAATTATCTTTCATACAAAATTAACCACTTAATGCCGGACCTCGCGAATCCCCATCATACTAGTGGGATTCTGATAAGTGTAAGGTTAACTATTTTCGAGAGCCTTAGCGGGTAGCTGCAGTTCTGCACGAAACTATCAACGCTCTTCTGATGTGCTGACATAAAAACTTATCTTGACGCAAGAGAGATCTTACATGTCATTCTCCACGGTCGTCGCCACAAAGCAAAACTCTGATGCGTTTGATTCCTTTCACGCTTGGGAATACTCCGCAACTGCTAACTCCACGTTGTGATGTTCGAAAACTCTTCCTGCACCACATCCGTGTTCGTTGTCTCCTCCCATGGGAGGTTAGAGTTAGTGACTCTGAAGGTCAATACATTACTTATGCATCGCGTTTCTGTCAATCTGAATGACACATCGAGCCGTTGTACCATAGTAGTAACTTACGATCTCCTAATGAAGGCGTGCATAGGCTGCACATCGGTTTGTGTTCTCTGCCTGGAAATAATAATGGAGAGGCTGAAAATACCGGCTCTCATCCGTCCGGACAAGAGTGTGTGGACCTTGCAATTCTCCTAAAGGCGTTGGAAGGCATCCAGGAAACAACCACAGGTTTGCGAAAAGCCGCGAGCTCTCCAGACTCAGACAAATTGCACACACAAATTCGAACGTCGCTTCAAAAGCGTGACTGTCGTTGCACGCCAACCAACCGCAGCAGCTGCTGCAAGTCTCACAACCGCATCAAATCCGAGATGCAGCAGTAACCGCTGTACGTGAATTACAGAGACAGAAGAAAAGTGCGATTGCAGTAAATCCACTCGTAGTATGACTCGTAGGATTTGCCCATCACAGTTCTCACCCGCAGGCGCCGTTTAAAGCTAAAGTGGCACAAGCCGCCAAGCTGAGCGAGACGCTACATAGATAAGCTTCATTTGGAACTTCTGAAACCATTGGGAAAAGTGGCAACCGAACGATTGTTGAAGTTGGGTTCTAGAATCTATGATCAGTAGTCATACAAGTAGTATTATACGATGCATACAATTGGTAAAAACGTGTAGAAACCACTGTTGCTATGTGATCGGAGGCTTTCCCGGATTATGTGTTGTTTCCAGGGCTCTCGGGTGTCCAACCGGATGTGATCGTTGAAGTCCCACGATATTTCGGCGAATAACCTTTCCGCCATCATCAGGTGGTTCTGATGGAACCAACTGATGATGGCGGAAAGGTTATTCGCCGAAATATCGTGGTATTTACACGATCGCATCCGGCTGGGCACCCGAGAGCCCTGGGAACATCACTGTTACTGTTTTTAAATATATGTGCGATTATTTTACAGCGTGAATTATATTACTGCACCAGGTTTTTTCTCATAGAGACGAAAAACATTGGTTACAACTGCACCTACCACTTGTCCGTACATACTTGGACTCAAGGAAGCAGCGGACCGCCGGGTGCTGCGTTCTCTTGACACAATGAAGTAACACCGCCTTCCCTCGGCTCACTCGGAATGGGAATCAAGCTGCACGTCAGTCCATTCCAGCGCACATGCACACTGGCTCTTTCAACGGAAACGGCAAAGAAACGGAAAACGGTCTCTAAAACGCCTCGAAAACGGGTGAGGGATTGGCAGTGTCTGCATAAAGTTTAGAAAACTATCCCTGTAATTGCTTAAAAGCCACAACAAATTCTTCAAAATTAGCGTTTTATTTAATGCCAGTGAGCTCAGAAAACTGGATGGTGGGATTTTCTTGCCATAATTTGTCCCTTCCACAATATGATTTTCTTTTTAAATGTGTCCCCCTCAAATCGGAAATAAGCTGTTTTTCACCTTGCAGTGGCTTACCGTGTGCAGTATACAGTCACGTCCACATAAAATACAAGATCTGCAGACAATTCTGCGGGTTCTAATTTTCGTTCCTACTTTCCTTTTACTTCGCCAATTCATGAATAGCGGGTTTTTAATCGACAAATCGTTCCAGGTACATCCCTTCACTTATACAACATAATTTGATAATTTACATTAATATACAGTCTGGACAGAAAGTCTGGAAAACTTGTAAAAGTGTTGCGGTGTAGGATGTACTTACTTATTTTTTTTTTATTTGTTTATTTCATAAGTGAAGAAGACCTGCTGCCTGTTATTATACAGCAGGTCATATTTTCTGATTTACATGTTATACCTGTATAATACAAAATATATATATATATATATATATATATATATATATATATATATATATATATATAATTTTGTTTAAACTTGGTGCTAACCTAGATAATGATAGGTTGTGCTGAGATGTTATCATTAAGAAAATAATTCGATACGTAACGCCGTTTCCGAGTTAATTGGTATTTAAGTTAGCCGATCAGGCCGTTGCTCGCCGATTGAAACGACCAGCCAGATACATTTAGTGTGACTATTCTCACAGCGTAGAAATGGCTCTGAGCACTCTGGGACTTAACAGCTGAGGTCATCAGTCCACTAAACTTAGAACAACTAAAACCTAACGACATCACACACATCCATGCCCGAGGCAGGATTCGGACCTGCTAGCGTAGCAGCAGTGCCGTTCCGGACTGAAGCGCCTAGAACCACTCGGTCGCCGCGGCCGGCTCTCACAGCGTAGACGATCGTTGCTCAGCTTTTGGCTCGGCTTCGATCCTTACTACCGTCCCATGTCCAATTTTTGTATCGCTCTCTTGTGCGATTTAAGGCAAACGGACACTGGACTTGTGAGCTTACTTTCATGGGCAAATAGCGAATGGTAAACAGCGCTGATATCATGATTCTGCCAAACTAAAGAACCTAGTTTGTAATTAAATAAACAACAATACAGTCAAATTGCGGTGTGTTCGTTTAAAAACTTTGTCGCCTGTTCGTGGTTTCACCGTCCTGCAGTCAGTTTCCCTAATGTTTACGACAGTAGCAATCTAACAGCCATCCAGCTTCGGCGTTTCCAAGGTGCGCGATCCATGCTTGTGTGTGGTATTATTTTGCTTTCTCATATTTTCGATGTAACTGAGCAACTGTCACACTATCAATATGTTTTGTCAGAGATATAGTATTTTATTGAATGTAAAATTTACGGATATCCTTTTTTCTGCATAATCTATCCGTTAACGATTTTGGCAAAGCTGTCAATATATTTTTATTTCGAAATTCAGTTTTTACGTTTTAAAATATTGTTTGATTTCTTTTAGGATATGTATAAATGTTTATCTATTCCAGAATATTCATACAGTCTCCATTTTCTGTTCTGTGAGGAACTGAGATTACTATCTATGTCTACTGCAGAATGTCGTTTTCCTCTTGATCGCCTGCTACACAGAATAATCAAAAGTGTAAATTAAAATTATTATTTGTACTTGTGTCAAAGTTGCGGAGAAAAAATCCTTTATTTGTGTTGACATGTTTTGGACATAACGTCCATTACCAAATCGTCACCTTCATGGTACGAGCGCATATACAAACGGCCATAATCAGCACAGCACTAGGACAATTTTTCCTGGTGCTCTTTTGGCAAGAAGCAGTAATAATACCGGGTGATCAAAAAGTCAGTATAAATTTGAAAACTGAATAAATCACGGAATAACGTAGATAGAGAGGTACAAATTGATACACATGCTGGGAATGACTTAACGTTTAATTAGAACCAAAAAAATACAAAAGTTCAAAAAATGTCCGACAGATCGCGTTTCGTATGATCAGAATAGCAATAATTAGCATAACAAAGTAAGGCAAAGCAAAGATGACTTTATTTACAGGAAATGCTCAATATGTCCACAATCATTCCTCAACAATAGCTGTAGTCAAGGAATAATGTTGTGAACAGCACTGTAAAGCATGTCCAGAGTTATGGTGAGGCATTGGCGTCGGATGTTGTCTTTCAGCATCCCTAGAGATGTCGGTCAATCACGATACACTTGCGACTTCAGGTAACCCCAAAGCCAATAATCGCACGGACTGAGGTCTGGGGACCCGGGAGGCCAAGCATGTCGAAAGTGGCGGCTGAGCACACGACCATCACCAAACGACGAGCGCAAGAGATCTTTCACGTGTCTAGCAACATGGGGTGGAACGCCATCCTGCATAAACATCGTACGTTCCAGCAGGTGTTTATGAGCCAGGCTGGAGATGATGAGATTCTGTAACACATCTGCGTATCTCTCACCCGCCACGGTAGCACTTTTGCTGTCCAGCGCAATCTGTCGGACATTTTGTGAACTTTGTTTTTTTTTTTTTTTTGTTCTAATAAAACCCCATGTCATTCCAAGCATGTGTGTAAATTTTTACCTCTCTATTTACATTATTCCGTGGTTTATTAAGTTTTCAAATTTATACTGACTTTTTGATCACTCGGTACATTGTAGATGAGTGTACGTATTTTTTTGCCGATCTTGGTTATTTGCAAATGGATTGGTTGTATCATGTGCAAGTACTTGCGATGAAGGAAATGGATTGATCATGGGCGTCGTGTACTAAATAAGTCACCGCAAGTAAAGAGCTCGCCGCAACTCCCAGAGGATTACAAACGGTTTTAATCAGATCTGCTGACCCATTTTTCTTGTATCATGCTGGAGGTTCACAAAAAGTGTAGATGTTTGATTGGATCTGTTATTGGTCAACGGGTTGGGTACATTACAAAACAATTTTTACTAATGGCTGTAGGTGTTCTACCTCATATTGGCGTGTGAATCTGGCGCAGCAAAGTGTGTGTGTGTGTGTGTGTGTGTGTGTGTGTGTGTGTGTGTGTGTGTGTGTTCAGGCAGGAGGGTCGCCGCACAAAGCTGCCATTGTGCGTGTCGGAAGCGTCTCCAGATACGGCTGGCCCACTGCTTCCTGCGAGATGCCTTCTGCACACCTGGAGGACTACACGGCGTGAACCTTAAAGCCCCGGGAAACACGCACACCAAGCGCTAAACTTACTGTGCTCACGGCTTTGCTACTTCCACAAATATGGCGAACGTGCAACTACGCAAATCTGTCCTACTATAATCGTTTCCGGAAGCATAATACACAACTGGCCATTAAAATTGCTACACCACGAAGATGATGTGCTACAGACGCAAAATTTAACCGACAGGAAGAAGTTGCTGTGATGTGCAAATGATTAGCTTTTCAGACCATTCACACAAGGTTGGTACCTACAACGTGATGACATGAGGAACGTTTCCAACCGGTTTATCATACACAAACAGCAGTTGACCGGCGTTGCCTGGAGAACAGTTGTTGTGATGCCTCGTGTAAGGAGGAGAAATGCGTACCATCACGTTTCCGACTTTGATAAAGGCCGGATTGTAGCCTATCGCGATTGCGTTTATCGTATCACGTTGGTCGACATCCAATGACTGTTAGTAGAATATGGAATCGATGGGTTCAGGAGGGTAATACGGAACGCAGCGCCGTGCTGGATCCCAACGGCCTCGTATCACTAGCAGTCGAGATGACAGGCATCTTATCGGCATGGCTGTAACGGATCGTGCAGCCACGTCTCGATTCCTGAGATGGGGACGTTTGCAAGACAACAACCAGCTGCACGAACATTTCGACGAAGTTTGCAGCAGCATGGACTATCAGCTCGGAGACCATGACTGCCGTTACGCTGCATCACAGACAAGAGCGCCTGCGATGGTGTACTGAACGACGAACCTGGGTGCGCGAATGGCAAAACGTCATTTTTTCGGATAATTCCAGGTTCTGTTTACAGCATCATGATGGTCGCATCCGTGTTCGGCGACACCGCGGTGAACGCACTTGGAAACGTCCATTCGCCATCGCCATACTAGCGTATCAACCGGCGTGATGGTATGGGGTGCCATTGGTTACACGTCTCGGTCACCTCTTGTCAGCACTGACGGCACTTTGAACAGTGGACATTACATTTCACATGTGTTACGACCTGTGGCTCTACCTTTCATTCGATCCCTGCGAAACCCTACATTTCAGCAGGATAATGCACGACCGCATGTTGCAGGTCCTGTACGGGCCTTTCTGGATACAGAAAATGCTCGACTGCTGCCCTGGCCTTCACGTTCTCCACATCTCTCACCAATTGAAAACATCTGGTCAATGGTGGCTTCGCAACTGACTCATCACAATACGCCAGTCACTACTCTTGATGAGCTGCGGTATCGTGTTGAAGCTGCATGGGCAGCTTACCTGTAGACGCCATCCAAGCTCTGACTCAATGCCCATGCGTATCAAGGCCGTTATTAAGGCCAGAGGTGGTTGTTCTGGGAACTGATTTCTCAGGACCTATGCACCCAAATTGCATGAAAATGTAATAACATGTCAGTTCTAGTATAATATATTTGTCCAATGAATACCCGTTTATTATCTGCATTTCTCCTTGGTGTAGCAATTTTAATTGCCAGTAGTGTATAACGTGAATAGGTAAACAGATTGTTCTTTTGACGTACAATGTAGTGACACTTTAAGGCTGTCATTGTTTTGTATTAGTTTACAATTGGTAGCTTACCACCTTCCTCTTACAACCTCCGTTTATATCAGATGATGTTCTTTGAGAGAAACATCCGCCTCCTGTTCAATTAGGAATTTATACAAACAGAATTATTTGCCCCCGCTCTCAGAGAAAGGGGCTGAAACAAAGGTAAGGTGAAGTCAGCGGCTAGGCCGATAGAACCATAGTATCTGGAGTATTTGAATATTCTTTAACATTCGTTAGGAATGAATGCCAGCGGCATCTAAATGCATTGGAGAGCCATCCTGATTTGTGACCTCTTAACCGCTGGCCATAGCTATTACAGAGCGCGTTCACGAGTCACTGGTTTGCGTTCCGTACGTATTTAGTAGAGCTGAAGTGACGTGACATGCTGGCCCCATCGCGAGTGTCTAGGATTCGCTTCTGGTGGGGTCGTAGTTTGTTACTGACCAATCCTCCCTGCAAATAGTATTACTTCCCATCACCCACACTTTTAGTGTGACACAGTTGGTTCAAATGGCTCTGAGCACTATGGGACTTAACTTCTAAGGTCATCAGTCCCTTAGAACTACTTAAACCTAACTAACCTAAGGACATCACACATATCCACTCCGGAGGCAGGATTCGAACCTGCGACCGTATCGGTCGCGCTGTTCCAGACTGTAGCGTCTAGAACCGCTCGGCCACTTCGGCCGGCTGTGACACAGTATCATTGACTTTTAGTAGTAGTAGTAGTAGTAGTAGTAGTAATAACAAAGACCTTTAGATCAGTATTTAGATCACTATCGCGTAATTTCCAGGTAATTGCAATTCCTTAAATGTAAATCTGAAGTTGGACAGGGGAAGACAGGAAAGCAACGGGAAGGGAATCACTGCTGTTAGCTGCATTGCGGCATTACGTGAAATCCGCGACGACGAGTGAAAGTGTGTACCGGACCGGGATTCGAACCCGGGATTTCCTGCTTACCAGGCAGGTGCGGAAACCACTGCGCCATCCGGGACACAGTGTTATCGCAGCGGCACAGACTATCTCGTCTCGCCTCACAGCCGATCCAGACTTGCATCTAGTGCCACCTATCCTCAGCCCCTGTCCATATTCGCTCTTCCGAGATTCCCGCAGGAGGTCGGATGCATTTGTGCATCCATACTAAAGAAGGTGGTTTCATTGCCCAGCTAGGCCTATCAGGTTATATGAATGTATCGTGATTGTTCTTTCGGACATATAATCACAATTCCTCTTCCTCTTCTTCTTCGTATTAACCCCGCCTAGTATGCAGCGCGCTCTCACTCTCACACACATTATATATACTCCTGGAAATTGAAATAAGAACACCGTGAATTCATTGTCCCAGGAAGGGGAAACTTTATTGACACATTCCTGGGGTCAGATACATCACATGATCACACTGACAGAACCACAGGCACATAGACACAGGCAACAGAGCATGCACAATGTCGGCACTAGTACAGCGTATATACACCTTTCACAGCAATGCAGGCTGCTATTCTCCCTTGGAGACGATCGTAGAGATGCTGGATGTAGTCCTGTGGAACGGCTTGCCATGCCATTTCCACCTGGCGCCACAGTTGGACCAGCGTTCGTGCTGGACGTGCAGACCGCGTGAGACGACGCTTCATCCAGTCCCAAACATGCTCAATGGGGGACAGTTCCGGAGATCTTGCTGGCCAGGGTAGTTGACTTACACCTTCTAGAGGACGTTGGGTGGCACGGGATACATGCGGACGTGCATTGTCCTGTTGGAACGGCAAGTTCCCTTGCCGGTCTAGGAATGGTAGAACGATGGGTTCGATGACGGCTTGGATGTACCGTGCACTATTCAGTGTCCCCTCGACGATCACCAGAGGTGTACGGCCAGTGTAGGAGATCGCTCCCCACACCATGATGCCGGGTGTTGACCCTGTGTGCCTCGGTCGTATGCAGTCCTGACTGTGGCGCTCACCTGCACGGCGCCAAACACGCATACGACCATCATTGGCACCAAGGCAGAAGCGACTCTCATCGCTGAAGACGACACGTCTCCATTCGTCCCTCCATTCACGCCTGTCGCGACACCACTGGAGGCGGGCTGCACGATGTTGGGGCGCGAGCGGAAGGCGGCCTAACGGTGTGCGGGACCGTAGCCCAGCTTCATGGAGACGGTTGCGAATGGTCCTCGCCGATACCCCAGGAGCAACAGTGTCCCTAATTTGCTGGGAAGTGGCGGTGCGGTCCCCTACGGCACTGCGTAGGATCCTACGGTCTTGGCGTGCATCCGTGCGTCGCCGCGGTCGGGTCCCAGGTCGACGGGCACGTGCACCTTCCGCCGACCACTGGCGACAACATCGATGTACTGTGGAGACCTCACGCCCCACGTGTTGAGCAATTCGGCGGTACGTCCACCCGGCCTCCCGCATGCCCACTATACGCCCTCGCTCAAAGTCCGTCAACTGCACATACGGTTCACGTCCACACTGTCGCGGCATGCTACCAGTGTTAAAGACTGCGATGGAGCTCCGTATGGCACGGTAAACTGGCTGACACTGACGGCGGCGGTGCACAAATGCTGCGCAGCTAGCGCCATTCGACGGCCAACACCGCGGTTCCTGGTGTGTCCGCTGTGCCGTGCGTGTGATCATTGCTTGTACAGCCCTCTCGCAGTGTCCGGAGCAAGTATGGTGGGTCTGACACACCGGTGTCAATGTGTTCTTTTTTCCATTTCCAGGAGTGTATATATTCTGCTGCATCCTCTTTCAATAACGTAACACTCGAATTCAAAAATCTTAGCAGTAATGCACGCGCTTTCAAATCGAAACTGGAGAGTTTCCTCATGGGTCACTCCTTCTATTCTGTCGAGGAATTCCTTGAAAAATTAAGCTGAATGCTATGTTACATTGTTGATTGCGTTTACTTAAACTTATGGCTTGACTTTTTATTTTATCTGTTACTACTTTTATGTTGCAATTTCAAATACTGACACGTTCCATGGCCTTGGAAACTTGCTCCTCAATTTGGTCCTACGGAACTAGACGTGTAAGTAAGTAAGTAAATAACAAATGCTCTGTCTGTGTGAGCGCATAAATGAGACGGAACGATGTTTCTTTCAGTCGTTTGGCCTATTTTTGAGGAAGTCTGTCTTCAGTTATTTTCTTAGTGTAGGTTCGTTGCCTTTCTGTCTTTTCTCACTCTTCTGGTTCTGTTTGTATTTTTAGTTGGTAGCGGTGTATGGTCAGTGTCGAATATAGTGGAAAGAATTGGGTGAGGAGAGAGAGAGAGAGAGAGAGAGAGAGAGAGAGAGGAAAGGCGTGCGCGCACTTCTTCGTACGTGCGCTGCCTCCGCGTGCTGCCTTAAAAAACTATACTTAAGTTTTACTATTTTTAGTACTCGCAAGAAATACTATTTAGTATGTTCACCTATTGAAATTGTAACTGTTTACTGCATATTTCCTAATGATATTACTTGGAATCTCGTGAGTATACAGGGTGAGTCACCTAACGTTACCGCTGGATATATTTCGTAAACCACATCAAATACTGACGAACCGATTCCACAGAACGAACGTGAGGAGAGGGGCTAGTGTAATTGTTTAATACACACCATACAAAAATGCACGGAAGTATGTTTTTTTAACACAAACCTACGTTTTTTTTTAAAATGGAACCACGTTAATTTTGTTAGCACATCTAAAGATACAAACAAATACATAATCAGTGCCGTTTGTTGCATTGTGAAATGTTAATTTCATCCGGAGATATTGTAACCTAAAGTTGACGCTTGAAACATTGTCCTCACTTCATTGCAGGGGCCCAAACAGCTGCAACATACATCGCGTTTCTACAGAATGATCTGCCAACGTTGCTCGAAAATGTCCCACTGGAAACGCGTCGACGTATGTGGTATCAGCATGATGGTGCACCTGTACCTTGCGCAATTAACACTAGGCTGACCCTTGACAGGATGTTCGACGGGCGTTTCATAGGACGTGGAGGACGCATAAATTGACTAGCCCGTTCTCCTGATCTTACACCTCTGGACTTCTTTCTGTGGGGTACGTTAAAGGAGAAGGTGATGTGCCTACAACCCCAGAGGATATGAAACAACGTATTGTGGCAGCCTGCGGCGACATTACACCAGTTGTACTGTGGCGTGTACAACATTCATTACGCCATAGATTGCAATTGTGTGCAGCAAATGATGGCCACCACATTGAACATCTATTGGCCTGAGATGTCGGGACACACTCTATTCCACTCCGTAATTGAAAACGGAAACCACGTATGTACGCGTACCTCACCCCTCATGGTAATGTACACGTGCGTCAGTGAAAAAGACCAATAAAAAGGTGTTAGCATGTGGACGTAACGTGCTGTTCCAGACTCTTCTGTACCTAAGGTCCATCACCGTTCCCTTTGGATCCCTACGTAATTCGGTGCTCTCAGATACACACGATCGAACAGCGGAGGAGTGGTACTCAAGAGTCAGCTTTAGGTTACAATATCTCCGGATGTAATTAACATTTTACAATGCAACCAACGGCACTGATTACGTATTTGTTTATATTTTCAGATGTGCTAACAAAACTAACGGGGTTACATTTAAAAAAAACGTAGGTTTGTGTTAAGAAACATACTTCCGTGCATTTTTTTATGGTTTGTATTAACCAATTACACTAGCCCCTCTCCTCACGTTCGGTCTGTGGAATCGATTCGTCAGTATTTGTTGTTGTTTACGAAATATATCCAGCGGTAATGTTAGGTGGTTCTGAGCACTATGTGACTTAACATCTGTGGTCATCAGTCCCCTAGAACTTAGAACTACTTAAACCTAACTAACCTAAGGATGTCACACACATCCATGCCCGAGGCAGGATTCAATCCTGCGACCGTAGCAGTCGCGCGGTTCCGGACTGAGCGCCTAGAACCGCGAGACCACCGCGGGCGGCTAATGTTAGGTGACTCACCCTGTATAAGTAGGCTTGTACTAAGGGAGGAAGAGTTCTAGAGGTTCAGAAGCATTCAGTTCTACACTGTACCTCTGAGGCAATCGACTGGGTATTACTGGATACATACTACTACTTTCTTACTTTATTTTGGTACGCATGTATCGCAGTCACAGGTGTATCGGAATGAAGACCAGAACAACAACAACAACCACATTACAGAATCGCCCAGTACCCTGTGCCGAATCTTATACACACACGAAGCGGACGGGGAGTGACTGAGTACAAGCGTCGGGTAGGGGGCTGCCGTGGCCTGGTAGGCAAGACGCGCCGGCAGCCGCAGACGGGCGGAGGCAGGGCAGGCCTGCAGCAGAGGCCCGTTACGCGGCGCGCCGGGACAGGGCAAGTGGCACACCGCCTGGCCCCGAGCCGAGCCGGGCTGCGCCGAGCTGAGCGCAGCTGAACGGAGGCTCCACTGCTGCTAGTGGCAGGCAGTATCGTGCCTTCTCGAACGACCGCCGCACCACGTGTGGAGAGACTCGGACCGGATCTTGCCCGAGGGTTGTGGTCTACGAGGGTCACCCGGACTGCAAAGGACGTCAACGCATAAGCTCTTATCCCTTGAGCTTTTAGGTTTGTCATTCATTCTGCCTTAACCAAGTGGGTCTACGGTAGTATCACAGACGTCTGGAAGGGTGAGGGTGAGGGTAAGGGTGAGGGGTGAGGGAGAGGGATGGGTGGGGGGAGAGGGGAGTGCAAGAAGGGACACTTGGCCGCTCTTGGAATCTGGGATACGGATGTTATTCATTACATAATGTCCACTGACTTCTGAAAACTATTGTCTGCAATTCTCCACTGTCCAGATCACATTAATGTCACCATTAGTCAACAGCCTGAATAACCACCTTTTGCAGCGAGAACCAAAAATCAAATGGTACAGAGCACTATGGTACGTAACATCTGAGGTCATCAGTCCCCTAAGGACATCACATACATCCATGCCCGAGGCAGGATTCGAACCTGCGACTGTAGCGGTCGCGCGGTTCCGGACTGTAGCGCCTAGAACCGATCGGCAGCAAGAACCGCAGTGAGGTTCAGGAAGGTAGCGCCGCACACTGTATACTTCATCCTCATTTATCCTCAGAGGAGAGCGAACAATTTACAAACTTACCCGTTTCGTTGGCCCGAAAGGCAATGATTATGCCCTTTTCGGCATCGGATAAATAGATAAATCGCTCCGTTCCCGCATTACGACAACGGCTGCAATGCATTCCACATGCCCAAATGCCCAACTCCCCCTCTCTTCCTCCCCCCCCCCCCCCCACCGCCAATCGCTTTATACACGCTACGTTGCTAGTCTGAGTTGCACGTTGTCGTTGATCATATGCAGTCATCACATTAATTTCTTTGTTTTAAGTTCCTATGGGACCAAATTGCTAAGGTCATCGATCCCTAGGCTTACACACTACTTAATCTAAGTTAAACTACAACACACACCCACCCATGCCCGAGGGAGGACTCGAACCTCCGACGGGGGGGGGGGGGGGGGGGGCGCGAACTGTGACGAGATGCCCCAGACCGCGCGGCTACCCCGTGCAGCAGGTCTGTTGCACTTGGTCCGTCAATATAAGGATGATTATGGTGGCTGTGCATGCCGCTGGCGTTGTCACACGAAGTCCTGTATGTGCTCGATTGGAAGTGCGCCTGGTAATTGAGCAGGTCAAGGCAACATGACGCACTGTATAGTATGTTGGGATATAACAGTGGTTTGTGGGAGAGCGTTATCCTGTTGGAAAATACCCCATGGAATGCTGTTCATGAATGGCAGCAGAACAGGTTGACTCTCCCGACTGACGTACACATTTGCAGTCAGGTGCGAGTTCCAGATATCATATGAAATCCCATACCCAGACCATAACTCCAGGTGCAGGTCCAGTGTCTCACGCATGCAGATATGTTGGCTGCTGGTGCTCAGATATCAGCCTCCTAACCAACACACGGCCATCACTAGCAAAGCGGCAGACTCAGCTTTCATCAGAAAACAAAACAGACCTCCATTCCGCCTTCCAGTGAGCTCTCGCTTGACAGCACTGAAGTCGTAAACGGCGGTAGTTTGAGGTCGCGGAAGGCATGCTTCTGAATGTGAATTGTCCTTGAAGCAACCGATTTGTAAAAGTTCGTTGTGTTTCTGTGGTACCTACTGCTGCTCTAATCACTGTTGCAGTCGTGCCAGAGCCATACGCCAAATCCGGAGCCCGGTCTTCTTGCGACCGTACATTCCCGTTACCACCGCTGCCAGCAATCATGTACAGTAGTTACATTCCTGCCAAGTCTTTCTGCATACTGCGGAAGCAACGTCCAGTTTTTCGTAGCCCTATCACGCGTCTTCCTTCAAACTCAGTGAGGATTTGGTAATGGCGTCTTTGTCGCCTTGTAGTCATTCTTGGTTAACGTCAACTCACCACGCCCAATATCAAAGGTAACTGACAACATCGTTACAGCGTGTATTTAAAGTAAACCTGATTTGCATCCTCATAGTGGCACTATTAGCGCCACTGTTATGTGACTGTCACGACATTTGAATAGACATCTTTCAGACATTGAAACACGCCTACCAACTTTCGTTAATGTCGCAGAATACATTTAAATTTCACTAATATACAACAAAATGGATCGAATACTGTAAACAAGTCGAAGAGCCAAGTTAAAGTCAGCCATGTACGCTTCATAAGAGTGCACACTGAATCAAAGTACAGTGGTAGCAAAATGTGATGCATTTTCTTGACAACTGAGCTGGTAACTGACAGACACCTAGAAGTGGCAGCATCTGTGGCAGCAACACGTGTGACGTGCGTAATATTAATTACTGCCCGCAAGATTCTCAACTGAACCAGCCACCCGCGCTGGTTCCCACGGTTGAGGCACTGTAGCTACGGCTGAACAATTTGGCTGGTATAGAGGTGATAAATTACGAACAAAAACTTTCTCGTCAATCGGTCCATTAGTGAAGAGTGTATCAAAATCCCTACATTAATTCCTCAACTTAGTCTGAACACACAGACAGAAACCGCTGCTTTTGAATTTAATTTGCAGCAAGTATAGAATCAGCATCAGCCGAGCGAATAGCGGTGTGAGTTATACGTGTTGGTTTGGGATACACTGCTGGTCTGACATACCACATCCGTGGCGTCGACATGATACTGACCGTATGTTCAGATGTTGCATATGATGTTCTTGAAATGTGCTGTGGCATACGTCGTCACTAATTACTATAGTATAGAAACGATTTACCTGAAAAATTGATGCATAGGTTAAACTGCTGCAGTGCCCGAAAGGAAATCTCGTAAACGTAGCCGGCCGGGGTGGCCGAGCGGTTCTAGGCGCTACAGTCTGGAACCGCTTGACCGCTACGGTCGCAGGTTCGAACCCTGCCTCGGGCATGGCTGTGTATCATGTCCTTAGGTTAGGTTAGTTAGGTTTAAGTAGTTCTAAGTTCTAGGGGACTGATGACCTCAGCAGTTAAGTCCCGTAGTGCTCACTGCCATTTGAACCATTTTAGTAAACGTACAGTCAAATGGCAAAAGTGTTTCGGAGCTATTTGACTTTAATAACAGTTATGAGTACAGTGGTTTCTACCTTTCACGACCAAAGGTGCACATAGCTACAGACGGAGTTATGCGGGCACAAATTTATGTAGTTGTAGCGTGAACTCCAAAACCTTTGTGCTGTTCGGGAAGGTTAAAAATAATATTTTGACTAGCACAGCAAAACATGACCATTCCACTCTTATGACGTCTCACGCTCACATAGGGACTTAGACTCAGTTTAGTTGTCTTACACGCTGCTGTTTGCTCCGACAGATCGATGTGCGAGTAGGTCTGTCAGCGTGCCCTAGTGACCTGTTACCAACAGATGCGTGATTGGTTTACTTTCCGAAGAGCGTAATTGCAGAATGATCAGCCGCAGTACGAGTCTTGAGGTCACCCTTGCAACAGTTGCTCAACAGTCTCATTCTGAGAAGGCAGAACCGGTTATAGCAATGTTAACCTGTTGGTGGGGAAGGGCGTATTCCACACCGACCGTGTTAGCTTGAGATGCATCCTACGCAGCGAGCATTACGCTTTTAGTTTTGTGGGCTTCTTTGTTTACATCGGTTCTTTAACTGGAAATAATTACGTTTATGTAGGCCTATATACTACGTAGGCTACCAGCGTATGAATGTAGTAGTAGTAGTAGTAGTAGTATTCACCCCTCGATTATTTTTACAAGGACATTGGCTTCATCCAAGTATTCCCGTTTCAAGAAGCAGAAAAGAAATTCATACATGCAGACATTTACATAGTCACTGGTCTAGTTCGACAAGAACTGGAGATGTAGTCGACCTTGCCCTCATCGTAACAACCATCCCGGCATTTGACTGAGGTAATTTACGGCAACCGTTTTTCACCAAACCCCTGCTTTGTATTATCTAACAAGAGTACCATCACACCTCTTAATCATGGATTTTGTTGAGTCTTACGTATGTTACAGACTGACTTGTCTTGAGTATCCGGCTAGGCTTCTCATGATACGGCCCCTAATTTCAGAGAAAATCAATGCTGTATTATGCGTTCTGTTCTAGACTTGTAACGTAAGCCATCTTTCGACTAAGCCAAAGTAGCGCAGCAGTAATGTCCACAGCTATCACGCAAACGATACAGGTTCAAATACGGCTTGTGTTTTTTATCGTACAAAATATCATTAAATACACTGAAGAACCAAAGAAACTGGCACATCTGTCTAACATCGTGTAGGGACCACGCGAGCACGCCCAAGTACCACAACACAACGTGGCACGGACTCGTCTAATGTCTGAAGTAGTGCTGGAGTGAACTGACAAAATGAATCCTGCGGGCTGTGCGTAAGTCCTTAAGAGTACGAGGGGGTTGAGATCTCTTCTGAACAGCACGTTGCAAGGCATCGCAGATATTCTCAGTAACGTTCACGTCCGGAGAGTTTGGTGGCCAGCGGAAGAGTTAAAACTCAGAAGTGTGTTCCTGGAGCCACTCTGTAGCAATTCTGGACTTGCGGGGTGTCGGATTGTCCTCCTGGATTTGGCCAAGTCCGTCGGAATGCAAAATGGACACGAAAGGATGTAGGTGATCATACAGGATGCTTACGGATGTATCACCAGCCAGAGTCGCATCTAGACGTAACAGGAATCCCACATTATTCCAACTGCACGCGCCCCACACCATTACAGAGCCTCCACCAGCTTGACATGCTGACATGCAGGGCCCATAGATTCATGGACTGTCTCCGTACCTGTACACGTCCATCTGCCCAATACAATTTGAAACGAGACTCGTCCGACCAGGCAACATGTTTCCAGTCATCAACAGCTCAGTGTCGGTGTTGACAGTCCCAGGCGAGGCATAAAGCTTTGTGTCGTGCAGTCATCACGGGTACACCCCTATCGATGATGTTCCGTTGAATGGTTCGCACGCTGGCATTGTTTGATGGCCCAGATTGAAATCTGCAGCATTTTTGTCACGTTGAACGATTCTCTTCAGTCGTCCTTGAATCCGTTCTTGCAGCATCTTTTTCCAACCACAGCGATGTCCGAGATTAGATTTACCGGATTCCTGATATTCATGGTACACTTGTCAAATGGTCGTAAAGGGGAAAACCCCTACTTCATCGCTACCTCGGAAATTCTGTGTACTATCACACGTGCGCTGGCTATGACACCACGTACAGACTCACTTAAATCTTGATAACCTGTCAGTGTAGCAGCAGTAACCGATCTAACAACTGTGCCAGACGCTTGTTGTCTTATATTGGCGCTGCCGACTGCAGCGCCGTATTTTGCCTTTTTACATATCTCTGTATTTGGATACCCATGCCTAAATCAGTTTCTTTGGCGCTTCATTGTAGATGAAAGACAAGCATGGACCTGTCCCCTACAAGGTATTCCACCGATATGCACTCTACTTCGCCAATCCTGTGATGTTCATTTTCACAGGCAAGTTATAATCCCATCTTGTTGAAGGCTAATTGAGAAACCGCCCCGAAGGAAGATTCCATAAAAACAAGTCCTTCAAATCTCCATCGGTTTAGTACATCTGCTTTCACAAGAATCATTAAATACGCACGTTTCGCTTCGAAGAAAGAACCATGTTTTTGAATTTAAGCTAGCTGGGATTTTCTGGTATCGCTTTTGAAAAATCCGTGTGCCAGAAAGACAGTAGCTTCCATTAAATGTACTTAGTGCTAGGCGCGCAGTCCGGAACCGTGCGACTGCTACGGTCACAGGTTAGAATCCTGCCTCGGGCATGGATGTGTGTGATGTCCTTAGGTTAGTTAGGTTTAAGTAGTTCTAAGTTCTATGGGACTAATGACCACAGCAGTTGAGTCCCATAGTGCTCAGAGCCATTTGGACCATTTGTACTTAGTGCTCTACGAATTTGTGTTTCGGTTACTTCTATGACAAATACCGCCAGAAATTTTGTTCTAACACAGCAAGCATTGTTATGTATTCGGTAACAAACTAAATACACATTTGAAGAAAATTTGGTGTTATAATTGCTTCATTTATGAAATTACTACGGCGAAAATGATTTTGCAGGACATATGCTGATGATCTTCTGTACGACAAAAGCCGGCCGCTCTGGTCTCGCGGTTGTAGGCGCGCAGTCCGGAACCGTGCGACTGCTACTGTCGCAGGTTAGAATCCTGCCTCGGGAATGGATGTGTGTGATGTCCTTACGTTAGTTAGGTTTAAGTAGTTCTAAGTTCTAGGGGACTAATGACCACAGCAGTTGAGTGCCATAGTGCTCAGAGCCATTTGAACCATTTTGTACGACAAAAAAGTGCGCGGGCTGGATTTGAACCAGTGGCATCAGCTGTATAGCCATGAACCTTAGCCGCTGCACTACTTTCACTTGGTCGTAAAATGTCTAACGTTACAGGTGTAGAAAAGAAAGCATAGAACTTCAACATCGATTTTCTCGCAAACTAGGAGACGTCGCATGAAAAAGCCGCTAGGTAGATACTCAGGACAGGTCGCTGTACTACGTTCCTAAAGGTCATCAAAATCCGAAATTAACAGATCTGATGGTTCTTTGTAAGTGCTCTTCATTGTATAGAATTTATTACTGAACAGGTGCTTGGTAACTTTCTTTTTAAATAAGTTTGTTCTGCTAATCTCTGTAGTCATCTCGGAAAATTTGTTGTTTTATTTTATTCATTGGTATAAAATGCTGTTTTGAGTTTTATGTTTACTCTTTTTCTGTGTTCAGTGTAGATTTGGTTCAATGTTTTCTTTTTGTGTAGTAATTGTCAAGGTTTTTTATGTACGTAACTGACTGGTAGATGTACTCATTCTGTGCAGTTGAAGTCCCCAGCATTTTGAACAGGTATCTACGATGAGGTCGATTACAATTTTTGATTATGGTTCTAATGACACTTATATTTTTCAACTTCCCCCACGTTGAAAAAAGATGGTTCAAATGGCTCTGAGCACTATGGGACTTATCATCTGTGGTCATCAGACCCCTAGATCTTAGAACTACTTAAACCTAACTAACCTAAGGACATCACACACATCAATGCCTGAGGCAGGATTCGAACCTGCGACCGTAGCAGTCGCGCGGTTCCGGACTGAGCGCCTAGAACCGCTAGACCACCGCGGCCGGCCCACGTTGAAGACTGTTTGTTGTAACTTTGTTTTATAATAAGCTTGTGTTGGTGCCTGCGAAATTGTATCTGCATTTGGTTTCATACCATAACGCCAAACAATTGTTGTAGTTGCGAGGTTCACATATTTTCTACTATTAACAAAACTATTACATCTCATCTTGGAGCACACAGCATTGATACAGTTCTTTCACTGTATTAATGTGCATGGAGTCTGGTAAGGACTAATTAAGTAAGTAGATAAATAACAAAGAGCAGCTACGTGTATCCTAAGTACCAATACAAACTTTCTGGACTCCACAGACATCACAAATTTAGAAAAGGGTATCGTTACTGCTTACGAACATTTAACACGAGAAATATTTTATAGACAATCCTTTAAGTGAATATCGCTGATTTCAGTTACGCAACTGACGACACTGCCAGACCAGACATCTAAGGACTACATGCAAACACAGCAAAATGAAAGATTTACATTTTGAGAATTTTAGTTTGTTTTTGTGAGTCTGAGGTAACTAATAGTTAGGTGGAATTTCATTGCAAAATATAAAGCTTAGAGATCCTATTACATTAAGCACCCATGTGTAACTATCACTTCGTAATGGCTAAAACAAAGGCTACTCTGGTGCATAAATTCATGAACAATCAGCCACGCCTAAACAGCTAACAAAAAGACTGCTACTTTTCTGTAAACAGGAGCTAAGTAAGGGAACGACCGAGCAAGATACGATTCTTTCAGAAAGGGGAACGAAATCTCTGCCTATTTAACTCTCAACTTGTTTTTGTAAGAAGTGACCTAGACACATCTTTGACTGTAGGTACTATTTTATCTTACTGATACGTACGTTACCCACTGTTGACACTGACTAGAACAGTTTTTGGCGGTTGCGCACTACCAAAACACTTAACGTATCAACGAACAGAATCTCTTTTTCTGCTTACTATTTATCACCTGATAGTGTCCCGTTTCATATTGCCACTCGTCACCTGAAGTCAGTGTTTCTAGGATTTGCTGGCTCTGCACCTGAGAAGTCGCTGACACCAATTTCCGTGGACAACGGCGTGTCGGTGAGAGTGGTCGGCGTGGACCAGTCAGTATTATGACATCGGAAGGAGCGCAGTGGAGCAAGGTATTTGTCAGTTCAGAGCCGGACGATATCTGGTAATTAGCGACACCACCGCGAAGCCTCTACAAGCTATGGTATACACAGTCTCGCTCCCTAACATCAAATACAATATCCGATGACTCAGTGATGACCACCGATCAAATGAGTGCATTTAAAAATATTAAACTACAACCATTACACTGAAAACTTCAGTATACTGATCAATACACGAATTGTTGTTGTTGTTGTGGTCTTCAGTCCTGAGACTGGTTTGATGCAGCTCTCCATGCTACTCTATCCTGTGCAAGCTTCTTCATCTCCCAGTACCTACTGCAACCTACATCCTTCTGAATCTACTTAGTGTAGTCATCTCTTGGCCTCTCTCTACGATTTTTACCCTCTACGCTGCCCTCCAATACGAAATTGGAGATCCCTTGATGCCTCAGAACATGTCCTACCAACCGATCCCTTCTTCTTGTCAAGTTGTGCCACAAACTTCTCTTCTCCCCAATCCGATTCAATACTTCCTCATTAGTTATGTGATTTACCCATCTAATCTTCACCATTCTTCTGTAGCACCACATTTCTAAAGCTTCTATTCTCTTCTTGTCCAAACTATTTATCGTCCATGATTCACTTCCATACATGGCTACACTCCATACAAATACTTTCAGAAATGACTTCCTGACACTTAAATCTATACACGATGTTAACAAATTTCTCTTCTTCAGAAACGCTTTCCTTGCCATTGCCAGTCTACATTTTATATCCTCTCTACCTCGACCATCATCAGTTATTTTGCTCCCCAAATAGCAAAACTCCTTTACTACTTTAAGTGTCTCACTTCCTAATCTAATTCCCTCAGCATCACCCGACTTAATTCGACTACACTCCATTATCCTCGTTTTGCTTTTGTTGATGATCATCTTATATCCTCCTCTCAAAGACACTATCCATTCCGTTCAACTGCTCTTCCAAGTCCTTTGCTGTCTCTGACAGAATCACAATGTCATCGGCGAACCTCAAAGTTTTTATTTCTTCTCCATGGACTTTAATACCTACTCCGAATTTTTCTTTTGTTTCCTCACTGCTTGCTCACGAATAGGTTAGATGAATTCCGAGTACTGGAATATATTACGCATAAATACAGTCAAACATTCCCTCGAAGACGTGGCTGCACACAAAAGAAACGAAAAAAATGTTTGTAAGTTCCATAATCCGCATGATATTTAATTATGGATTACACTCCAAGATATCAGACGACTGAAAATAAAATACCGCTCTTAATTAAAAATTTATGCTGATTACAAAGCTGTTCTTAATAAAATTTGTTATGATCGAAAAAAAACACGAGCCAGGTTTAATATTAAGACGATACTGTAGAATATTGCACCACTGTCGCGTATTTTTCATTCGCAGTGTATAAAATATTCTGCCAAGATCCGACGTAACAGTCAGTGCCAAATTTATTTAATGTTTAGTCACCGAAATTTTATTAGGAAAGCAACTTGGGCCTACATAACGCTCTGCTGTGTGCCTGTGCGTGTGTGTGTGGGCGTGTGAGTGGAGTAGCCAGGTAAAACAGAAACATTTCAATGTAAATGTTTGGTCAAATCTGAGACATTTTGTCGCTGGGGCTAGCAAAAATTTGGCATGAACCTGTTATAGACACTAAAAATATTGCTTTCACTACAGCATGTCAAACTGAAATTGGTAAGAACATTCTGTAACGGCTCTTAAACTTTTTTATGAGATGACCATCAGTCACGAAATATCGATTTTTGGTCCTCAAATTCTCGGAGTGTGGTGGTGTGTATTATCTTTCTGAAAAACAAGCCCAGGATGGCTTACCACGAAGGCAACGAAACGGGGCGTAGAATATCGTCGACGTACTGCTGTGGTGTAACGGGTCCTGTTATGAAAATAAATAGCGCCCCAGTCCATCGTTGTCGGGCCGTATGGCAGGCGACACTCAGGTTGGTATCCCACTGCTATCCTGTGTAACTCCACACACGTCTTCGGACTGGAATTTCGATGACTGGAGTCGTCTTCAGTGATGAGTCCAACTTGGAACTGAGACCATGTGACCAACGAAGACATGTCTTGGGATGGCCCGGACAGCTGTGGCATACCAAGCTGACTGTCACCCGTCATACGGCCCGACAACAAGGAGTGATGATCTGAGGTAGCATTTCATTTCATAGCCAATTTGGTTGTCATCCGAGGTACGCTTTACAGCACATCGATACGTCTACGATATCCTAATCGCCGTTTTGTTGCCCTTGATGGCAAGCCATCCTGGCCTTACATTATAGCAAGATAATGCCCGCCCTTATACGGCGAATCTGTCTACTGCTGGTCCTCGCGCTTGCCAACCCTACCTTGGCCAACAAGGCAGCCGAATCTCTCCACAGTCGAGAAGGTTTGGAGCACTGCCGACAGATTCCTCCATCCTCCTCGTGATTTTGATGCTCTAACGTGCCAACTGGAGAGAATTTGGCACGACATCCCTCAAAGGGACATACAAGTCTGTCTATCAATGTCAAGCCGAATAACTGCTTGCATAAGGAGCCATAGGTGAATCAAACCGTTACTGCCTTGCTCAGTTTATGAAGCTCTCTCGCTCTGGAATAAATCGTCCTATTTTTGTGAAACTGTAATCATTTGTCTGTACATATATATCACATCTACCGATTTCCGTTTCATTCGGATAATACCTTCGTGATGAATATTTGTTTTGGTTTTAGAGTGTTCTCTGGCAGCAAGCTGTGGACACTGGGAGTATGGTACTAGATCGCCTAGAATTGTGAGACATGCTACACATAGGCACACGCCGCTGGCACAGTAAAAGTACGAAAACACACCCACACACCACACCACCACCATCACACCACCACCACACCCACACACCCATCACCCACCCACACATCACACACGAGGCGATGCATCCCCGTTTCCACTAGGACCCCCCTAAAGCAGGTAGCGGAGGTATTCTATTTGGATGTCTGCAGTCCTCTCGATCCAGAAAATGAATGAGTATCGCCTGCAACAATCTACAGGTGATCAGCGCCATCAACAAGACAACGCAACTCGTGAACTGTAGTGATGGTACTCTGGTACTCACGCACGTGTCAGTTCTTTTATGGACACCAAAGTTGTCTGAACTCAAAGCCCTTGAGCACATCTGGGACGTCATTGTGTAAGTTGTAATCGCCCCTCCAAACCAGCTGCGACCTGCTGATATTTAAACTGATGTAGAGGAGGAGGTTATAGTTTAACGTCCTAACTAAAGCGATGTCATTAGAGACTGAGCATAAGCTCAGATTACGAAAGGATGTGGGGGAAGGAAGCTGGTCGCGCTCTTCTTGAAAGACCCATCCTGGCATTTAAGTGGAGCGGTTTAGAGAAATCACCCAAAACCTACATCTGGATGGCCGGATGGAAATTTGAACCGTCGTCCTCCGGAATGTGAGTCCAGTGCGCTAACCACTGCGCGACCTCGCTCGTTATTTAACTGATGTGATAAGGATTAATCCCATATCCGCACAAAAGTAATTTAGAGCTTGCTTTTTCTGACAAATTTTGTAAAACAAACATTATAACACCCAAAAAATGATTAGAGAATCAGTCTGATTTGCGATCTGGAAACAAGTTTTGTTTATTGTTTCTACCTAAAAATTCTGAACTGAGAATGTGTTACCCGTTGCTAAAAACAATTTCATCACATTTTGATGAAAACAGACGTTTATTATAAAAAATGGAAATGAGTAGGGCTATAAATGATGAGGCGGACAAATGTTTGGGACCAATACCAATGGGAAAATGTACGCAAGTAATTTAGAAATAGACTAATTTTTAAAAATTGGAATTTTAGTCAATATACAAGGGAGAAAAGAGAATTTTGAAATGTGAAAAATTACATGAAAAGACTGATGCACTGAAGTTTATTGTGATTCATTTTCTACTAATGAAATATATTCTAAAGACTGTTATGAAAATGTGAAAGTATACGCGACGGACCCCGCGGCAATACTGCGTGGGAGCCAGTATTCTGTGACAGAGTTTCGGAAGAGTTAGTTTGTGATTGTTTCGGTAATTTCTCGAATAAAATAAAAGTTCAGAAAGAGTTGAAGTTTTGTGTGTTGCAATATCCTGAGCGCAAGTATTAAGACTATATCGAGATTTAATAATTTAAATGTTCTGCCTCCATTGCTTACATGTGCTGCTGTAACATTCGTACCACTCTATAATAACGCACCAGCTGATCATAATGAGATTCAGTTAGTATCGTTTTTAGTTGATTTTGATGGAATGGTATGTTAAACTATCTTCTTAAGTTAAGGGCGGTGATTGATCCATTACGAACCTGGACGGTTATCAAACGCTTTCTGTGTCTCAGTGTTCGTACCATGACGACGACGACGATGATGATGATGATGATGATGATGATGCCGATCTTTGGTTTGTGGTGCACTCAGGAGTGCGGTTATATTTGTAGACTGACGAAATCATACAAATGTGAAGTCTTAACTACAGCAGGCGCTGACAACGGCAGCCTCCTCTCGGATTCCGTGCGTATAGTGACTCGACACACCTGAACGTGATACGACCTTCTAAGTTATTTTATATGTAAACGGTACGTTTCCGCACACTAAGTCCCTTCTACAACCCTTATAAGCATGTAATAAGAACTGTCAACACTGTGTCAACCGGATGGTTACAATTAAAGTGCAGCTACCCATGGAGGTCCAGTGTGGGCTGTAAAGATCATATTACAGCTAAACGTGGTAGATATTTGAATGTTTTGATGGGGAATCGATTTACGATGAAAAAAATTACTTCCACTTCGGCCCACCAGGTGCAGATCTGGCGCTGTAATGCACGTTGCCAACGTCTCCAGTGCTCATATTTAAGAAACTGCGTGAGCAGCGGTTAATAATAAAATTAACATTACACCTTTCTCATTTCTTTGACTATTTCTGGCCATGTATCCTTACTAATACGTTACACACGAAAACATTTCTATACGCCTTTATTGAATTCACAGGGCCAGATCTGTACCTGATGAACATAACTGAAACTATTTTTTTCCGGCATAAATCATTTTCCCATTAAACCATTAGAATATCTACCAACGTTCGCTGCCAAGCGATAATTACAGCCCATTGTACTTTAATTACAACCACTTGGTACCTTCCCTGATCGCTGTGGATTTTTGTTGCGATTACGTAGCAACTCTTGAATGATAATGTTGACAGCTTTAATCATAAGTGCCGTCCTACATCCGACCTGTTGCCACATGCTTCTCCTGGGATCTTTACATATGGATGTATGTCTCCGTGTCGCGAAGCCGTCAGGCTTTCGTTTCCCAGAGACGCGCTGCCGTCGGAGTCTAGCTGTCTGAATACGGCGTTCTTCCGCGATGTCAGCTAACCGTAAAGCGCCGAGGCCTGGCGCAGCAAAGACTGCCGGCTGAGATTCTGGGAAACCGGAGCGCGGGCCACACGCTGGACGCAGTCTGTCGACGCCCCATTAGGCTGAAGGGGCGGAGCTGCGCCGTGAATGCCACAAAAAGCGAAGGCGTGGCAGGCGGAGCGGCACGGTGGCTCTGCGGAAGTGAGACGCCACGGCACAACCTGGCAGCGGATGGTACAGAAGAGGGCGCGGCGTGTGTTACTCACTAACTCCTTACCTCGCCCCGAACATTCTAAGCTGAACTATTACACTACTGGCCATTAACATTTCTACACCAAGAAGGAAAGCAGATGATAAACGGGTATTCATTGGACAAATACACTCCTGGAAATTGAAATAAGAACACCGTGAATTCATTGTCCCAGGAAGGGGAAACTTTATTGACACATTCCTGGGGTCAGATACATCACATGATCACACTGACAGAACCACATGCACATAGACACAGGCAACAGAGCAAGCACAATGTCGGCACTAGTACAGTGTATATCCACCTTTCGCAGCAATGCAGGCTGCTATTCTCCCATGCAGACGATCGTAGAGATGCTGGATGTAGTCCTGTGGAACGGCTTGCCATGCCATTTCCACCTGGCGCCTCAGTTGGACCAGCGTTCGTGCTGGACGTGCAGACCGCGTGAGACGACGCTTCATCCAGTCCCAAACATGCTCAATGGGGGACAGACCCGGAGAGCTTGCTGGCCAGGGTAGTTGACATACACCTTCTAGAGCACGTTGGGTGGCACGGGATACATGCGGACGTGCATTGTCCTGTTGGAACAGCAAGTTCCCTTGCCGGTCTAGGAATGGTAGAACGATGGGTTCGATGACGGTTTGGATGTACCGTGCACTATTCAGTGTCACCTCGACGAGCAGCAGAGGTGTATGGCCAGTGTAGGAGATCGCTCCCCACACCATGATGCCGGGTGTTGGCCCTGTGTGCCTCGGTCGTATGCAGTCCTGATTGTGGCGCTCACCTGCACGGCGCCAAACACGCATACGACCACCATTGGCACCAAGGCAGAAGCGACACTCATCGCTGAAGACGACACGTCTCCATTCGTCCCTCCATTCACGCCTGTCGCGACACCACTGGAGGCGGGCTGCACGATGTTGGGGCGTGAGCGGAAGACGGCCTAATGGTGTGTGGGACCGTAGCACAGCTTCATGGAGACGGTTGCGAATGGTCCTCGCCGATACCCCAGGAGCAACAGTGTCCCTAATTTGCTGGGAAGTGGCGGTGCAGTCCCCTACGGCACTGCGTAGGATCCTACGGTCTTGGCGTGCGTCTCTGCGGTCCAGTCCCAGGTCGACGGGCACGTGCACCTTCCGCCGACCACTGGCGACAACATCGATGTACTGTGGAAACCTCACGCCCCACGTGTTGAGCAATTCGGCGGTACGTCCACCCGGCCTCCCACATGCCCACTATACGCCCTCGCTCAAAGTCCGTCAACTGCACATACGGTTCACGTCCACGCTGTCGCGGCATGCTACCAGTGTTAAAGACTGCGATGGAGCTCCGTATGCCACGGCAAACTGGCTGACACTGACGGCGGCGGTGCACAAATGCTGCGCAGCTAGCGCCATTCGACGGCCAACACCGCGGTTCCTGGTGTGTCCGCTGTGCCGTGCGTGTGATCATTGCTTGTACAGCCCTCTCGCAGTGTCCGGAGCAAGTATGGTGGGTCTGACACATCGGTGTCAATGTGTTCTTTTTTCCATTTCCAGGAGTGTATATTACACTAGAACTGACATGTGACTACATTTTCACGCAATTTCGGTGAATAGGTCCTGAGAAATCAGTACCCAGGACAACCACCTCTGGCCATAATAACGGCCTTTATACGCCTGGGACTTGAGTCAAACAGATCATGGATTGCGTGTACAGGTTCAGGTGCCATGCAGCTTCAACACGATACCACAGTACATCAAGAGTAGTGACTGGCGTATTGTGACGAGCCAGTTGCTCGGTCACCATTGACCAGACGTTTTCAGTTGGTGAGAGATCAGGCCAGCACAGCAGTCGAACATTTTCTGTATCCAGAAAGGCCCATACAGGACCTGCAACATGCGGTCGTCCATTATCCTGCTAACATGTAGGGTTTCGCAGGGATCGAATGAAGGGTAGAGCCACGGGTCGTAACACATCTGAAATGTAACGTCCACTGTTCAAAGTGCCGTCAATGCGAACAAGAGGCGACCGAGACGTGTAACCAATGGCACCCCATACCATCACGCCGGGTGGTAAGCCAGTATGGCGATGACGAATACACGATTCCAATGTGCGTTCACCGCGATGTCGCCAAACACTAATGCGACCATCATGAAGCTGTAAACAAAAGTTGGAGTCATCCGAAAAAATGACGTTTTGCCATTAGTGGTTTGAGGTTCGTCGTTGAGTACACCATCGCAGGCGCTCATGTCTATGATGCAGCGTCAAGGGTATGGTCTCCGAGGTTATAGTCTATGCTGCTGCAAACGTCGTCGAACTGTTCGTGCAGATGGTTGCCGTCTTGAAAACTTCCCCATCTGTTGACTCAGGGTGATGGTATGGGGTGCCATTGGTTACACGTCTCGGTCTCCTCTTGTTCCCATTGACGGCACTTTGAACAGTGGACGTTACATTTCAGATGTGTTACGACCAGTGGCTCTTCCCTTCACTCGATCCCTGGGAAACCCTACATTTCAGCAGGAAAATGCACGATCGCATGTTGTAGGTCCCGTACGAGCCTTTCTCGATACAGAAAATGTTCGACTGCTGCCCTGGCCAGCACATTCTCCAGATCTCTCACCAATTGAAAACGTCTGGTCAACGGTGGCCGAGCAAATGGCTCGTCACAATACGCCAGTCACTACTCTTGAACTGTGGTATTGTGTTGAAGCTGCATGGGCAGCTGTACCTGTACACGCCATACAAGCTCTGTTTGACTCAATGCCCAGGCGTATCAACTCCGTTATTACGGACAGAGGTGGTTGTTCTGGGTACTGATTTCTCTGGACCTATGCACCCAAATTGCGTGAAAATATAATCACATGTCAGTTCTAGTAATATATATTTGTCCAATGAATATCCGTTTATCATCTGCATTTCTTCTTGGTGTAGCAATTTTAATGGCCAGTAGTGTATACCGCATCAGTGACCAACGTAATTTGTTACACAGACTATCTGAAAACTTTGGTGCGACCACCCCTAACATCCAGTTGGCAGTTGACTGTTGGAGCGCTGACACTAAACTTTTCAGATAGTCCGCGTAACCAGTTATGTTGGCCATTGATGCGGTATATATAGGGATCGTGTGAATCCCTTCAGCATCAACTACAGCCTGACGATGGTGCATTGAAGCGCCGAAACTGGTAGCGACAAAATAAATAAAATCGTAGGGACTGCTGTAGGAGTTTCATTTTCTCACAAACGTAAACAGCCGTCGTCCCCAAGACCTCCTGTCGAAAGGATGGACAAACAGAAATCTACAGGGTGTCCCAATAGGAATGGTCAATATTTAGGTATGTGACAGCAACTATTATTTGATTCAAGAAACTTCATATGGACATATGTCCTACTCCGACTGGTGACTGAGATAGAACACATTTAATGTACATCGTTAATTCCTTTATTATTCAAAACATTGTCAGGTATAAACGCGTAGAACAGTTCGTAAACATTACAACACGCATTTCACGAAAAATACGTATTTTTAACACGTTAAACTTTCAAACATTACGGAAGTAGGACTATGCTATACTATTTCAAAAATGTATTCCTGTCCTTGCACATGTTTTTGAATTACTCGACCAGAAGAAAACAGAGAACTTGAAAGAATAACTGTGTCACGCAATGTGGTGAAAACTTTGGTAACCATTCTACTGTGAGGAAATCGCCAACGGTATTTTTCGACAGCAGCGGCAACACTACGACCGCAGAAGCTGTAAACGTACATCACATCTGCATATTATTCGTTACTGTATAAGAGATGCATTTTAGCCAGCGTGTGTGCAGACACTTCTCTGTGATACACTCTCAGCCCTCCTCACTACTTCACCAACAACACACCACGGACAGCTGCGCGTTCAGCGGGCTAGATTGTTGTCAGAAAGACATCCTGAGTAAAGAAGTTGAAAGGAACTAGTAGCTTCGACTAGCCCAAAAATAAATGTTCATTGTTGGTTGCGACATGGTCGCGAATGAAACTGTGACCCGAGTATGGAATAAATTTCCTTTGCTTCACGTCTATAGTCACTTTTTTTGCCATCAGACAATTATAATGACCATGATCAGATCTGATTTATAAGAACATGTCCTAATATACTGGAGCCATAGTGGCATCTTCAAATGTTAAACACAAAATCAGAACCAGTATCGTCAACTCACGAAAAATCCTGGAAATTACTGAGTTGAGGTTTAAACCTGTGACAAGAAGAAAGCTTAGTTTTATTTAACCTCTACGTGAGCACCACTGGCACCGCATACTCTAATAAGAGATACTCAGTCTTCTGGAACGCATTCGTAACGACCGCCAGTGGGGGCACACCTATTGACTGCCGTGATCCGAACACACAGCATCCGTGGAAAAAATTAAGAGGAACGGCAGCAGTGTGTGAGGGACTGAAATATGAGGGACTGAAATCCCGCATGTAATGGCTGGGTAAAAGCGTGACAGCCCATGGGTGAAAGTGTGATGCTGACTGCACAAGCCTAGCACTTTTTTTTCTTTCACGAACACACAACCCAGGACCACACAGTTCGATATGCTGGCGAATTACACAGTACGAACTTTTATCACCGGGCACCATCCATCTACTGCTACATCTACATGGATACTCTGCAAATCACATTCAAGTGCCTGGCAGACGCTTCATCAAGCCACCTTCACAATTTTCTATTATTCCCATCTCGTATAACGAGCGGAAAGAACGAATACCTATATTTTTCCGTACGCGCTCTGATTTCACTTATTTTAACGTGGTGATCGTTCCTCCCTATGTAGGTCGGTGCCAACAAAATATTTTCGCATTCGGAGGAGAAAGTTGTTGATTGGAATTTCGTGTGAAGATTCAGAAAAATGCCTTTCTTTTAATGATGTCCAGCCCAGATCCTGTCTCATTTCAGTGACACTCTCTCACCTATTTCGCGATAATACAAAACGTGCTGCCCCTCTTTGAACTTTTACGATGTACTCCGCCAGTCCTATCTGGTAAGGATCCCACACCGCGCAACAGCGAAAATAGGATGGACAAGCGTAATGTAGGCAGTCACCTTAGTAGGTATATTACATTTTCTAAGTGTCCTGCCAATAAAACGCCATCTTTGGTTTGCATTCCCCCACATTTTGTATGTGTTCCTTCCTTGTTCGTAATTGTAATTCCTAGGTATTTAGATGAATTTACGGATTGTAATTCCTAGGTATTTTTCACAAAGACACAGCCCCTTTCTGTATAAATTTCCTCCCTTCCTTTTTCTGACTATTGAATTGGGAAGGAAAAGCAATGCTGTGAACTCAGCAAATCACTGAACCTGACCCCAACGGACTTATCTCTCTGTGGTTCCGTGAAAGACCAAGTGCGTGGCATTGCCTCCTTACAGCCTCTTTCGTCCTATCGGGCTTCGTAAGACCCTGCGGTACCGATCGACCGCCTTGTCCCTCTCTGCCGACAGATGCAGATACGGAATGGCATGTGACCAGCAGACCGGTCTCCCGGTCGTTTTCTGCTTCCATGACCGGAGCCGCTACTTCTCAGCGAAGCAGGTCCTCTGTTGGTCTTCGAAGGGGTGAGTGCACCCTGTTTGCCAACAGCGCTCGTCAGACCCGAATGGTGGCCCACCCATGTGCTAGATAAGCCCCACAGCGCTAAACGTCGGTTATGTGACCCGAGCCCTGTGTTACCAGCGTGGCAAGGCCGATGCCTTATTGCCTCCTTTACTACATCCAAACTATGTGATTCACTAGCAGAACCACTGTCAACATAGCCAAAATTCTGATGGCAATCAGTCAGAATCGGTACGTTGCGGTACTGCCACGTCTTCCATTATCAGACTGCGAAGGAGACGAGTTTCCGGTGTTGTATGATATAGACAAAGAAAATACGACACAAAGGATATTTGGAAAGGCGTTTGTACTGGCTCCTAAACAGTGTTTGGTATGTTTGTGTGGGATAGGTAAATGATGTTTTGAAATTTCTGGACGACACTTTTCCTATTCGTTCAGTTTTCAGCAATGGGAGAATACACTTTGTCACAGAATTTACTAAAAATTTTGTTTTTGTCCTTAATAAACTCTTATTATTGTCAGTTCTGTAATACAGTTATTATATTTCGATATTTTGTGAGAAGGATGGATCCACATGACACTTTGACCGCTCAACAACAAGCAGGACAGCTGACCACTCAGAACGCATGCAATTTTGGACGCTGACATGTAAACAAAACGGTGTTTTCGATATTTATTTATTTATATATTGCCTATGTAAAAAATGTAACCTATATCCTCGAAGTACTCATTAGGGGATCGAGATGCAATTTGAAATAAATCGCCCAGGAACTTTTAGAGATTTTTGGTGACAACTTCTCCTCTTTACATATTACATACATATATGTAGCAACTCACATTACGAAATCTTAATGTAGACAGTGATCTTCCTCTTGTCTTGATGGTTAAGGATGCAGAATTTCATCTACCAGAATAAAATTGTAGATTTGTATGAATTACAAATAGACACACACTCGCCTTTATACAGGGTGTTACAAAAAGGTACGGCCAAACTTTCAGGAAACATTCCTCACACACAAAGAAAGAAAATATGTTATGTGGACATGTGTCCGGAAACGCTTACTTTCCATGTTAGAGCTCATTTTATTACTTCTCTTCAAATCACATTAATCATGGAATGGAAACACACAGCAACAGAACGTACCAGCGTGACTTCAAACACTTTGTTACAGGAAATGTTCAAAACGTCCTTCGTTAGCGAGGATACATGCATCCACGCTCCGTCGCATGGAACCCCTGATGCAGCCCTGGAGAATAGCGCATTGTATCAAAGCCGTCCACAATACCAGAACGAAGAGTCTCTACATTTGGTACCGGGGTTGCGTAGACAAGAGCTTTCAAATGCCCCCATAAGTGAAAGTCAAGAAGGTTGAGGGCAGGAGAGCGTGGAGGCCATGGACTAGTTCCGCCTCTACCAATCCATCGGTCACCGAATCTGTTGTTGAGAAGCGTACGAACACTTCGACTGAAATGTGCAGGAGCTCCATAGTGCATGAACCACGTGTTGTGTCGTACTTGTAAAGGCACATCTTCTAGCAGCTCAGGTACAGTATCCCGTATGAAATCCTGATAACGTGCTCCATTGAGCGTAGGTGGAAGGACATGGGGCCTAATCAAGACGTCACCAACAATGCCTGCCCAAACTTTCACAGAAAATCTGTGTTGATGACGTGATTGCACAATTGCGTGCGAATTCTCGTCAGCCCACACATGTTGATTGTGAAAATTTACAATTGGATCATGTTGGAATGAAGCCTCATCCGTAAAGAGAACATTTGCACTGAAATGAGGATTGACACATTGTTGGATGAACCATTCCCAGAAGTGTACCCGTGGAGGCCAATCAGCTGCTGATAGTGCCTGCACACGCTGTACATGGTACGGAAACAACTGGTTCTCCCGTAGCATTCTCCATACAGTGACGTGGTCAACATTACCTTGTACAGATGCAACTTCTTTGACGCTGACATTAGGGTTATCGTCAACTGCACGAAGAATTGCCTCGTCCATTGCAGGTGTCCTCGTCGTTCTAGGTCTTCCCCAGTCGCGAGTCATAGGCTGCAATGTTCCGTGCTCCCTAAGACGCCGATCAATTGCTTCCAATATCTTCCTGTCGGGACACCTTCGTTCTGGAAATCTGTCTCGATACAAACGTACCGCGCCACGGCTATTGCCCCGTGCTAATCCATACATCAAATGGGCATCTGCCAACTCCACATTTGTAAACATTGCACTGACTGCAAAACCACGTTCGTGATGAAGACTAACCTGTTGATGCTACGTACTGATGTGCTTAATGCTAGTACCGCAGAGCAATGAGTCGCATGTCAACACAAGCACCGACGTCAACATTACCTTCCTTCAATTGGGCCAACTGGCGGTGAATCGAGGAATTACAGTACATACTGACGAAACTAAAATGAGCTCTAACATGGAAATTAAGCTTTTCCGGCCACATGTCCACATAACATCTTTTCTTTATTAGTGTGTGAGGAATGTCTCCTGAAAGTTTGGCCGTACCTTTTTGTAACACCCTGTATATATATTCACTTTGACGAAATCCTTTAAATGCTTCGCATATGTCGCTGCAAGCTTCAGAAGCTGAGATACAGCAGCTGTTGAAATGCAAAACCGTCGGAAACGTGAAGGTCTCTAGTTGCTAATAACCAGAGTGTAAATGGTCACCTGTCTTCAGGCTTATATTGGTCACCAGTAATTAAAGTGCTGCTCTTAAATTTTGTCCTCAGATGTAATGAGAAACCAGGGAAACGCGTCAGTCGTCGTGCGTGCAAATTTTTGGACTAATGCTTAGAAAAGCCGGAGCTCCAGTTGAATGTTAAGTGCGCCACCACCAAACATTTCGCACTTACGCAGAATGCTGACATAAAAGTTGTTCTTTCCCTGTGACATTTTGATTACCTCGTTAAAACAGTGCCCTCTCCATGAAAGATGATACTGTCGTTGAATATCGAAGTTTTGCATGTGGCCTCCGAAGTCTCGTACGGTGTGGACCGACTACTGGTGCCAAGGCACAGAACGCAGCATTCATAGGCTGTACTCTTTCTGTCGCGTCCTTTTCCGTTCCATCTCTTGTAACAGTTTTTTCACAGAAAGAAGCAAATGGTAGTCAACACTGGTGAACTGTCTGCGAACGCTCATTCGCTTGTGTTCGCTTCCGTTCGCTCCGATGCAGCCCAGGTTCCGGTGGTCCGGTGCTGCAGCGATGCAGCCAGGAGGGGGCCCGGACGGACGCGCACGGGGAACAGGTAGCCGGCCGCGGTGTTTCGTGGAATGCCCCGCCAAGGGCGCTCCTTGCCCAAGGCCGCACGCTCCGACACTCGCGATAAGGAAAAGCCGCGGCTGGCTGCGGATATCTGTCCTCGCTCTGGAAGCGGACCAGCTCTCAGGCTCTCTGCTGCAGCTCTCGACCGTCTGCCAACTTAAGCACCGAGCTTTCGAAGGACGTACAGGATTGGTACTTTCTGATCTTAGTAGGACCTCTGACTGAATCCCACGTAAGGCCCTACCTGTGAGGTTAAAATCTTGCGAAATTGGAGTTGCCCTAAACCTTGAATCGCAGCCAACAAACAGACGTCAGGTCGTATCAAAGTCCGAGGAGCAGTTTCATGTGAGGAGAAGTTGTAAGACGGTATGCCACAAGCATGTGTACTAGGGAGTATGAGGTTTCTGAGTTTTTATTTATCTGACCTCAAATGGAGGCATTGTACAGCGTACAGATGTCACAGAATCGTTCGGTTGTGGAAATAGTAACACGCAGGCCGTACAACAACCAGATGTTCTGTTTCATGCGGGCCCGGAGTTGTTTAAACAACTACACATTAAATGGTACCAAAACAGAGAGGATGATATGTTCAAACGGTACAGTGCCGCCCGACATTGAAAATAGATACAACATTCTCCGTTAGTCTTGTCAGAACAACATATTTTTTGTAATAATAACTCAGTTTCACTTAATACACTGAAGCCAGATACCAGTGTAGGAAAGAAGGACAACTTATTTATTTAAAGCTGAAAGCAAGGGGAAACTACAGCCGTAATTTTTCCCGAGGACATGCAGCTTTACTGTATGATTAAATGATGATGGCATCCTCTTGGGTAAAATATTCCGGAGGTAAAATAGTCCCCCATTCGGATCTCCGGGCGGGGACTACTCAGGAGGATGTCGTTATCAGGAGAAAGAAAACTGGCATTCTACGGATCGGAGCGTGGAATGTCAGATCCCTTAATCGGGCAGGTAGGTTAGAAAATTTAAAAAGGGAAATGGATAGGTTAAAGTTAGATATAGTGGGAATTAGTGAGGTTCGGTGGCAGGAGGAACAAGACTTCTGGTCAGGTGACTACAGGGTTACAAACACAAAATCAAATAGGGGTAATGCAGGAGTAAGTTTAATAATGAATAGGAAAATAGGAATGCGGGTAAGCTACTACAAACAGCATAGTGAACGCATTATTGTGGTCAAGATAGATACGAAGCCCACACTTACTACAGTAGTACAAGTTTATATGCCAACTAGCTCTGCAGATGATGAAGAAATTGAAGAAATGTACGATGAAATAAAAGAAATTATTCAGATAGTGAAGGGAGACGAAAATTTAATAGTAATGGGTGACTGGAATTCGAGTGTAGGAAAACGGAGAGAAGAAACATTGTAGGTGAATATGGATTGGGGCTAAGAAATGAAAGAGGAAGCCGCCTAGTAGAATTTTGCACAGAGCACAACTTGATCATAGCTAACACTTGGTTTAAGAATCATGAAAGAAGGTTGTATACGTGGAAGAACCCTGGAGATACTAAAAGGTATCAGATAGATTATATAATGGTAAGACAGAGATTTAGGAACCAGGTTTTAAGTTGTAATACATTTCCAGGGGCAGATGTGGACTCTGACCACAATCTATTGGTTATGACCTGTAGATTAAAACTGAAGAAACTGCAAAAGTGTGAGAAATTAAGGAGATGGGACCTGGATAAACTGAAAGAACCAGAGGTTGTACAGAGTTTCAGAGAGAGCATAAGGGAACAATTGACAGGAATAGGGGAAAGAAATACAGTAGAAGAAGAATGGGTAGCTCTGAGGGATGTAGTAGTGAAGGCAGCAGAGGATAAAGTAGGTACAAAGACGAGGGCTGCTAGAAATCCTTGGGTAACAGAAGAAATATTGGATTTAATTGATGAAAGGAGAAAATATAAAAATGCAGTAAATGAAGCAGGCAAAAAGGAATACAAACGTCTCAAAAATGAGATCGACAGGAAGTGCAAAATGGCTAAACAGGGATGGCTAGAGGACAAATGTAAGGATGTAGAAGCTTATCTCACTAGGGGTAAGATAGATACTGCCTACAGGAAAATTAGAGAGACCTTTGGAGAGAAGAGAACCACGTGTATGAATATCAAGAGCTCAGATGGCAGCCCAGTTCTAAGCAAAGAAGGGAAGGCAGAAAGGTGGAAGGAGTATATAGAAGGCTTATACAAGGGCGATGTACTTGAGGACAATATTATGGAAATAGAAGAGGATGTAGGTGAAGACGAAATGGGAGATACGATACTGCGTGAAGAGTTTGACAGAGCACTGAAAGACCTGAGTCGAAACAAGGCCCCCGGAGTAGACAACATTCCATTAGAACTACTGACGGCCTTGGGAGAGCCAGTCATGACAAAACTCTACCAGCTGGTGAGCAAGATGTATGAGACAGGCGAAATACCCTCAGACTTCAAGAAGAATATAATAATTCCAATCCCAAAGAAAGCAGGTGCTGACAGATGTGAAAATTACCGAACTATCAGTTTAATAAGCCACGGCTGCAAAATACTAACGCGAATTCTTTACAGACGAATGGAAAAACTGGTAGATGCAGACCTCGGGGAGGATCAGTTTGGATTCCGTCGAAATGTTGGAACACGTGAGGCAATACTGACCTTACGACTTATCTCAGAAGAAAGATTAAGAAAAGACAAACCTACGTTTCTAGCATTTGTAGACTTAGAGAAAGCTTTTGACAATGTTGACTGGAATACTCTTTTTCAAATTCTAAAGGTGGCAGGGGTAAAATACAGGGAGCGAAAGGCTATTTATAATTTGTACAGAAACCAGATGGCAGTAATAAGAGTCGAGGGGCATGAAAGGGAAGCAGTGGTTGGGAAAGGAGTGAGACAGGGTTGTAGCCTCTCCCCGATGTTATTCAATCTGTATATTGAGCAAGCAGTAAAGGAAACAAAAGAAAAATTTGGAGTAGGTATTAAAATTCATGGAGACGAAGTAAAAACTTTGAGGTTCGCCGATGACATTGTAATTCTGTCAGAGACGGCAAAGGACTTGGAAGAGCAGTTGAACGGAATGGACAGTGTCTTGAAAGGAGGATATAAGATGAACATTAACAAAAGCAAAACGAGGATAATGGAATGTAGTCAAATTAAATCGGGTGATGCTGAGGGAATTAGATTAGGAAATGAGACACTTAAAGTAGTAAAGGAGTTTTGCTATTTAGGAAGTAAAATAACTGATGATGGTCGAAGTAGAGAGGATATAAAATGTAGACTGGCAATGGCAAGGAAAGCGTTTCTGAAGAAGAGAAATTTGTTAACATCGAATATAGATTTATGTATCAGGAAGTCGTGTCTGAAAGTATTTGCTTGGAGTGTAGCCATGTATGGAAGTGAAACATGGACGATAACTAGTTTGGACAAGAAGAGAATAGAAGCTTTCGAAATGTGGTGCTACAGAAGAATACTGAAGATAAGGTGGATAGATCACGTAACTAATGAGGAGGTATTGAATAGGATTGGGGAGAAGAGAAGTTTGTGGCACAACTTGACTAGAAGAAGGGATCGGTTGGTAGGACATGTTTTGAGGCATCAAGGGATCACAAATTTAGCATTGGAGGGCAGCGTGGAGGGTAAAAATCGTAGAGGGAGACCGAGAGATGAGTACACTAAGCAGATTCAGAAGGATGTAGGTTGCAGTAGGTACTGGGAGATGAAGCAGCTTGCACAGGATAGAGTAGCATGGAGAGCTGCATCAAACCAGTCTCAGGACTGAAGACAACAACAACAACATGTGCACTCCCACAAAATAAACAAATCACTACATCCAATTTGGTGGGATGTATGAAATGAATGAATGTATGGTCGTCTGCTAACCGCAGATAGTGAGTGTGCATTATTTGATCATCTTTAAGACGGTCCTTTGGTCACCTTTGGTGGAACCAAAGATATGAAATTTACCTGAGCTTTGAGAGCCTGAAATGTGGCTGACAATTACGGTAGCATGGTGCTCCCCCACCTCCGCTGAGGTGGGAGGTGACCTGAAGAACGGCCATGTTTCAGCACTCTGGCGCTGGATCTTGTGTTGGTAACACCTGTCTTAGGTGTGCTCCGTAAAGACAAGAGAGTGGAGAGAATGGTAAGCATGTGAAATACTTAAGAGTTTGGAATTATTGTTTCTCTATTTCAGGAACTTTTGGGGGGAGAATTAAATGACAGGAAGGTAATATTAAGGAGATCGTAATAATCTTCGGAAGTGGCCAACGGTCACAATGAAACCACGTTTAGCAATAAGTTGAAATACTTGCGAATGCTAGTACTAAGTTGAAATACTTGCCATTGCTAGTACTAAGTTCAAATACTGCCGAGTATTAGTTAAGCTGAATTACTGGCGTGTGTACTATAAGTTGGAAATATTTAAGAAATGGCGTGTGCAGGACTTGAAATTAGAGACGAGTACTTCCACGCGGTGAGTACTGTGTGAGTCTCAATCTGTGTGTGAGACAAAGGATAAAGAGAAGTACTCGTCCAAGGTATCAGTTGAGGACTCGCGTGTGTGACGAATATGATCTTAACATTACTTTGCGTGTTATCTTTCCGTGTGAAACTGGGATGAATACTAATTGAAGTGGGAAAGCTGAAAGTGAAGTGATTCTGTCGTTGTGACTATTCTTTGTGATGTATTCTGTGTGTTTGCATGGGAGAGTAGCAAGATAGTTTCAGAGGCAGTGGGTTATGCATCTACCTTTTTGTACCGCTCGGTCTGGAATGAATCTTCGTGATGATGGGTGTGACAGTCGAAATGTGAGATGCAGTAAAAGATCCACCATCCTATCCAGAAAGTGCACTGTAGCGTTAGATAATTACGAGACCGTAACATAGAGAATCACCAACGTAAAGCCATGCCCACTGGGCGGAGTTTCTCAAGTGTAATTGTTGTATAAAATGTAATGGTGTGTTTAGGTTATCTTTGAATCATAATAGAATTTTTCGGAATAAAAAAGACAGTGAAAAGAAAAAGATTGGTGGCCTTGTTCTTCGAGTAGTTCGAGGAGTTCCTAGATAACAGAACGCAGCACGTCATTCTCAATGGAGAGAAGTCTTCCGAAGTAAGAGTGATTTCAGGTGTGCCGCAGGGGAGTGTCATAGGACCATTGCTATTCACAATATACATAAATGACCTGGTGGATGACATCGGAAGTTCACTGAGGCTTTTTGCAGATGATGCTGTGGTGTATCGAAAGGTTGCAACAATGGAAAATTGTACTGAAATGTAGGAGGATCTGCAGCGAATTGACGCATGGTGCACGGAATGGCAATTGAATCTCAATGTAGCGAAGTGTAATGTGATGCGAATACATAGAAAGATAGGTCCCTTATCATTTAGCTACAAAATAGCAGGTCAACAACTGGAAGCAGTTAATTCCATAAATTATCTGGGAGTACGCATTAGGAGTGATTTAAAATGGAATGATCATATGAAGTTGATCGTCGGTAAAGCAGATGCCAGACTGAGATTCATTGGAAGAATCCTAAGGAAATGCAATCCGACAACAAAGGAAGTAGGTTACAGTACGCTTGTTCGCCCAATGCTTGAATACTGCTCAGCAGTGTGGGATCCGCACCAGGTAGGGTTGATAGAAGAGATAGAGAAGATCCAACGGAGAGCAGCGCGCTTCGTTACAGGATCATTTAGTAATTGCGAAAGCGTTACGGAGATGATAGATAAACTCCAGTGGAAGACTCTGCAGGAGAGACGCTCAGTAGCTCGGTACGGGCTTTTGTTAAAGTTTCGAGAACATACCTTCACCGAAGAGTCAAGCAGTATATTGCTCCCTCCTACGTATATCTCGCGAAGAGACCATGAGGATAAAATCAGAGAGATTAGAGCCCACACAGAAGCACACCGACAATCCTTCTTTCCACGTACAATACGAGACTGGAATAGAAGGGAGAACCGATAGAGGTACTCAGGGTACCCTCCGCCACACACCGTCAGGTGGCTTGCGGAGTACGGATGTAGATGTAGATGTAGATGTAGTCATGATATTCAGAATTTATAATGTGTGCGCCATTCATATTCAGTGCGATGGCCACGTGTTGATCAAAGCCGTTGGGTAAGAAAGAAAATGTGGTATTGCCAGAGCGTAGTGAACAATCAGAGTTGTGTAAATTACTAATAGTATGATGTGCGTTCTCCGTTTCCTTTGCGTAATATTCAAACAGGAGAATAATTTGTAGCTTAATTATGGGCACTAGAGTTCATAATCAGACATTGATGTTACTCGAGAAACAAGAATAAATCCACTCGCTTGGCAGACCACTCATCTTGCAGGCCTGACTGCTTGATGCCACAGTATGAGCAAGGCATGTGGGTGCCTGTCAATGTTGCCCTTCAATATACGCGATCTGTCGTTGCTAAAATTCCCAAATATACATTTGTGGCCAAAATTTTACCAGCTCTCTCGTGATGTGACTGTAGACTGTAGACTTTAGCTTAGTGTGTGTTATTTATACCGGGTGGTTATAATTAAACTTCCCTGTTTAACACGTTATAACACGGAAGCTAATTACCGTGCGAATACCACACTTGGTAGCATTAATGTCAAGGACATGGGTAAGAGAAATAATGCAGGATCAATTAAACTGAAACACTTTTAATGTACTGCCATGGTACATTATACCATTACACACAGGATCCATTACTGCTACGAAAGGGGCTCAATATGGCGCCCATCACTGTCCAGAAGAGTCTGAAAGCGCACGATTGCATTCTGCACAGCAGAAAGAACCATGCGCATAGGTGTGCTGGCTACCTCTCTTGATATGCTGCGCTTCAGATCATCATACGTGTGAATGTTCCCCTGGTAAGCCCTGTCCATGTAGCTCCACAACCAGAAATCACAGAGAGTGAGATCAGGTGACTGTGCCGGCCAAGTACGAGGAACGATCGGCTGATAATTCGATCTTGCCCATATGTGTTCCGGGGAAGCAGGTGAACTTCACAAGCAATGTACGGTGGGCCCTATGTTGCATTAAAAGTTCTCAGATCAATGCGTCTCTCTCCTGTAGGGCGTGTACGACATGCTGGCGGAGCAAATCACAGTAACGCAGGCCTGTCACGCTGCACGTCTTTGGTCCTTGAGTGCCAACCTGTTCAAAAACGAATGATGAACGTAGCCGTGGAGCCACACCATACATAGGAACTACATGCTTAGTGACTGGAGGTGAAGATCCCCACACTCGGCAACTCAGTGTGTTCACCTCACCCGTCAGAGAAAAAAAGCTTCGTCTATTCATAGGATGGTCCAGGGCCAAGAATCCTCAACTTCAATCCTTGCGAGAAAATGGAGAGCGAAGTCGACACTTGGTTGTGCGTCCTGTGGTGCTGCTGTCGATATGAATCTTTCAAAGATACCAATTGAGAAGCACAGTGGACCACGGGATGTTCAACTGTCCTGGCACAGCAAGCTCACTACCTGGCTATCGGGAACTGCGCGCAGCATTGTGTGCCATAGCAACAGGTGTTTCATCAACCACCTGTGGTGCAACCGGTCGTCGGTGTCTTCCTGGAGGGACGCCCAGTTCTCCAGTTGATTCAAACTTCTTCACCATGCTCCGCGCAGCAGGTGAGAAAAAGAGTACCATTCCTTAATCCTTTCAGCCGACGATAATCTCGAACTGCAGTTGCACCACGATAGTTGTTTTGAAAAGAGAGCTTCACCAATAATGCCATGATCCTTTTGTCCAAGCTCATGTTGACACGTCAATAAGTGCACTGCAGCTGTTCACGTGTTTGAGACTATGAGTCACGAAGACTGATCACGGCACCTGGTGCTTATAGTTGGATCTAGACGGTGGCGATGCGGTGCGAGGATATCATGCACCCCGTACTCTGGACATTAATGCTACCAAGTGTGATATTTGCACGGTAATTAGTTTCCGTGTTATAACATGATGAATAGGGAAAGTTTAGTTATAGCCACGTGGTATTTTAATTATCGAGATAGTTCAAATGGTTCAAATGGCTCTGAGCACTATGGGACTTAGCTTCTAAGGTCATCATCCCCTAGAACTTAGAATTACTGAAACCAAACTAACCTAAGGACATCACACACATCCATGCCCGAGGCAGGATTCGAACCTGCGACCGTAGCGGTCGCGCGGTTCCAGACTGTAGCGCCTAGAACCGCTCGGCCACCTTGGCCGGCATCGAGATAGTTAACTTACCTAATTTGCCGTTAAGTATTATCATAATGAAATTTACCCCCTACTATCTATAGCTATTGCAGTTGACTGTCTCATACTGCCGCTTTTTTTTCCTGATTTACTAATTGTTTTACGGTGATATACTTTTTAATTCTTGCATAGAAGATCAAGGCTTATAATCCAAATTGTATCACAACTACATTTCGATATAGCTCTTCAAGCGCTGTCTATTTACACTTGGCTCATTAAAATATTTTAAGGCGTCTATAAGCTGTTAATGTCTTGAGTTCACAGGTACCTGAAATCTTACAGCTTTAAAATCTGCAGTTCTATTTTGCCCTTCGAAAAGGCGTTTAGACGCGTATTCTTGTCTCACTTTTCTTCTTAGTTTGGTTTACTTGCCTTTGTAATTTACGTATTTTGCGGACGGGGAATGAATTTTTTGGCTGCTGAGTCCACTGGGCCACGGCGGGACACCGCACCACCCGAGTCCTGCAACGGCCAAGCGGCTATGGCCTTCCCTGTTACGTGTTCTCCTCCCGTTAGAAGTGGTACTTCGTGGCCTCTCACTACCGCTGAATGAAACTGACCGCTCCGATCCCTACCTTGTCGTGATCAGTGCTCGCCTGTGTCAAGACTCGAGAAAACTACGTCCGGTCACCTATCGACAGAGCGCGTGTCCAGCCAGGATTGTGTGTGGTGTCTCATCATTTAGCCACGCCTGTACGTAATGTGTCTACAGTAAATCTACTATCGTCCAAAGCAATCGAATTCCTCCTGCAAGTCGCCAATGAAGTACCAAATGCTTGCGTAAGTGACAAATTATATTTGCTGCTGTTGCATATGGAACAACTTCACAACACAGCAACACTGAGCCCGTTTATCCTGATTTATGACAGCTACTTGCACGACGTTGCTCTCACTGTGTGTGTGTGTGTGTGTGTGTGTGTGTGTGTGTGTGTGTGTGTGTGTGTATTTGTGTTTGTGTGTGTGTGTGTGTGTGTGTGTGTGTGTGTGTGTGTGTGTGTGTTGTCCTTGCGTAGTGACTCTGTAAAGCTTCAGTGGATTCGATATTTGCACCTTCTGGCCCGTTGGAAGAGCCATATAGTCTGAAGGGACGGGGTAGTGGTAGACCGATAACAGTTCTTTATTTCGTTCACTGCTCTCAGAGCAGAACACCGAACAATGTTTACTCTCTTGTGTGTATGTCTGGCTCAATACCCTGGAACAATTGCAAAAGTACACTACTGGCCATTAAAATTGCTACATCACGATGATGACGCGAAATTTAACCGACAGGAAGAACATGCTGTGAGATGCAAATGATTAGCTTTTCAGAGCATTCACACAAGGTTGGGGCCGGTGGCGACACCTACAACGTGATGACATAAGGAACGTTTCCAACGGATTTCTCATACACAAACAGCAGTTGGCCGGCGTTGCCTGTTGAAAACGTTGTTGTGATGCCTCGTGTAAGGAGGAGAAATGCGTACCATCACGTTTCCGACTTTGATAAAGCTCGGATTGTAGCCTATCACGATTGCGGTTTATCGTATCACGACATTGCTACTCGAGTTGGTCGAGATCCACTGACTGTTAGTAGAAAATGGAATGGTGGGTTCATGAGGGTAACACGTAACGCCGTGCTGGATCACAACGGCTTCGTATCACTAGCAGTCGAGATGATGTTTGCAAGACAACAGCCATCTGCACGAACAGTTCGACGACGTTTGCAGCAGCATGGACTGTCAGCTCGGAGACCATGGCTGCGGTTACCCCTGACGCTGCATCACAGACACGAGCGCCTGCGATGGTGTACTCAACGACGAACCTGGGTGCAAGAATGGCTAAACGTTATTTTTTCGGATGAATCCAGGTTCTGTTTACAGCAACATGTTGGTCGCATCCGTGTTTGGCGACATCGCGGTGAACGCACAATGGAAGTGTGTATTCGTCATCGCCATACATAGCGTTATGGTATGGGGTGCCATTGGTTACACGTCTCGGTCACCTCTTGTACGCATTGACGACACTTTGAATAGTGGACGTTACATTTCAGATGTGTTACGACCCGTAGCTCTCCCCTTCATTCGATCCCTGAGAAACCCTACATTTCAGCAGGATAATGGACGACCACATGTTGCAGGTTCTTTACGGGCGTTTCTGGACACAGAAAATGTTCGACTGCTGCCCTCTCCAGGACATTCTCCAGATCTCTCACCAACTGAAAACGTCTGGTCAATAGTGACCGAGCAACTGGCTCGTCACAATACGCCAGTCACTACTTTTGATGAGCTGTGGTATCGTGTTGAAGCTGCATGGGCAGCTGTACCTGTACACGCCATACAAGCTCTGTTTGACAATTCCCAAGCTTATCAAGGCCGTTATTACGGCCAGAGGTGGTTGTTCTGGGTACTTATTTCTCAGGATCTATGCACCCAAATTGCGTGAAAATGTAATCACGTGTCAGTTCTAGTATAATATATTTGTCCACTGAATACCCGTTTTTTCATTTGCATTTCTTCCTGGTGTAGCAATTTTAATGGACAATAGTGTACATCGTCTTACCTGCAGTGTGCACGCCAAGACTTGGTAACCGAGGTGAGTTGCTTATTGTAAATCGGGCGCGTTAATGGACATTTTTATAAATTATTTCAGTGCCGGTGGCGCCGGTGATTAATTCTTAAGCACCTGCATTATACCTGATGGCAATAAACTTGTGTAGATGTTTCTGTTTTCTGCCAGTCGCCACTCCCAGCTTTCTGTTGTCTACCTTACCAGAAACGAAATCCTCCCCGCGGGTTTCACCGGTTACTCTCGGCCTCGCTCCCGTGTCACCACAAAGATACGTATCGATGGGTAGTCTCGTTGCCACTGCGGATACTACCCTGCGCTGCGTTGTGCCCGCTACTCTCTTGTAGGCCGTTTTCCACGTTTGGTGAGTCGGACGAGACAGCTACTTCCGCTGGTGTGCTAAGCCCGTCCTTGCAGTGGGAGTCGCAGACGGCGGGGACAGAAATCGGAGCGGCCGCGACCGCAAGACCTGGCTGGTGTGGCTCCCGTTTCAGTAACGAGACACCCCAAAGGCTCCCGCCTGCGGGCGCCGCAAGCGCAAGCGGCCACGCCTCCTGATAGCCGCTCCATCCAGCTCCCCCTGCAGCTCTCTATTTCTACACCTAACTCTGCAGGCTCTCCTTCACAACCCGACTGGGCACGTTCGCATCACTTATTACAACGAAATTACGCTCTTTAAGAGGTTTTTTTTTTTATCAGTCTTCCGACCGGATTTATGTGGCCCGCCACGAATCTCTCTTCATTGCAATCTTCATCTCCAAATGTAATTTTCAAACGCCTTCCTCCACTATTTGTTGGCTGCATTCCGATATCTGTCTTTCCCTTACATCTACATCCATACTCCGCAAGCCACCTGACGGTGTGTGGCACAGTGTACCTTGAGTACCCCTATCGGTTCTCCCTTCTATTCCAGTCTCGTATTGTTCGTGGAAAGGAAGATTGTCGGTATGCCTCTGTTTGGGCTCTAATCTCTCTGATTGTATCCTCACGGTCTCTTCGCGAGATATACGTAGGAGGTAGCAATATACTGCTCGACTCCTTGGTGCATGTATGTTGTCGAAACTTCAACAAAAGCCCGTATCGAGCTACTGAGCGACTCTCTTGCAAAGTCTTCCAGTCGAGTTTGCCTATCATCTCCGTAACGCTTTCGGGATTACTAAATGATCCTGTAACGAAGCGCGCTGCTCTCCGTTGGATCTTCTCTATCTCTTCTGTCAACCCTATCTGGTACGGATCCCACACTGGTGAGCAGTATTCAAGCACTGGGCAAACAAGCGTACTGTAACCTACTTCCTTTTTTTCGGACTCCATTTCCTTACGATGCTTCCAACGAATCTCAGTCTGGCATCAGATTTACTGACGATTAATTTTTTATGGTCATTCCATTTTAAATCACTCCTAATCCGTACTCCCAGATAATTTATGGAATTAACTGCTTCCAGTTGCTGACCTGTCATATTGTAGCTAAATGATAAATGATCTTTCTTGCTATGTACTTGCAGCACATTGTCTACATTGAGATTAAATTGCCATTCCCTGCACCATGCGTCAATTCGTTGCAGATTCTCCTGCATTTCAGTACAATGTTCCATTGTTACAACCTCTCCATATAATACAGCATCATCCGCAAAAAGCCTCAGTGAACTTACGATGTTATCCACAAGGTCATTTATATGTATTGTGAATAGCAACGGTCCTACGACACTCCCCTGCAGCTCACATAAAACCACTCTTACTTCGGAAGACTTCTCTCCATTGAGAATGACATGCTGCGTCCCCTAACTTTGTTGCCTTTACAGTTCGCTCTACCCCCATAGACATGTCGTAACTCGCCTACTACCAGCCTGACGTCGTCCTATTCCTCGTCAGCTTTTTACACGTGTTCCTCTTCTCGCCGTTTCTGCGGATAACTTCCTCGCTTCTTATCAGTCCCACAAATTTTCGACATTCTTACCAAGCACTAAGTCTCAAACGCTTGTACTCTTTTCTGGTTTTCCGAAGTCTGTGACTCACTTCTAGTTGGGGAATTGAATTAGTAGTAAGCCAGTTCAATTATTTAGGTAGCAGTTCTAAAGGAAACATAACGAAGCATCCACATATTATTTAAGCACATTTGTTTGTATTAACACACACTTCGTGTTTACCTTATTCCAAAACGAAAAAGAACCCAGCACACTGTACGTACAGGACAGCACTGATACATTACAACAGCGGCTCCATATGGTGACCACCAACGTTGATACAACATTGCACCTACGAAGCATGCTCTGGTACACACTCTCCATCCTACGTGGCGTCTCTTCAATTTCCAGTGCAGCCGCCAGATCTCCACAGACCTTTATCTGTCTCTACGGGAGTCCCGCATATTATATTTTGCATACTTCCCCCACAGAAAGTAGTCCACAAGGGTTAAATTCGTTGTTCGCGGCGGCCACGCGGTTGGAGCACCTCAGCCTATCCATCTTTCACCATCATGTCTTGTGAGATGTCTCCAAACCGCACGAGAGAAGTGAGATGGTGCACCATCATGTTGGAACCCCATTTCCTGATGTACATTTAACGGCACAGCTTCCAAGAACGGGTCATCCTGTCTGCCCTACTGCATACCAGGACAAGCGACTGTGAGACTTTTCTCTATACAAATCTGAACTCAAACCATCGTAGAACGGAAAAGGTACTTTTCCGGACATGGGTTTCTATTCACATTTTATGTACTCACTCCCTCTGCAAGTCCTGTAAGTTTGTAACGGGAATTTCCGAACATCCTGCAATGCTGTGCTCGAGCATACGTTCTCAAAAATACCTTCCTCGAATGAATGCCGATATTTCATACCCGACGATTACTTTTAGCCAATAATGATCTGCCTGTGCTTGTCTGTTATTTTTGTGCTTCTTTCTTCGTCCTTCATTTGCTTCCAAGGCAGCAAAATTTCTTCGTGTACTTCATGGTCCCTCAGTCTGATGTTAATAGCTAATCGTATTTCTATTACTCTTCCTAATCTCGTCTTTCTTCGGTTTACTCTAAATTTACAGTTTGCGCTCATTAGAGTGTGTGTTCCATTCGACAGTCATTGCTATTCTTCCTCACTTTCGCTGTATTTCTATCCCGCTCCTGAACGTTTCTCGATATATTTTAAGTCTTATTTCCATTGTCAAGCGTAACGCCAGAACTGCCTGTCTTCTACTTTTATGTTTCGTATCTCCCATCTGATCGCCATCTAACAGACCTCAATTTTTTGTTTCATTCTTCTAGATATATTTCTCGTCAGCAACTTGCATGCACGAGCTATTTAGCTGACTGTGTGTTGGTTCTGGCACGTACCTGCCCTTGTCGTCTTCTGGGTTGTGTGAATATTTTTCGGAAAATCTGATCGTATGTCTCCAGACTCGTGCATGTTCGACAAACCAATTTGAACACTCGTTCCATTGCCACTTCAGTCAAAGATTTCAGAAATTTTAAAGGAATTTTATCTGTGTGGTAGCAAACAAATGCGCTGGGTGGATTGAAGACTTGTTCACAAGGAGTAGGCGGTGTGTTATCTTGGGTGCAGACTCATGGCACCTTCATTGGGGGTATTGCCTCAGTTGACTTTAGTGTGTGTTAGATATTATGCTCACTGGCTAGTGTAGCTTGCGGAGAGCGTCGCGGTGATGATGAAAATCGTGAAATGCTAATCAGCCTGCGGAAGCCTTCTTACAATGATTTGAGAACCAGTAGTACACGTGGAATCTAAGAATATACTGCAGCTTCCTGTTTGTTCCTCCTTGTCCTCGGGGATAAGAAGATAACGTGAAAGTTAGAGTTGCGTTCTGGGCTATATGTTGTAAGCCCCCACAGATACGCAGTATACAATAAAATTATGGAGATGTGTAAAACGGCGGTTGCGTTCCGGTGTATTCCATGAAACTTCGTGATATCCTCTGCGCACATCTATGTATCTTCTGTCATATAATGAATACAGTTCTCCTACTCACAGATAAAGGCTTCAACAAACATTTAATCGTTATTTCCTTATTAATAAGGTCATTTTTTGTGTTGGGTAATTGAGGACTGAACGAGGTGACTTAGTTCTAGAAAGCCACGGTAGATAGTGAATTCAATGTCATCCAATGTGCAGGACACTAGCTCCTTCTGCAAATAGGCCAAGATGTTCGCACTGCTTGTGTGAATGATAGATGATATTCATTATCTTTGCACGTGCAATAACTTCGTAGTACAGCGACACAACGTGCATAATAAAGATTTTTAGCAGTTTTTTGTGGTTTTAATTAGAAATTTGTTTTATAAAAGCTGTGGTACATAGTTAACATAATTTATTCACTAGAATTTCTAAGCACGTCTTTTCAGGGCTCAACCGACTATTTAAAGGTTACTTACACGCATATGAAAAGATATATATCATTTCTGTACATTTTTGTTTATATTCACATTAAACTGCCACAGATACCTTTTCCAGCGCATTAACATCGCAGCGACAATTATTGAACTACATGAAAAAAAACTTAAGTTAGTTACAAACCAACGCTGTACATCGACTGTATTCAACATATAAACGTCACTACAGATATAAGAATTTAGATCATGACATGTTCGATATGCCTGCCACCATTGGCGATGGTGTGGCGTAGACCCACTGAAGTGTGAGAACATCGAGGCTGTCGGTGGCCTCCTGAATGATTGTTTTCAGCTCAGCAATGATTTTGGGGTTGGACACCTTATCTTTAATATAACCCCACAAATAGGAGTCACATGTGTTCAGTTCCGGAGAAAACCACTGCCAATCGAGGCCCATGCCAGTGGCCTCTGGTTGCCCCAGAGACACAATGCGGTCCTCAAAGTGCTCCTGCAGTGTATCAAACACTCTCCTGCTTCGGTTGGGTCGAGCTCAGTCTTGCATGAACGACATCTTGTCAAAATCAAGGTCATTTCGGATAATGGGTTTAAACGATCTTCCAAAACTTTCACGTACCGTTCGGTAGTCACGTGCCATCAACGAATATCGCACCGATTATTCCGTGACTGGACATTGCACTCTACACAGTCACCCGTCGAGGGTGAAGAGACTTTTCGATCACGAAACGGATTCCCAGTCCCCCAATGCGCCAGTTTTGCTTATTGACGAACCCATTCAAATGAAAGTGGGCTTCGTACCTAGACCAAACCATATTCACATCAAAGTCCTGTTCTTCAGTTCTGTGGACAATAGTGTTGGCGAAGCACAACCGCTGTTCCGTGGCCCTGGGACGTATTGGCTGATGGGTTTGAACGGGAAGAGATGCAGATCTTCAACAACAGTCTGTCGCAGTGTCTCCCGGTTGATTCCTACCTCTTGTGCAGCTCGTCTTATCGATTTCCTGGGGCTGGTTTGAAACACAGCGCATGTCTTCCTGACGTTTTCAGCCTTTTGGGACGACACTGCCAACACTGTCATCACAAACACTACCCGTACTCTTAAACTTGCGAATCAAATACTTGATTGTTGTGAAACGTCCCCTTTGAAAAAATTGTACAAGACTGTGCTTAAACTGACACAGAATATTTTTTTAGCGCAACGCAATCTGACTTTCAAAAATCCCTACGAAAGAATGGCCCTGACTAACTTTAACCTATACGTTTCACTAATCACTTACCTCACAAAAATCATCGTTACTCAAGCTACTGCAATACAGCGCCACTACTGCCAGCTAAATAAAAGATTCAAACTACTGAAGGCACTAACTACTGATATGCATAGTTAGCAAATGAAAGATTTTAATACAGAACAAACAATGTATTTACCTTAATAGTCATAATATATATAGCAGTTCATGACATGACATCCAGTGTTATAAATTTCAAAACTCCGCCATCTCTCTCCCCACATCCACCACTGCTGGCGGCTCACCTCCAACTGCGCAACGCTAAGCGCCGCTAACATCCAGCTGCCCAACACTACAATGGCAGGCAACAATGCAAACCAGCCACAGACTGCACACGGCACAGCCAGTGATTTTTCATACAGATCGCTATGTGGCGTTACCAACATAAAAACCTAAACAGCCTACTTTCAGTTGGCACACCTGGACCGGTTGTCTTCAACTGGAACTCGGTCACAAACTTCCCTTGAGCCGTAGTTTGGCTTTTGTTTCTCTCATAGTAGGCCGCCTCAAGTGGTACACGTTCCGTCACGCTGTACCGAGACACTGTCACGTGCAAATGGCCTACAACAACACGGCGTGTGCGCATGCGCACATTAATTTTCGTCATACCCCGCGGCCAACCGTGCTGTCCCTAACGCAAACCGTTCAGAAATGACGATTTTATCTCAGAGTTCAATAATTGTCACCTGTACATTGACGGAAAAAGTACACTAGTTTAAACAAGATTTTGAATTTTTTATTTAATTCCCATATAGTTTGTTTCATATAAAAGATCTTTTCATGTCGAGTAATGGAAGGAAATATGATATATTTTGGCACTATAACCGGCAGTGTTAATTGTGAGTAACTTCCTGTAGGGGAGAGAGTACCGTAGTGTGCCAGTTGCCGGTATTTGCATTTAAATGGTTTGCCCCGAGTCTCGATGCGTGCAGTTTGCAGTCAGCCTGTCCTGAGGTGACGACGCAGCGGACGATGTAATCAACAGTTTAACAACGGCTGTTACCCATTGTGCCTTGAGCGACTACGGTCTCATCGGTCGTGGCGCTGCATACATATGGACGTTCTCTCATGTCCACGTTCAGCGAAGTTCACAGTCGGAAACACGGACGCACCTTTAAACGCAAGACTGTTCCACTTATAAGTGCTGATGAGCACACGATACAGCAATCAACAGATAACGGTCTCATAATAGAAATGCAACCTTTCACTCATTGCATGTAACTTTTTTCAGAGTCTTATAATGGTGATTTTTAGGAAGCTACGTTGCAATGCTTTCCCGTGATTTAGAGAGCTGCCTTCCGGAAACTAAATTTATTTAATTACTACTCATTTTACATTTTGTTCTACTGGATTGCAGGGTTAACCATAAGCAAACAAAGTGGCTAAACGGCAATCACCGCACCGAGAACACTACCCTGTCGTATCCATTTCCGACTCCCCCACCTACAACCCACTCACGCTGATCACTGACACGGTTCCTTAGAGGTGTATCACGTAACGCACGCCTACTTACCGTCCAACAAACTACTGACAAGGCGAGACCTTAGACACGGTCAACCGAATCTGCTCATTTTTGGCACGTCGCTTGCGTGAGACATAAAATGAATGAGATATTTTGGCTCAACAAAAAATGGTCCAAATGGCTCTGAGCACTATGGGAGTTGACTTCTAAGGTCATTAGTCCCCTAGAACTTAGAACTACTTAACCTAACTAACCTAAGGACATTACACACATCCTTGCCCGAAGCAGGATCCGAACCTGCGACAGTAGCAGTCGCCCGGTTCTGGACTGAAGCGCATAGAACCGCTCAGCCACCGCGGCCGGCTTTAGGCTCGAGACCCCTACTCTTTTATGAGAAAACCACCCGTAAAGTTTATAAGTGAAAGCGACTCAAAATTGACTCAATCTATAGATAACTGAAAACTGAGTATTTTTTCATCGTTATTTGTGGCGAGTCCACAATTTTTTTTTATGCTCTGAGACTGGCATAGTAACCAAGACATCTCGCTGTGGAGCAGAGGACCCGTGCTCGATTGCAAAATGCATTCTGCAGTTCTTTTTCCATTTTTTTTTTTTTTGTTTCGGAATAGGAGCGTCAATACCGTAAGTAAATCAGTAATTTATTTGCATGCCTTGTTATTGATTTAACTCACCTTATTAACCGCACTATTCTCTTTGAAGATAGGACCGCTTCAGCTTTTAAGTCCTCTATATTCCTAAGTGCGAGCGGTTTCGCACCATTTCAGCATCATCATCATGTGCAGTCTGTACAAATTAACAGACAAAAGCATGCTAGCTGGACACGGACCTTCTCTCCATGTCGTTATGGGGCGCTTCCGCAATTCCGTGTTGACAGGCCGCCTGTTGGAACACGCTCAGCACGCGCGCGCTTCCGTTGTTACGTGCGGCCTCTTCGCAATGCATTCATTGCTTTCTGCCGATTGAGCTGTTTAGGTACGACACGATATTCAGCCTTGTTTTACTTCACGAAAGTTTCGTGCTAAGCCTCAAAATAGTTTCATATTGGATTCTTGGGGGATGAGCCACAATTTAAGATTGATAGCTGGGGTTTTTACCAGTATGCTTTTCAATCCCATAGATTTACAATCCCATAGATGGTATATTGGTGGGGTTCTGATGACTTTTTCATCACATAGACACCCGTTAGCTCACCAGGTACTGTTACTCATGGTGAGTGAAATTTGTTACTATTTTACCTACCTAATAGTTTTTTTTATTACGAATTTCTTATTTTTAGGTTTCGTCCTTTCTAGGTATCACGGGAACATTTTATGTTATTTTATGCTGTTTATCTTCGACGTCCGCTACTTGAGATACACGGGATGAACATAGTCACAAAAGCATGTTTCGCTCAGGAAAAGAGAGAGCCAGCAATTTCTTGACAAGTTCAAATGGCTCTGAGACCTATGGGACTCGACTTCTGAGGCCATCAGTCCCCTAGAACTAAGAACTACTTAAACATAACTAACCTAAGGACATCACACACATCCATGCCCGAGGCAGGATTCGAACCTGCGACCGTAGAGGTCCAGAGGTCCAGACTGTAGCGCCTAGAACCGCTCGCCACACAGGCCGGACAGTTGATTACAGAGTGAGTAATTTGCGCTGCATCGGTGCTCCTCAAGAGATAAGCACAGTTTCTAATACCAATTCCTGTCTTAATATGCTAAACCTGGAACGTAATATTGTACCTTTTAAGGGACAAATTATGAAAAATGTTTTGAATTTTTAAGTGCGGTCAATAACGAAATATGAATGAAATATCGAAAACCAAATTTTTCTCGCTCCCGGAATCTATGAGATAAGATAGGGTATGCGTATCCTGCTATTCCTCACCCACTAAAGACATTGATAAGCAATATTAAGAGAGAAAAAACAGACAAATGCGAGTAGGACTAGCGCTCTGAGGGTTCCATACAAACTTAGTTACGTGTACAGATGATGATGATGATGATGATGATGATAATTATTATTTAGTGTCAGGCCCGGTGCAAGTCTCTGTATGTCACGCCTGTTCGGCGACTTTCGTGTCTCCAACCTATTCGAGTTATCCAACCAGAGACAGGGGACATACTGTTTAACGTGGAATTCGAACCACGTGTTTATGGCGGCTCCCCACACCATTTAGAGGTGAAGGCCAGTTTAAAACAAAAACTGAAAAATCCATGGTCCGACAGACAATCTACCCGCGAATTCTCTGTTTCCAGGTGTGTGCTTTATTGCTAAACCATCAGGCCGGACAAGTAACGATAAGCCAAAACATTGTGACCACTGCCCTCCGCGACGTTGGATGCAGCCTGGTGGCGTTGCGCACGCCTGACGCGGTAATGAAAGTACACTCTGTGATAAAAAGTCCAGACCTGACTGTACATAACAAGTTCGTGACCCATCGGTAATTCTGGAATTCAATATGGTGTTGGCCCATCCTTAGTTTTGATCACAACTTCCACTCTCGCAGGCATACGTCAGTCAGGTGCTGGAAGGTTTCTTGGGGAATGGCAGCCCATTCTTCACGGAGTGCTGCACTGACGAGAGGTATCGATGTCGGTCGGGTAGACCTGGAAACATCCCAATGCTGTTCTATAGGATTCAGGTCAGGACTCTGTGCAGGCCAGTCCTTTACAGGGATGTTACTGTCGTGTAACCACTCCGCCACAGGTCGTGCATCATGAACAGGTGCTGGATCGTGTTCAAAGATGCAGTCGTCATCCCCGAATTGCTCTTCAACAGTGGGAAGCAAGAAGGTGCTTAAAACATCAATGTAGGCCTGTGCTGTAATAGTGCCACGCAAAACAACAAGGGGGTGCAAGACCCCTCCACGAGAAACACGACCACAGCATAACACCACCGCCTCCGAATTTTACTGTTGGCACTACACACGGTGTCAGATGAGGTCTACCGGCATTAGCCGTACCCACACCCTGCCATCGGATCATCACATTGTATTCAGTGATTCGTCACTCCGCGCAACGTTTTTCCATTGTTCAATCGCTCCTTTCGGCATTTACCGGCTTGATTTGTGGCTTATGAGCATTCGCTCGACCATGAAATCCAAGTATTCTCACCTCCCGCCTAACTGTCATAGTACATTACGACCCTCTTCAACTGTCAGCGGTCTGTCAGTCAGCAGACGAGGTCGGCCTGTACGCTTTTTTGCTGTACGTCTGTCTTCACGTTTCCACTTCACCTCGGAAACAGTGGACCTAGGGAGTGTGGAAATCTCGCGTACAGACGTATGACACAAGTGACACCCAATCACCTGACCACGTTAGAAGTCCGAGAGTTCCGCGGAGCGCCCCATTCTGCTCTCTCAGGATGACCAATGACTACTGAGGTCGCTGACATGAACTACCTGGCAGTTAGTGGTAGCAAAATGCCCCTAATATGAAAAAAAGTATGTTTTGGGGGGTGTCCGGATACTTTTTATCACATAGTGTACGTAAACGGAGCAAACACGGATAGGGGATCACCCAAGGGAACATGAGGGCCGCAAATTGGGAAACCCACTGAGACGAGCGACTTTGAATAAAGGCGTATTATTATTAAGTACAGCCTGCAAACGAGTATCTGGAAAACGGCACAGCTCACTGAATGTTCACGTGCTACTGTCGTGAGCGTCTACAGAAAGTGGTAGGAGGACTGTGAAACTACAACTAGGCGCTAAATGATTGGTCGTCCACGACTCTTCACAGATAGTGGTACTCGGAGGTTTGTCTGCCCTGTAAAGTAGGATACATGCTGATCTGTGGCATTTATACAGAAAGAGCACAAGGCTGGTGCTCGGACAAGTGTTCCGGAGCACACCGGTCATCGTACATTGTTGAGCATGGAGCTCCGCAGCAGACCAGCCCTACGTGTTCAGACGTTGACCCAACGACATAGACAAATACGACTGCAGTGGGACGGGACCAGCGGGATTCCACCATTGATCAATGGTAACGCGTCGGCCCTTCGGGTGGGTCACATTTTTGCTACTCTAAGTCGATGGTCATCTCCACGAACGCCGTCATCGACGTCAACAGCGGCTGGAAAAGCGCAGCGCGCCACTTGCGTCGGATCGTGGGAGCAGTATTGTGTTACGTGAGACGTTCTGCGCTTACATGGGACCTGTGGTTGTGATCGAAGACACGCTCAGAGCTGCGATCCACTTGCATCCCTTCATGCTTGATGTCTCCATAGACGGCGAGGTCATCCTCAGCGGTATAAATGTCCTTGTCTCGGAGCCAGAATCGTATTACAGTTGTTTGAGGAGAATTATAGGGAACTTACGTTGATATCTAGATGACTGAATTCGCCTGATGTAGATCCCATGGGACCCATTTGGGTCGCTATCAGGTGCCATCACAGTGTACGCACATCAGCGGCCCGTTATTTACTCTAATTACATGACCTGTGCGTAGACATATAATGCCATATACCTCTACAAACTTACCAACGAACTGCAGGATCTCTGATACGCAAAATCAGTGACGTATTTCGTTCCAGATACCGACAAACAAGCTGTCAAGCAGGTGGTCGTAATGTTTTAGCTCACCAGCGTATGTAGATAGTTGATCTACAAGTTTGCGAGTATCAAAAGATGTCTCAAATATGGCCATGTATCTTGATCGCATTGGCCTAAAAGCTTAAATTATTTATATAGTGAAGGGACCGTAGACCATATTGTGTGACAAATCGTAACTGGGTACCTCTACCCGTCCCAGAGAAAAAGGGCTCTTAACTGTCGGACATAGAGACTAAGAGATAGACAGACATACAGACAGACAGACAGACAACGAAGTGATCCAATAAGGGTTCAGTTTTTACCGTTTGAGGTACGACACTTTTAAAAAAAAATCAGCACATCTTCGTTTTCCGTGTAGCACAATGTCTGCATCCACAGTGAGATGGCTTTCAGATCTATGCAATGGATTTCAATGTCTGCCGCCGGCCGCGGTGGCCGTGCGGTTCTGGCGCTGCAATCTGGAACCGCGGGGCTGCTACGGCCGCAGGTTCGAATCCTGCCTCGGGCATGGGTGTGTGTAATGTCCTTAGGTTAGTTAGGTTTAAGTAGTTCTAAGTTCTAGGGGACTTATGACCTAAGATGTTGATTCCCATAGTGCTCAGAGCCATTTGAACCATCAATGTCTGCCTGGACTTTTAGGCATCTGTATGCTCTCATTCTAAGCTGATCTGAGGAAATTAAATAGAATGTATTGACGACAGTGGGCACAGGTTCACTGCACATCTCGACAGAGTCTTCGACTTTGAATGCACTTAAATAATTACACCTATTCGTACACTAGGCTTTCGTATTTTTCTCTGGGACTATTGTCTCAGAGCTAAGTCTAAGACAGTTCGCATCCCACGGATCTGACGCAAGTCTTCGTGAGATTTCCCTCGCCTGTAAGCCGAATACTGGTACTGCTAGTCACGTCCGAAATATTCCCAGCTGGGACGCCTTTTGCCCATTAGCAGCTCGTGGCTGCGACGTTCCCGACTCCCATTGTGGCTTACCTGGCTAAGAGCCCGCTCTAGCTTCCCGAGTATGGAATGATTTAATCAAAAAAATAGGCCGGGTGCCAGTGGAACCTGCGTGCTGAGGGTTCTGCACAAAATTCATGACGTATATATACAGTTCATCCATTCTGGAATTCGAGAAACACTATCATTTTGCCTGTTACCGACATTTATTATAGCAAGATATCGGTCCCACGGATTCCAGTATTTTCGAGAATGTTTTAAATTTCAACAATATAAATGTGCATGCAACAGACAGGCTACCATTATTATAACAATCAGTTTTTCTCCATTCACGCTGATGGACAGCAATGGCAAAAGTCAAACATCAGGTAAGGAATGACTTTACTGCTCGTACAACAACCATCATCAGATATCCAGGAGCGATTGCGCTCGTACGTACGGCATTTCACGTTGTCTGTGAAGCAAACATTCGCAGACTACTTTGTTTCACATACAATTTGAGATGTGATATCTACGTCCGGTAATCGCTCCTCTGTATATTTGACGATGCATAAATTCCGAAACGCGTCATACGAGCAGTTCCTTGCCTGATGTTTGACTGTTACCATTGCGACCCAGTCAGACTGAATGCGGAACTAACATTATTCTAATTTCAAACTCGACGTCGCATAACAAAGCAGAAAAAAATATTTTTGCGGACGGTAAGATTACAAATTAGCGATTTTCATATTTTTTTATTTTACTTGTTCTGTGAATCCATGCTTCTTGCCAAACCCTATACGTTTTGATGAGCGAGTTTGCGAGTATCGAAATACGTAACAAAAATGGCCTTAGATTTTTATTGCATTGACTTATAAGCTAACGTCTATTATACTGCCAAGGGACCATATACCTTAGTATGTGACAAATTTCGACTCGATACATCTACCTGTTCATGAGAAAAGGGTTTCTAATTGCCGGACGGATAGACAGACAAAAAAGGTATCCTACAAAGTTTCTGTTTTTACCGATTGAATTATGGAATTATAAAAAATAACACAATGAGCACGTAAGTTGTTTTATTGGAAATCTTTGAAGTCTAGTGCCTCTAAGGAGAACCACTCTACGCAGAATCGACCTGGACGAGGCTGCATTGAGCCACGTGCAGCGTGCGGCGGCCAGCGCGGTGCGACACGTGCTGATAAGCGGAGCAGCTGGTACACACACGCCCCCACACTGCTTGCCCCGCGGCACAAAGGGCCGGTTCTCCGCTCCGCTTGCTGGATATCCAGGCCTCCGCGTCTCGTGACTGCCTGCCACTTCAGGAGAACACGAATCGCTGGACCCCAACTCCCGTCGAGACCACACCTGGCTCATCTGAAATTCCAGTAGTCTGGCAAAACTACCAGTCACGTTATTTACGTAAAAAAGCTTTCACTACGTCTACATCTATACTCCGCAAGAGTCATTCGGTGAATAGTGGAGGGTACTTCAAACATCACAGTCATTCTTTTACACTAGAGTCGCGAATGCCATATGATAAAAAAGACCGATAGTAACCAACCGTGAGCTGGAACGTCCTAAATTTTATGATTTTCTTTGAACTGGTATACAAAGTCTAAGAATTTAAATGATTCAAAGCCAATCCTACGGTTGTAGCAGTGGTACACTTGAATAAAGGTTTTTCAATGTTGACAGGCATACTTTCTTTGAAATTACGAAGATAACTGGGGTAAAAAACAGGGAGCGGAAGGCCAACTACATTTGTACAGAAACCAGACGGCAGTTGGTAAGAGTAGAGCGGCAGGAAAGCGAGGCAATGGTTGAGAAGAGAGTGTGACACATGGCTGTAGCCTATTCCCAATTTCATTCAATCTGTACTTTGAGCAGGCACTAAAGGAAACTGAAGAAAACTTTTCAGTAGGAATTAAAGCTCAGGGAGAGGAAATAAAAACTTTGAGGGTCTCACTGACATCGTAATTGTGCCAGAGACAGCAAAGTACATGGAATAGCAGTTGAACGGAATGGACAGTGTCTTGAAAGGAGGGTACAAGGCGAGCATCAACAAAAGCAAAACAAGAATAACAGTATGCAGTCTCATTAAATAAGGCGATGCTGAGGGAATTAGATTAGGAAACGAGACGAAGTAATGGATGAGTTTTGCTATTTAGGCAGCAAAATAACTGATGATGGACTAAGTAGAGATGACACAAAATGTAGACTGGCAATGGCAAGAAATGCATTTCTGAATAGGAGAAATTTGGTAACATCGAATACATATTTAAGTGTTAGGAAGTCTTCTGAAAGTTTTTGTGTGGAAGTAAAACAATGACGATAAACAATTTATACAGGAAGTGACTAGAAGCTTTTGAAATAGTGCTACAGAAGAATGCTGAAGGTTAGGATCGGAGATTAAGTAACTAATGACGAGGTACTCAAAACAAATGGCAGGAAAAGGTATTCGTGGCACAACCTGGCTAGAAGAAGGGTCGGTTGTTAGAAAACATTTAGAGAGATCAGGGTATCCCAATTTAGTACTGGAGGAAAGTGGGTGCGGGCAGAGTAACACAGGGAGACCAAGAGACGAACACAGTTAGCAAACTCAGAAGGATGCAGGTTGCAGCAGGTATTCGGAGAGGAACGCGCTTGCACATTCGGACTGCAGACAATATCAACACAACAATTCCGTCTCTGTAAAAGTTTTGGCACGCATCAGTACAATCTTGCAACTTCGCCCATAGACCATTTTTATATTTCTTCAGCCTCTAGATATTCACTTCTGCACATAGGGCTCTTCGAGAGATTTCCATGTCGATATTCGATGGGTGTCCTGGATCCAGTTTTTTCCCGTATGTCGATGGATGTCATCTCTCCACCTCGTCAGAAGACGTCCGACACTTCTCCTTGACTCCATCGAACTCTAATGCATTATCGTTTTGGTCCATTTGAAACGAGAAGTGGATGGTTCCCTCTCACAATCCCAATACGAGCAGTATCATCTCAGAAAGTGGTGACCGTGCCCTATATGAGTATTTGTTTTTCCCCATCTCCGATACCTGAGAAAACCTGCTCTAAAACTCTTTATCCACGCAGCCTTGATTCTTATACTCCTACAACCCCCTTTCCCTCAATCTTGCACTGAAATGTCAGTTCCCCCTATGGATTCTGCGTCGGGAGAGGGGGAAGGGAGGGCAACAATTTGACTACAACATCTTTATATGACCGAATAAATTTGTAGACTGTGACCATCAAAATATACGTGATCAAAATCTGCAGTGCTGGTCTCTTGCAAATGGTGTACACGAAACAGATCTATAGCCTTGAAATTCTGAGTGCAAATGTCATTACCTCTACAGAGACAGCAAAATGTTGGGCGACTCTTGTACGAACGTATGCCCTCGGAATTTTAACAGCAAACCTCAGAGTGATGCAGAAAGCCTTTCTTGTTGGGTCTTCCGCTGGAGTTGGATGAGCATATTCGTGACACTTTCGGGAGTACTAGTACGTTAGAAATCCTCTGTTTTTGTTTGGACTTTCTGTACCTCCTCTACGAATCCTGCCTGGTAAAAGCCTCTCATTAAGGAGCAAGCCGAAGTATCAGTTAAACGAGGGTTTTGTGAGTTACCTGCTAAGTAGATGTGCTACAGTTCCTGAGAATAATTTGAATCTACATCTGCATGTGTAATTGGCATTAGGTGTAGTGGCATCAGTAGGACTAAAAAATAATGTCTTCATTGATCACGTATGCTTGTGAAATGACTCGTACTCCATCATTTCCCTAAAAGAATCGTCCAAATACCTATGGAACATGTAACTAACAAACTGACTAACATAACATACGTACGTACACTCTACGGTTCACGGCTGACGTTACCTTGAACCACTCTTCGTCATTCCCTTTCCCGCCCCACTCGGAAATGGAGCGACGAAAACCGACTGTTTATATGCCTTCGTAGGAGCCCCGGTTTATCTTGTCTTTGCGGTCCTTACGCGATATTTACGTTGGTGGCAGTCAGTCGGAAATACCGGCGTTCTAAACGTTCTCCATAGCGTTTCGCGATAAGAACATATTTCCTCCGTGGATTCCCATCTGAGCACACGGATCATTTCCATAATACTTGTGTGTTGATCGAACCTACGCGTGGCAAACCTATCAGAGCGCCTCTGGATTGTTTCGATGTCATCCTTTAATTCGGTCTGTTAGCGTTCCCTAGCACTCAAGGAATATTCAAAATTGCATCGCACGAGCGTTCTGTAAGCGGGCTCCTTTACAGGTAAGTTACATTTTTCGCTTGGCCACACCAGCCGGCCCTAAAATTCTCCCAATAAACCGAAAACGACCGTTCGGCCTTTCTACTACCGATCTTACGTGCTCGTTCCTTTTCATATCGCTTTGAAAAAAAAATGGCTCTGAGCACTATGGGACTTAACATCTATGGTCATTAGTCCCCTAGAACTTAGAACTACTTAAACCTTACTAACCTAAGGACATCACACAACACCCAGCCATCACGAGGCAGAGAAAATCCCTGACTCCGCCGGGAATCGAACCCGGGAACCCGGGCGTGGGAAGCGAGAACGCTACCGCACGACCACGAGATGCGGGTTATCGCTTTGAACATTACAGGATTGTTTTCCGTAATCGTCTGCATTACTTTAATTTTTTTCTAGATTTAGAGCAAGCTCCCATTCGTAACAGCAAATTCTGTGCAAGTCATACTGCATCCTCTTACAGAAACTGAATGACAACACTTCTCATTATACTACAGTTTCATTAGCAAACATTCGCAGAATGCTGCCCACCCTGCCCGTTAGATGATTTACAGACATATAGGATTCATCTGTGTCACACCTGCCTATCCAACGATTAGTTTTATATACTCGTAATTACTTCTCTGTACGTCACTCCGTACGCAAGTAATGCACGAGTGTTTCCAGCGACTGTTCGGCAATAATTTAATCAAACAATAACGCTTCTTTCCACTTATTTATATGGGTTTCGTTCGATTTATTAGCCAGCCTCTCACTGATGGCTGCCAACCTGAAGACTAGCGTGAAAACAACAGCTACGGCCTTGGATCCAGCGTTACTTCGCCTTCCTTGAACTTGCAGTTCAACATGGAATCCCAACTCAGAGGCAAACAAAAAAATTATCCATAATGAAAGTTTCACTGTGCAGCGGATTGTGCACTGATCTGAAACTTCCTGGCAGATTAACACTGTTTGCTGGACTGAGACTCGAACTCGAGACCTTTGGCTTTCGCAGGCAAGTGCTTAACCAACTGAGCTATCCACGCACGACTCATGACCCGTCATCACAGCTTTACTTCTGCCAGTATCTCATCTCCTATCTTCCAAACTTCAAAGAAGCTCTCCTGCGAACCTTGCAGAACTAGCACTCTTGGAAGAAAGGATATTGCGGAGACATAGCTAAACCATAGAGTTTGTGTGAAGTTTAGAAGGGAGGAGACGAGATACTGGTGGGAGTGAAGCTGTGGTGATGGGTCGTGAGTCGTGCTTGGGTAGCTCAGTTGGTTGAGCACTCGCCCGCGAAAGGCAAAAGTTCTGAGTTCGAATCTGGGTCCAGCACACAGTTTTAATGTGCCGGGAAGTTTCAAAATTATCGATGATAACTATCCCACTAGCAGCCAAGAAACTACTGTAATGGACCGAGGATCTAACTTTAAACTTTTCATCCGTACAGCACCCAGATATCGGGAGTGTTGATTCCAAATACACAGGTGTGCAAAACTTCAGGAAGAAATTAACTTTCGCGCGATCTGTCATAGCCAAGTAAAACAGCTCGATGAAACATGGGCCGTACAGTATAATACAGAAGGTAACAAAGAAATACGCAATGAGACGGAGACAAATAACACTTTTATTCAAACACAATGATTACCACGAAGTCACCGCAATTTATTACGATCCCCTGAACATTACAATTGGTGCGACATAGTTCTTCATTTTGCGTGTGATCACCATCGACGGTAAAGCATGCTCTTATTAAAAAAAAAAAAAAAAAAGAACTGTTAATCTGTATCTTGTGGAAAGAGGATGTGTTGGTAGGCCGTCGCTCAGAACGTATTGTTACATTTAATAAAAATTGATATTTTAGTGATAAAACCGAGTAAAGTACTTGTAAGAGTTGCCAAAATTTATGTGTACAAATTTTCTGGGAGTGAAGAATAGAAATATCTTGTTTTTGGAAAAGGAGGTGAACTTCATTTTCGTCGCCATCTATCGATCGACAGAATTGTAAGTGTACAAAGTTCACTAAAATACAGGAAATGAAATGCAATCTCTATAGTTTTTATTCAATAAGTAACAATCTCTCATAATTTCTTAATTACAGTAATTGGATTATGCTCTTGTACAATAGTATGGTGCTGAACTCCACTGACCAATCTTGATGTAGCAGGACGTGTAGTTTGAAGGAAGTTTGTGGGCTAGGCAATCTCCTTTTCTCACGAAGAGCAGACTGGTTTGATCTTATTTACTTACAACAGTAGTCCCTTAGGTATGAAAAGCTACGACAACTTGGGCTCAAAGCTATCCGCAATACGGCCAAGTAACTAACAGAGTCGTATTTTAAACCTTAAAGAACAATAACTTCCTCCAAATTGTAATACGTCACCAACTGGTGCAGAAGTTGATCATTCAAGATGGCAGCAATTTAGGTATCAGTTAGGACTTAAAAGTAAAAATCTCAATCAAAAATCTCTCTCTCTCTCTCTCTCTCTCTCTCTCTCTCTCTCTCTCTCTCTCTCTCCAAACACAAATACAAATATTGACATTATTAAAAAAAAAGTCATTTTATATCCTCCACCAGCGGAGTTGACAACTGGTGGATGGTCTTTGGTGCTTGTGGACGTGTTGCAGTACGTTTCTCTAACGCATGTCATACGTGTTTGACGGGATTTTAAGTCGCGAATGTGAGGCCACTCCATTCGTCGAATATCCTCTCGTTCCAGTAGCTCCTTCATCTGCGCTGTTCTATGCGGTTGCGCGTTGCAATCCATAAAAACGAAGTCAGGGATGAAGGTAACACGCTTAGGGAGTAAGTACAGTGTCGCAGTAACGTTGCCGGTAAGTGTATTATATTGAAAAATTTGGAGGTCAGTACGCTGATGCAACATTATGCCTCTCCACACCGCAACTCCTGGACCGAAAAAGCGAACATGTTCGTCATTGTTCAACGGTGTATTACGTGTTCTCACCATGAGGCAACATCCAACGCTGTGGAGCATAACAGTTCTGATAATTCAGGTATAACGACGTGGGGAGACAATGTCGCATGGGAGTATTAACCGTCGAATTAACCTCTGAATTTGTGAACAAGGTACACTCATCTGTTAACTTCACTGTGACGCTGAATATCGTATCGAAGTAAATCTCGTTTTGGACACGATGTGGAACTACATTAGTTTCCAACAATTTTACTGCCACATAAGTGGTCGGTGCCGTGCCTTTTACACCGTTAAGCTCTAAAGTTGCCCAGATATGAGCGTAAATATACCTTAAAGGACGTTTCGACAGAGTGACAGGTTTGGTTTCAGGCAGACAGCCTCCCACAGTAAGGGAAGGGAGGCTAGTGACTCACTGTCTCGCAGGGCAACTAGAAACACGCACTGCTCTAAGCGCCGCAGGCGTCTGCATACGAAGTGTCGAGCCGGACAGTAAAGTGGTGCGCGTTGCCAGTAATGGCTTTGCTTTGTGAAATGTCAGGCGGCAGTCGTCTGGTCCCCAGGTTCGGAGTAACTTGCTGCCTCGACACGAAGGAAACGACGCCACACTACCTGTGGCAACATACTGGTCGCCATTGTTTCCTAAGTAGGAATGCGTCCTTATGCTGTGAGACAAGTTTCATATTAATCTGTATATTCTTTTGTCATCAGTATTCTGAGTGGTTTGATGCGGCCCGCCACAAATTCCCCTCCCGTGCTAACCTCTTCACCTCAGAGTAGCTCTTGCAACATACGTCCTCAATTATTTGCTTGACGTATTCCAACCTCTGTTTTCCTCTACAGTTTTTACCCTCTACAGTTCCCTCTAGTACCATGGAAGTCATTCCCTCATGTCTTAGCAGATGTCCTATCATCCTGTCCCTTCTCCTTATCAGTGTTTTCCACAAATTCCTTTCCTCTCAGATTCTGCGTAGAACCTCCTCATTCCTTACCTTATCATTCCATCTGATTTTCAACATTCGTCTTTAGCACCACATTTCACATGCTTCGATTCTATTCTGTTCCGGTTTTCCCACAGTCCATGTTTCATTACCATACAATGCTGTTCTCCAGACGTAGATTCTCAGAAATTTCTTACTCAAATTAGGGCCGATATTTGATATTAGTAGACTTCTCTTGGCCAGGGACTCCTTTTTTGCCATACCTAGTCTGCTTTTGATGTCCTCCTTGCTCCGTCCATCATCGGTCATTTTACTGCCTGCCTAGGTAGCAGAATTCCTCAACTTCATCTATTTCGTGGCCATCAATCCTGATGTTACGTTTCTCGCTGTTCTTATTTCTACTACTTCTCATTACCTTCGTCTTTCTTCCATTTACTCCCAGTCCATGATCTGCAGTCATTAGATTGTTCATTCCGTTCAGCATATCATGTAATTCTTCACCTTCACACAGGATAGCAACGTCATCAGCGAATCGTATCATTGATATCCATTCACCTTAAATTTTAATTTCACTCCTGAACCTTTCTTTTATTTCCATCATTGCTTCCTCGTTGTACAGGTTGGACAGTAGGAGCGAAAGGCTGCATCCTTGTCTTACATCCTTTCTAATATGCGCACTTATTATTCCCTCTTGGCTGTTTTAGATATTGTGTTTGACCTGCCTCTCTCTACAGTGCACCCCTACTTTTTTCAGAATTTCGAACATTTTGCACCGTTCTACATTATCGAACGCTTTTTCCAGGTCGACAAATCCTATGAACGTGTCCTGATTTTGCTTTTGTCTTGCTTCCATTATTAACCGCAACGTCAGAATTTCCTCTAGTGCCTTTAACTTTCCTAAAGCCAAAATGATAGTCACCTAGAGCGTCCTCAATTTTCTTTTCCGTTCTTCTGTATATTATTCTTGTCAGCAGCTTGGATGCATGAGCTGATAAGCTGATGGAGTTGTAATTCTCGCACTTGTCAGCTCTTGCCATCGGAATTGTGTGGATGATGCTTTACCGAAAGTCAGACGGTATGTCACCAGATTCATACATTCTACATGCCAACTTGGATAGCCGTTTTGTTGCCACTCCCCCCAATGGTTTTAGAAATTCTTAATTTAATAAACAGCAGTTGATTGGAGGTCCAAATGTATTTTGTGGACTCCATCTCAACTTTACCTGTGATGTACAAGCATTGTTTAGAGGTAGTACTTGGCTCACACTTGCTTTTGTATGGGGCAACCAAGCGGATTGTGGTGGCCTTGAAGCTTTTCCTGATGCTAACATTCAGACTTGGAAGACATGGAGTATTTCTGAGACTACAGGACTGTTGGCTAAACAGCCTTATGGTACTCTTGTTCCAAGCATGCCATTTGTTTTGAGTACGAGAAAGAAGAAGACATTAAATGCTGATGAGTACCTTTTTATATTGGCCAAAGTTCGTAATGGCAATTGTAAAATAAAGATCAACGGAGATGTTATCTATCGCTTCTGCCTTATTCGATCTTAAGTTATCCAAAGCTGTTTTAAATTCTGATTCTAATACCGCGTCTCCTATCTCTTCTAAATCGACTTCTGTCTCTTCTTCTGCCACATCAGATAAATCTTCCCTTCCTACAGGCTTTCAATATATTCTTTCCACCTATCTGCTCTCTCCCCTGCATTTAACAGTGGAATTCCCGTTGCACTCTTAATGTTACCACCATTGCTTTTAATGTTACGGAAGGTTGTTTTGACTTTCCTGTATGCTCAGTCTGTCCTTCAGACAATCATTTCTTTTTCGATGCTTTCACATTTTTCCTGCAGCCATTTCGTCTTAGCTTCCCTGCACTGCCTATTTATTTCATTCCTCAGCGACTTATACTTCTGTATTCCTGAGTTTCCCGAAACATTTTTGTACTTCCTCCTTTCGTCGATCAACCGAAGTACCGGGTGATCAAAAAGTCAGTATAAATTTGAAAACTGAATAAATCACGGAATAATGTAGATAGAGAGGTACAAATTGACACGCATGCTTGGAATGACATATTTTAAAACAGTAATTCCTTTAAAAGTGTGCTTCGTAATTTTACTTTTAGGTAAGCCTCTCTTGATATTACCAGTCTGCATTTGAAAACCAATCCTACTTCGACCACCATAATTTGCTTTGCTGCCCAAGTAGCTAAACTCGCACGCCCTTCTCATTGTCTCATTTCCTAACCTCATTCCCTCGGCATCGGCTGATTTCATTCGAATACATCCTTCTATCATTGCTTTACGTTTGTTAGTGTACATCTTACTAAAACCTTTCAAAACACTATCCATTTTAATCTCTGTTGGTCCATCACGGACGGGGGACATCGACTTGTTAGGTAACTGTCAATGTCAATGAAACTGACCAATAGCCGAGTTACTTATCATGTTATTTTATTTTATTTTGAAGGCTACCAGTTTCAGCATTTCATTATGCCATATTCAGGCTCCACATTGAACTCTCTAAATAAACGAAATTGTCATATGGAGCCATAAGTCTCTGGATGTCGTGAATTCAATCGTTACACTAGGGCTTCATTCGAAGACTTGATTGGAGTCGAAATGAAGCCTTCGAATGAAAGGGGGGGGAGGAGGGGCGGGGGGTGGCATGGGCGGCACAGTGCGGCAGGAGGGGGGGGGAGGCGGCACTAGGTGACAAAAAGCCAGTTACCAGATCGTGGGGATATTGAATATTACGTTTCACCCATTGTTACATACATTTTCCATGATGTTACGATCGTGCGATTTAGCTCGCCAGTAGATGAGCGATACAGTTCATCAAACCAGCAACTTATGCCTAGAGACTTTGGACACAGCTGCTGTCGTCTTGGATGTTGGGAGTGTCCACAGTGTAATCATCACGTAGGTTCAGGAGAGAGGGCAACATTTGATCACCGAGAAACTTGAATAAGCCAAATGACCACTCCCAAGTCATGGAACAAGAAACATCTCGAAAAATCACAGAACCCCTTCAGGCTCGAGAAACACCCCTCACACGCTGTGAATTAAACGCCTCCCTCACTGTGGAGACGGTGCATTCGACATCTTGCATCATCTGGTGACTGTCAAAACTGCAACTCTTCAGACCAGTTAGCTACACGCCAGTTGGTTTCTCCCCCCCCCCCCCCCACTCGCCTCTCTTCACACACACACTCTCTCTCTCTCTCTCTCTCTCTCTCTCTCTCTCTCTCTCTGTCTCTCTCTCTCTAACTGTCTCTCTCTCTCTCTCTCTCTCTCTCTCTCTCAGAAGATGTGCATTTGCGAAATACCCATCTCGAAACGTCAATTTCATGCATTTTCTTCGCAGTATTCTTTCGAAAACTAGTTGAGGGACCTGCATTCGCTGACGGTGGCAGTTCCTGGCGCGGTTGAATCAGACTGTCATTGACAAAGCGCGACACTTGTCTCTGGCCCCTGTGGGATGGAACCCTTTTACGACTACGCGATGTTTTACGTCTAGTACACTACTTCTTGCATACAATTTGTATTGTTTAAGTTGATACAGCTTTACTGCCTGTCTGGGTGTGGACACGTCCAAACAAAATACACTCCTGGAAATGGAAAAAAGAACACATTGACACCGGTGTGTCAGACCCACCATACTTGCTCCGGACACTGCGAGAGGGCTGTACAAGCAATGATCACACGCACGGCACAGCGGACACACCTGGAACCGCGGTGTTGGCCGTCGAATGGCGCTAGCTGCGCGGCATTTGTGCACCGCCGCCGTCAGTTTCAGCCAGTTTGCCGTGGCATACGGAGCTCCATCGCAGTCTTTAACACTGGTAGCATGTCGCGACAGCGTGGACGTGAACCGTATGTGCAGTTGACGGACTTTGAGCGAGGGCGTATAGTGGGCATGCGGGAGGCCGGGTGGACGTACCGCCGAATTGCTCAACACGTGGGGCGTGAGGTCTCCACAGTACATCGATGTTGTCGCCAGTGGTCGGCGGAAGGTGCACGTGCCCGTCGACCTGGGAGCGGACCGCAGCGACGCACGGATGCACGCCAAGACCGTAGGATCCTACGCAGTGCCGTAGGGGACCGCACCGCCACTTCCCAGCAAATTAGGGACACTGTTGCTCCTGGGGTATCGGCGAGGACCATTCGCAACCGTCTCCATGAAGCTGGGCTACGGTCCCGCACACCGTTAGGCCGTCTTCCGCTCACGCCCCAACATCGTGCAGCCCGCCTCCAGTGGTATCGCGACAGGCGTGAATGGAGGGACGAATGGAGACGTGTCGTCTTCAGCGATGAGAGTCGCTCCTGCCTTGGTGCCAATGATGGTCGTATGCGTGTTTGGCGCCGTGCAGGTGAGCGCCACAATCAGGACTGCATACGACCGAGGCACACACGGCCAACACCCGGCATCATGGTGTGGGGAGCGATCTACATTGGCCGTATACCTCTGGTGATCGTCGGGGGGACACTGAATAGTGCACGGTACATCCAAACCGTCATCGAACCCATCGTTCTACCATTCCAAGACCGGCAAGGGAACTTACTGTTCCAACAGGACAATGCACGTCCGCATGTATCCCGTGCCACCCAACGTGCTCTAGAAGGTGTAAGTCAACTACCCTGGCCAGCAAGATCTCCGGATCTGTCCCCCATTGAGCATGTTTGGGAGTGGATGAAGCGTCGTCTCACGCGGTCTGCACGTCCAGCACGAACGCTGGTCCAACTGAGGCGCCAGGTGGAAATGGCATGGCAAGCCGTTCCACAGGACTACATCCAGCATCTCTACGATCGTCTCCATGGGAGAATAGCAGCCTGCATTGCTGCGAAAGGTGGATATACGCTGTACTAGTGCCGACATTGTGCTTGCTCTGTTGCCTGTGTCTATGTGCCTGTGGTTCTGTCAGGGTGATCATGTGATGTATCTGACCCCATGAATGTGTCAATAAAGCTTCCCTTTCCTGGGACAATGAATTCACGGTGTTCTTATTTCAATTTCCAGGAGTGTTGTTGCTTTATGCCATTCTGTCACTTCTCCATATCGACCCGTTATTCTATATATCCGAGTAGCGCATACACACCATTGTACTGCCAAGATTTTCGTCACCGATGGTGGGCCCCTGTGCTCATGGTACAAGCTCCAAAGCCACAGGAGTGCTGTTTCAGGGGAGCGACTAAAAAATCTGTAAACGGATATTCATAGAGGAAATCGGTCACTAGGAATGTAGAATTTATTGCAATCGAGAGAATGTGTTGTGTATTATGAACATCACGCAAATGGGTGCAGGCGCTTGGCTGTGAAACGGATGGGAACGTTTGGTGGGTAATTCGCTGACTAATTTTGTACAATTTGTCGTGCAACACAGCAACTAGTTCCGTCAGTGATAATGGGGGGCGCACAGAACTCAGTACTAATTTATCCGCTCTACAAGCGACAAGCCTCTTCGATAATGACAAAGCCAGCTCTAAATTATATGGAAGAGATTCCCTTAACTCCAATATTAAAATTAAATAAATTCCCGGACAGAACGTGGTAGGAATAAAAGCTTTAATGGGCTATCTGTTATTGACCTATGTTTATTATCACAACAGCTAACTGATTTGTTTATAAAAGACTTTAGAATTTAAGTAAATTACGTCACCAAAGCTAATTCTTTAACTTTCAAAGGATGTACAACAATAATTTATCCACTTTACTGGCCGTTTAGCTCAGTGGCTGTGAATTATATATATTTTTAATAACTACAGCAACCAGCCACTTTTCACATATATTTATTTAAGTTAATAGGCGTTTCGGACTTTCATTTTCTGTTAGCGTAATACATATTTGAGTCAGCACATAGTTACAACGTAGACAGCAAATTGGATGCTGCAGCTGCCCTGTGCAAAATTAGAATTTTGTTTAGCTACCACACATCGCGACTTGTACATTTACGATGTACTGCTGTTTGGGCGTACTTAAAAAATAAGACATCCACCATCTTGCCGGCTGACATCTTTATTTACGTCCGAAAATACATTTATGGTCGAAGACTACATTTTGCTTCCAAGTTCAGCTATGGTCAAAGATATATTTTGATTACGGTTTCTGTATAACTAAAAAAACCGAAATTGCTTAACACGAATGTGCTGAATATCATATATGATTAATAAGTAAGTGTATGCGTTGTTCTGTCTTATGGTAGGAAAAAAGGAAAGAAGGAAAAGTAATATTAATTCTTTTATATAAAATGTACCATATTTTTGTTTTATGTAATACAGAATATAACCTAAACTGTTTCTAATGGCTCTGAGCACTATGTGACTTTACTGCTGTGGTCATTAGTCCCCTAGAACTTAGAACTACTTAAACCTAACTAATCTAAGGACATCACACACATCCATGCCCGAGGCAGGATTCGAACCTGCGACCGTAGCAGTCGCACGGTTCCGGACTGCGCGTCTAGAACCGCGAGACCACCGCGGCCGGCTGTTTCTAATGCATTTTTTTAATAATCATATAGAGTACTCAGCACATTATTGTTTAACAGTTCCAATTCTTTTTACTCACACAGGACCTGTGAGCAAAATATAGCTTCGAACATACCAAAACCTGTAATCAAAATGTAATCTTTGACGATAGATGTATATTCGGATGTTAAAGATGCCAGTCGGCAGCATGGCGAATGCTTGACTTTTTTGTGCAAAACAGAAGTAAAAAAGTGTTTGTGCCTCATCCATAAGGGTGAAAATCGGAAAAACAACAAAGTTAAATATACAACTTGGGAAGTCTAGTAGCTAAACAAAATTGTTATTTTGCAAAGGACAGCTGCGGAATCCGATTTGCTGTCCACGTTGTAACTATGTACTGACTAAAGAGTCAAATGTGTTGCGCTGACTGAAGATGAGTGGAAGACCGAAAGGCGTATTAGCTTAAATAAAAATCCGTAAAGTGTCTGGTAGCTGTAGTTAATTTAAAACAGGCTTGCTTAATGAAGGAAAATTCATAATACTGCCCTAGTTAAAGCCTCGCACTAATGCAAAGTTGAAATAGACATTAGTGTCACACATTGCATAGAATTTGCTGCTGAATTATCCTCGTCTCGCGGTTCTAGGGTCTCAGTCCGGAACCGCGCGACTGCTACGGTCGCAGGTTCGAATCCTGCCTCGAGCATGGATGTGTGTGATGTCCTTAGGTTAGTTAGGTTTAAGTAGTTCTAAGTTCTAGGGGTCTGATGACCATAGATGTTAAGTCCCATAGTGTTCAGAGCCGCCCCCCCCCCTCCCCTTCATTTCTGTTGGGTTGGTTTGATTTCGTGGAAGAGACCAAAAAGTGAGGTCATCGGTCTCATCGGGTTAGGGAAGGATGGGGAAGGAAGTCGGCCGTGCCCTTTTAGAGGAACCATCCCGGCATTTGCCTGAAGCGATTTAGGGAAATCACGGTAAACCTGAATCAGGATGGCCAGACGCGGGATGGAACCGTCGTCCTCCCGAATGCGAGTCCAGTGTGCTAACCACTGCGCCACCTCGCTCGGTTTTTATTTCTGTAAAATTCTTAGTACATATTAACGTTTAGAGAGAACATTTCGTACAAATTTACATTTGTGAATGAAGTGATTGTTGCCGAAAAATGTACATGGGTTGTTCACAATTAACAGTTGAGATATGCATTACTAGACTGGTGCATTGTACGGTCGTTTTTTACAATATGTTTGAAGTTCTGGTTTTGTTGCTTATTTGGAAAAAGGGTGGATGTGTGCATTAGTTTACATACCTTACATGAAGCTATGGAATGTTTATGTTGGTAACTGTGAGTCTGCTACACTATCTGAAACTTGTCATCTGCAAACAGCAGAACGTGATTTTTGTTTTTGTTTGTTAAGCCTTTCCGAACGAAAATGCGTATGTATCTCGTTATTTTGCGTGTTACTTACGGCTTTGATGACGGAATTCCTCATCCAGTTTTCTTAGCAAGGACGGAAATAAGAAGAACTGCAACACCACGAGATGGTTGGTTAGAAGAAAATACAGGTCACGCCCATTTACAAAAAGGGCAAGAGAAATGATCCACGAAACACCATCCAATATAAATGACATTTGTTGTGGAATATTAGAACGTAATTGAGTTAAAACGTATGGGACTCAGCTGCTGAGGTCATCAATCCCCTAGAACTTAGAACTACTTAAACCTTACTAACCTAAGGACATCACAGACATCCATGCCCGAGGCAGGATTCGAACCTGCGACCGTAGCGCTCACGCGGTTCCAAACTGAAGCGCCTAGAACCGTACGGCCACTACGGCCGGCCTCCTGTTGATGTTTTGATCAGATTTGTGAATTGTATAAATTTGTAACAAACAGTAGTTCCTACATCACTTATTTACCTATACTAACAGTAGTCGTCCTGTCGCTGTTCCTGAGGTTACCAACGAAAGTACTTCTGCCTGAATGACTCTTGATACAGGACAAAGTCTTACTCTCTGTCTGTCAAGAAGTTCTCAACCCATTCAGAAACGAAATCAGTGTTTGAAGGTATGTAATAGAGCCACAAACGTCTTCGTACACGCACCTTGCAGTAAGTACGACTTTATATCGGAAATTATACAACGATGGAATTACCTTGTCTCGAGTTCAAGTCTCGGCCCGGCACACAGTTTTAATCTGCAAGGGAGTTTTACATCAGCGCACACTCCGTTGCGGAGCGAAAAATTCATTCCGGAAACATAAACTATGTTTTATCGGAGGGTGTTGCTCCTTTCACTCGTTGTCGGGCAAGAATGGTCTCGAAGGGGTATGTGAGAGAACGAAATCTCTTCGTACACTCGCTTGTAATGTTGTACCACCGTTTTCAGCAGGCTGCCAAAGTGTGGAAAAGCATTCGAGTCGCTCTCCTACCTTTCCCTCTCATCACCGTCATCTAAAACCGTAACTAAATCGTCAAAGACGGCAAGAACTGCAACCAGCGGCGTAATTTGTGTTTCGCTGCGCCAGCTGAGAGCCATGCTGGCGGTGACAATTTGCACGGACAATGGCCTCCCATTCAGTCAGAGCTGTTTCGTTTACGACGCCCTCCCCTCTATCCCAGACACGTAGCGGTAGATTAGAGTCACAAAAACAGTTCCTCTGCTTACCTCGCCATAGCAAACTGACGTCCGACTATAGCCCAGGTCCCACACTCAATGTTGCACACCGTTGTTTATCGCACAACCTTGAAGATGAATAGCAGTATGTTTCTTTCTTAACTCTATTGCAGTTCAGCTTACACGAACAACTGGTTATCAACTACTCGTTTCGTTATACGTTGTGTGTCTTATGACCGTCAAACGAGCTCAAGGAGAGCAATGGGAGAAGCGTCCAATGACTTTGAACTGAAAATACTGTTAAACGATCTGAGTAAAAACCCTAAGAGGTTATGGTCTTACGTAAAATCAGTAAGCGATTCGAAATCATTTATTCTTTCAGTCAGAGACCATACTGGTACCGAAACGGAAGGTTAGAGAGAGACGGCCTAAGTACTGCAATCTGTCTTCCGATTTTGTTTCACCGCAAAAGATGGTAACACAGTCCCTCGTTTCAATCATCGTATGAATATCTAAATTGAAGGTATTGAAATAACAGATCGCGGAATAGAAAATCAATTACAACTGCAATTGGACTAGATGAGATACTTATGCGAAAAACGTTGCTCCCTTTGTAGCACCAGTTTATCACAGATCGCTGGAGCAACGAAGAGTACCTAGCGACTGGAAAAAAGCGGACGTCATTCCCGTTTTCAAGAAGGGCCGCAGGGCAGATGCACACAGTTACAGGCGTATAACGTTGACGCCAATCCGTTGTAGAATTATGGAACACGTTTTATGCTCGAGAATGATTACGTTTTTCAGCAACGGAAATCGCCTCTATAATAATCAACATTGATTCCAAAAACAGGGATCTTGCTAAACTCAGCTCACTCTGTTCTTCCATGGCATCCATTGCGCTGTAGACAACGGCGCTCGGTTTAATCCCTTTTCCCTTGACTTCACGAAGGCATTTTGTACGCTGTTGTTATTGACTGAATTGTTTATTACATTCCATTTTTTGTTTGAGTTTTGTGTTGCATCGCGTTTCTGCGAGACGGCCCTCAGTAAGCACACAGCTCAAGTATATCTCAGAGGCGTAGTGAAGATAAAGAAAAAGGTCTGGAAAAATATTGCTGAATCTGACTCATCTTACGCGGAAACAGGCTTCGCTCTGGGTGGTACGTCGAATAATGAGTGAAGTACATGGAACTGGAAATCTCTGCTGATTCATTAGCAGCGAATAACTGGCTACGCTTGTAGGAGCCGTGTGACAAATCAACCTGATGTCGGTATCTCGTGAGGCAGGGCTCTCCTTCGCCCTAGGACTTGCTTCCGGGGAGGCTGATGATTCAGCCAAGTAAGCTCAGACTGTCCCATTTTGACGAAGCAGTGAGTCACAGTAGCTAGGGTCTCTCTGTGCGCGCCAGTGTGTGTACGTGCTGGCAGAGGCACATGTATTGTGATCAGAAGGCATATTCGTAGATCACGTAAAGTGACATGCGCGCCCTTCGTAAAACCAGTTCTGTTTCTGACTGACCACTGTATGAGGTGTTAAATTGGTGGAGAGCACACAACGTATCATTTCCGTCAGGAAGTCAGCTGCCTTTGCATTCTTGTCACTGTGTGCTAAGTGGTTATGGAAAACGTCATCCTTACCATTCACACAAAATCCTGAAGACACCAAGGGCAGAAAATTCGACAACAATCGCAAACTCAGTATAGCGGCTCGTGTATAAAAATTGCTGACAAAAATAGTGCACAGGACTATGGATAGGAAAATAGAATCAGTTTGGCTTTTAGAATGCTAAGGGCACCCGATAGGAAGTTCTGAGGTTGTGATTTATAATAGAAGCAATAATAGAAGCAATCAATACACATTCCTAGGATCTATCGAGCAAGAAAAAGCGTTCAAGATTGTAAAATCGTGCAAAATATACAACAACTCAGAAAAATAGGAGTAAGCTATAGGGAAAAAGGATAATATACACTATTTACAAGAACCAAGAGAGGATAATAAGCTTGGAAGGCCAACAACGAACTGCTCTTATCGAAAACGATGCAGGACAGGTATAAAGTGTCCCTCCCATATTATTCAATCCATTCATCAAAGAAACATTGGCCGAAATAAAAGAAAGGTAGAAGAGTCGTGTTAAAATTCAACGTAATAGGATATCAGTAGTAAGATCCGCTGATGACTTTGCTATCTTCACTGAAAGTGAATATTAACTACAAGAGCTGTTGAATGGGATAAACAATCCAATGAGTACACAAGCACAAATTAAGAGTGGGAGTTTTGTTACCATTATTTTAGCTTATCTGTAACTGCAGCTCAGCTTGGTACGTACTAAATTTTACTATTGTTAATTGTTCAAAATCATGTAATTCAAGTTCAAAGTTAAATCCCTTATTTCTAAATTGCGTAGATTCAAATTGCTTTTGAGATGATTGTTTAGGTAGCCCAAGACTAACCTTATTTTATTTTATTTTGTAGTGCTTCAGAAACAAAGTTCACTATTAATTTCAGTCACTAAATTAACTTTCAATTTTCCAGTTTTATTAATTCTTTTGTTAAATTAAGTCAGAGTGAAGCGAAATTTATTACTTCTGACAAACATTCAGTTTTCACACAACACGTGTCAACCTTCAACTGCCACGCTTTTAGTGCTAATTATACGTGCATTAACCTTTCTTTTTCAGTTGTTATAGTAGTTGCCCATAGGACTGGCGACCGTAAATTTCCCCAAATCTCAAATATCTAATTAACGCCAGTTAATTGTTAACGTAACGACCGCACATTTACTTTATTAACTTTAACCTTTTTCATATTAATTTCCACCAATTTCATTTAAATTTTTCCTTTCATTAAGATGTAACCCTTTCCTCCCTCTTTACCGACAGATTATCTTCGGTGACGATTGCTTTCCCAAATTTCCCATTAGGTGCACGCGGTTTAATTTTTCACTATCATTAAGGTCGATAAGTGAGGGGGGGGGGGGGGGTTACAGACGCTCTCCACAGAATCGGAGAGGAAAGGAGTAAACAGAAAACGCTGAGAAGAAGAAGAGATAGGATATCCGTTACGACATCAGGAAATAATTTCCGTAGTAAGAGAGGCAGCTACAGAGAGAAAAAAACTGTAGAGGAAGGCAGAGACTGGAAAAAATCCAGCAAATAATTGAGGAACTGGCATGCAAGTCGTCCTCTTGGAAAAAAAGGTTGGTAGAAGGGAGGAATTAATGGAGGGTCCCACCGAACCAGCCTCAAGACTGTTGTGAAAAAAATTATCATTGAAAGTAAAAGGCCAAAGTGAAATTCTATATACTAAGTCGACAAAGCGGTCTCAGTTCAAGCCTATTTTTGAAAAACCATAATTTCGCACACTATCCATATCTCACGTCTTCAAAGCTACTAATTTCGGTCAGATAGTAGATCATCCTTAGGTATCTATAAGCGAAGAGGAAGACAATAAATATCTCACTTCCTGGCAGATTAAAACTGTGTGCCCGACCGAGACTCGAACTCGGGACCTTTGCCTTTCGTGGGCAAGTGCTCTACCAACTGAGCTACCCAAGCACGACTCACGACCCGTCCTCACAGATCTGCTTCTGCCAGTACCTCGTCTCTTACCTTCCAAATTTTACAGAAGCTCTCCTGCGAACCTTGCAGAACTGCACTCCTGAAAGAAAGGATATTGCGAAGACATGGCTTAGCCACAGCCTGGGAGTTGTTTCCAGAATGAGATTTTCACTCTGCAGCGGAGTGTGCGCTGAAATGAAACTTCCTGGCAGATTAAAACTGTGTGCCGGAGCGAGACTCGAACTCGGGACGTTTGCCTATCGCGGGCAAGTGCTCTACAACTTCTGTAAAGTTTGGAAGGTAGGAGACGAAGTACTGGCAGAAGTAGAGTTGTGAGGACGGGTCGTGAGTCGTGCTTGGATAGCCCGCGAAAGGCAAAGGTCCCGAGTTTGAGTCTCGGTCCGGCAGACAGTTTTTATCTGCCAGTAACTTTCATATCAGCGCACACTCCGCTGCAGAGTGAAAATCTCATTCTGGAAATAGTTATCTCAATTATCCCAAAAGAAAATAATCATAATATATCAGTAAATCATTCGTCAGATAAGTCATACTTACAAAAAAAGTCATTACAGAAAATGCGGCATGGTTTGTGGTAAATAGTTTTTACGGCTTGTAGACACTGTGATATTACGAAGTTCTTCATTGCATGTAGATTCCTATGAAAAATCTGTTGTTTAGTCAAAACTGTTTGTCTTCATTAAGAGACAGTCTACTGTTGTACCTAATTAAGATTTTTAACAAATATTTAAAAGCTGTAAATCGTAGCATCATTAAAACTATGTACGATCGTATTTATCGACGTTGACCACAGGCCAGGAAAAATAGATATTACCTGAATCGTGGTCTGATTGAGAACTACTATGCCCGCTGTGTAATCTGCGCTGTACTGTGAAGCTTCTGCCATAATCGCTCTCTCTTGCTGTCACAATCTAAACACAGTCAAATGCAAACGTAAAGTGTGGGTAAAATAAAACGACTGGAAAATGTACTGCCTGATAAAGTGAAGTGCCAAGGAGGAGAGGAGAAACTGGAATGAACCCTCGCGGGCTGAGACAGTTTGTGATTTTATGTTAGTGATCACAAAACCTACACAAATTTATGAAGAACTTGACAGTATGATCCCACTTGTTAGGTTGATTTTGCCCTGACGCATGCACTGGGGCTAGAACGTCATCGTAGAAGAATCGCAGAGAACGTCGACGTCCAGAACCACCTGTCGGAGAAACGGGACACGGTCTTTGCACGCGCGACGACGGGAAAGCGCAGCCGGAAGACGCCGCCCATGACTTGCGCTGGCAGTGTTTTGGCGCCCGGTTTGAGAGTCCTGACTTCGATTCCCCGTCTGTGTTGACTCATCGGATTCGTTCACCTGCGGCCGTCGATGCCTTAGTACCGCCTACGCTGATTCCCATGGCTTGCTAAGTTGAACTGCCGAGTCTCCGTCAATGATGTCATTAGCAAAATATATTTCGACTGCTTCTCTGACAGAGTGCCAGTACGTGGAGGTTTTTTGGCTCTCCGTAGTATTAAAAGAACGGCACCCGTGGCCTAGGGGTAGCGTCTTTGATTAGCAATCAAAAGACCTCGGTCCCGGTTCCGAACCCCGCCACCGCTCTCACCTTAGTTCTCCAGCAGCCTCACAGGGAAGTTTCATGATAACATTGCTCAATGACACTGATGAAATCCTTGATGAGTGAAGTCCTTGGAGTGGGCGCAAAATTTAGTTCCTTTGCCAGCATTAATTTCACAGCGTCACTCAGTGTCTTATCAGCGTAAATAAACACAGTGCTTCCGCATAGATTATCTTCTTGCGATGAGAGGCGTGTAAGGCTATTGAGCTCTGAAGCTTGTCGCGCCACAATCTGGTGCCGCGTCCCGTCCGAAAGCGACCACGTAACACCGTTCACCCACTCTCAGGAACCCGCTGACAGACGCGACGATATAGATTAAGTGAAAGCAAGCTCCTGGAGACCAATTCTCGTCTTGTCTGACTTCTTGTTTAATCCTCTTGGTGGCCTGTAATGGGTAAACTTGACAAATGTCAATATGGTTTACCGGCCCAGATATCTCAATAAAAATGTGAGAGCGCTCAACATTCTGGTTCTCTTGTTGCGAAGTTTGTCGAACTCACGCATTCCGTTGACTATCTTCTCCCCCCTAGAGCTGGTACCGGCGTACCGATTTACAAACACTCTAAGTCCGCCAAGAGGATTATACAGTGAGCCAGCATGGCACTGGTGAGAGAAATAAAGTTATACGTGGTCGATTTCGGACTGGACGCGGCGCTTCAAACTTTCAAGTTCCATCGTTTCATACGCTACTCATCGGAAGAAGGTCAACTATACAGAGGCACTGTGATTAATTACACAGATAAACTACTGAGTGACGCTGCGATAACACAGTTTGGAAAAGGACTAGATTTTGCCACAACTCCAATAACTTTATCAGTGCCACTGAGCAAGGTGTCTTGAAATTTCCCAGTGAGACTGCTGAAGAAATAAGGCTAGACACTTGCAGGGTCATAACTAGGATGCCCGCACCCAAACAGAACATCACCAATGAGGAAAGGAAAGAGCTCTGTTCGTTAATATACTTAAACAGTAATTTTACCAGCTGCCAGGGGAAAGGCTACAGTTCGTTTGTCTGCATCATCTTGCTTTGACAAGATGACCGATTTACTTCAGGATTCATTGTGTCGCCGTCTCCAAAAGGACCTGCCGGATGCAGTACAACGGAAGACATCTCCCCTACTCAAAACCAGCCCGTTGTCGAACATATGAAAATGAGCTTAGGAGTATAAGGGCCACTTCCACCACGCGTGCAAAAGATACACAAGGACGGAGATCCTTTTAGCCCATTGTGACTAATATGGGAGCCTCAACATGTTACCTAGTAGAACATATGGCTTCTCTTTTGAGGAATTTGCTAGGAAAATATGAACACCAAATTCGAAACTCAGAATAATTTGTACAGCGACTGCAGAATTCGCGTTTCTAAGCAACTCATACAGGGTGCTTCAAAAATGACCGGTATATTTGAAACGGCAATAAAAACTAAACGAGCAGCGATAGAAATACACCGTTTGTTGCAATATGCTTGGGACAACAGTACATTTTCAGGCAGACAAACTTTCGAAATTACAGTAGTTACAATTGTCAACAACAGATGGCGCTGCAAGTGATGTGAAAGATATAGAAGACAACGCAGACTGTGGGTGCGCCATTCTGCACGTCGTCTTTCTGCTGTAAGCGTGTGCTGTTCACAACGTGCAAGTGTGCTGTGGACAACATGATTTATTCCTTAGAACAGAGGATTTTTCTGGTGTTGGAATTCCACCGCCTAGAACACAGTGTTGTTGCAACAAGACGAAGTTTTCAACGGAGGCTTAATGTAACCAAAGGACCGAAAAGCGATACAATAAAGGATCTGTTTGAAAAATTTCAACGGACTGGGAACGTGACGGATTAACTTGCTGGAAAGGTAGGGCGACCGCGTGCGGCAACCACAGAGGGCAACGCGCAGCTAATGCAGCAGGTGATCCAACAGCGGCCTCGGGTTTCCGTTCGCCGTGTTGCAGCTGCGGTTCAAATGACGCCAACGTCCACGTATCGTCTCATGCGCCAGAGTTTACACCTCTATCCATACAAAATTCAAAAGCGGCAAACCCTCAGCGCCGCTACCATTGCTGCACGAGAGACATTCGCTAACGATATAGTGCACAGGATTGATGACGGCTATATGCATGTGGGCAGCATTTTGTTTACTGACGAAGCTTATTTTTACCTGGACGGCTTCGTCAATAAACAGAACTGGCGCCTATGGGGAACCTAAAAGCCCCATGTTGCAGTCCCATCGTCCCTGCATCCTCAAAAAGTACTGGTCTGGGCCGCCATTTCTTCCAAAGGAATCATTGACCCATTTTTCAGATCCGAAACGATTACTGCATCACGCTATCTCTACATTCCTCGTGAATTTGTGGCGGTACAAACTGCCTTAGACGACACTGCGAACACCTCGTGGTTTATGCAAGATGGTGCCCGGCCACATCGCACTGCCGACGTCTTTAATTTCCTGAATGAATATTTCTATGATCGTGTGATTGCTTTGGGCTATCCGAAACATACAGGAGGCGGAGTGGATTGGCCTCCCTATTCGCCACATATGAACCCCTGTGACTTCTTTCTGTGGGGACACTTGAAAGACTAGGTGTACCGCCAGAATCCAGAAACAATTGAACAGCTGAAGCAGTACATCTCATCTGCATGTGAAGCCATTCCGCCAGACACGTTGTCAAAGGTTTCGGGTAATTTCATTCAGAGACTACGCCATATTATTGCTACGCATGGTGGATATGTGGAAAATATTGTACTATAGAGTTTCCCAGACCGCAGCGCCATCTGTTGTTGACAATTGTAACTACTGTAATTTCGAAAGTTTGTCTGCCTGAAAATGTACTGTTGTCCCAAGCATATTGCAACAAACGGTGTATTTCTATCGCTGCTCGTTTAGTTTGTGTTGTCGTTTCAAATATACCGGTCATTTTTGAAACACCCTGTACAAATATACGTTAAAAGTTTGCTACTTTCAACTAACGGAGTGAAAACAGACTATCAAAATTATATTGCTACAAACTCCGAAACGTCCTTTTACATGTCAGAAAAATGTTGTCCCATATAACGGTTCCACGAGTGGGTTTCGAACTTGGGACCTTTAGTATGACGATCTGACACACCACCAACTCACCAACCTGAGATCTTGACATTCACACCTCACATAAATGCTTTTGCTACACTCCTTTATTGTATCGCTTTTCGGTCCTTTGGTTACATTAAGCCTCCGTTGAAAACTTCGTCTTGTTGCAACAACACTGTGTTCTAGGCGGTGGAATTCCAACACCAGAAAAATCCTCTGTTCTAAGGAATAAATCATGTTGTCCACAGCATACTTGCACGTTGTGAACAGCACACGCTTACAGCAGAAAGACGACGTACAGAATGGCGCACCCACAGACTGCGTTGTCTTCTATATCTTTCACATCACTTGCAGCGCCATCTGTTGTTGACAATTGTAACTACTGTAATTTCGAAAGTTTGTCTGCCTGAAAATGTACTGTTGTCCCAAGCATATTGCAACAAACGGTGTATTTCTATCGCTGCTCGTTTAGTTTGCATTGCCGTTTCAAATATACCGGTCATTTTTGAAACACCCTGTATATTGCCGTGTGGCGAGGGCCTCCCGTCGGGTAGACCGTTCGCCTGGTGCAAGCCTTTCGAGCTGACGCCACTTCGGCGACTTACGCGTCGATGGGGATGAAAGAATGATGATAAGGATAACACAAAAGCCAGTACCTGTGCGGAGAAAATCGCAGACGCAGCCGGGAATCGAACCTGGGCCGTTAGGTATGACATTCCATCTCGCTGACCACTCAGCCACCAGGGGCGGACACTAATTTATTAATGGGTTTCGATGTGGTCTGTTTGCTCACACGAGTACCTCTGGTGGATTCACTGTAACTCATAGGAGCTTAGCTGGGAGGAGGACGTATTTTCAAAGATGTGCGTATCTCGACTTAATTTTTATTTAACGATCAACATTTTGAACAAAATGACGGTGTTGCTGTGTGTAGTCCTTTGTATCTCATAGTAGCTGATTCCTTTTTGGAGGACTTCGAGGACGAAGCTCTGAAGTTGGCGGTTTTGAGACAAATATTTCTGGGCGACACATTTATAGCAGGGCCCCCGTGGAACAGCACCTCTTCATTGCTGGCACACCTGAACTCCCTCCATCCGAGCTATACTTCAACAGGGGAGAAAAGTGGAGACTTCTTTTTCTATGTCCTGGACCTTTGAAAAGTAGGTTAGTTGAGTCACAGTGCGTTCCGTTAACCAACTCACACTGAACTGTATCGTCGAAGCTACGAGTTTCTATCATCCATCCCACACAGTTGTTTATTACGGGTCTAGTTCATAGGGACTAGAGTTATCTCAGATCCAGCGACCTTGTCAGCAGGACTTAGCCATCTTCGCTCTGTGTTTACCCAGAACGGGTACTTTGAAAAGCTGACTCGGAATACATTTCAACCATCACATACTAAAACTAAAAAAAAAAAAAAAAAAAAAAAAAAAAAAAAAAAAAAAACGGGAGTTGTTTTCCTACCTTATGTTGGTTGCGTGTCCTTGAAGAGCTACAGGTTATTCAAGAAACATCATATAAAATCTCCTCCTCTCTGCAGCGAGCGTGAAAGCGATTCTGGGTTCTGTTATAGACAATCCACTTCGAAGGAGATCCTACAGCGACCATATGTGCACTATTGAAGATAGACGCGATGAATATAGACATCACACTAGAGTAGGTCAGCTAAAAGAGATGGTTGTTACTGAACACTGTCTTGACACGAGACATACCATCAGCTACGGAGAGACGAAGACTACTTTGCCCACGTACTGCGACTCCCTCATCAAAGAATTAGTCGAAATAAGTGTAAGTGATGACCTGATTAACAAGAGACACGGGGTTTCAACTTAGAAGGGCGGCGTTAGAGGCACTAAGGCACCGTCTGCCGCAGACGAACGAATCCACTGAATCAGCAGAGAAGGGGAATCGAAGTCAAGAGACTTAAATCGGGCACCAAAGCTCTGCCCGCGCGCTATGGTGTCCGACATCAGACCGCGCTTTTCCCGCGTCACGCATCCAAAGACCGTGGTCCGTTCCTTCGGCATGAGGCTCTGGATGTCTATGCCCCTCAGATTCGTCATGACGGCGTGACAGTGCCACATCATGATGTCTGCGCTTCTTTAGCGAGCCAGCACTTATATAGGCGAGCCACTGCACCAACACGTCAGTAAGCACCTGAAGATAACGAGGAGCTGTCTCAATGAAATACTGTGCAGCTTTCACTACATTATCCGACGCGACGCCCTTTACCACTAGAGTAGTTATTTCGTCGGCAAAGACTTAAACAGCTCACGAGTGTTAATATTTGGTTTTCGTATGGCCTAATTGGTTTAAGTGACCGTCTCCGATAATTGGAGATTCAGGTTCTAATCCTGTTCTGGCACAAACTTTCTTCTGTCACGACATATTCATGTCTACAATAACAAACTTTATTTGCATAAGTTAATCATAGCCTCACAATTGAAGTAGAAATGTCGCACAAATTTTGCAGTTATCATGGTATTGCAATTATACAAGCAGCCAAAAGTGTAAAATAACTGTAGTTTGTCACTGATCAACAACTATTCTGTTCGATACTAGTTCCATTTCGTATCCCGTAAACTTGTTATCCACGGGTATTTTTATAATAGTGGCCCCACATGTAACACTTCTACGCGAATTTTTCCTGGAAGTTTGAGAATGTCAAATTTTTTATTCTGTCTTATCCTTTTTGATGGTATTTCCTAGTCGTTGCATAACGCCGTGAACTTATCAAGACAGTACAGAAAAAAAGCTGCAGTGTTTCTGTTGATAACATTACTGTAGCGATAACGTCATTCGGCAGAAAGTTTCATGGATTTCCGAAGAAGACACTGAAGGTGTTCCTAAGATTGCATCGGATGAAGTACCAACTTTCTTCAGTGAGTATATGATAAATAGACACAGTGTTAAGACCATTACCGAGTAACAATTTAGAACATAGTAGGAGCTATTTGACATGTCACTGGTATTCTACACTTACTTTCTCTTTATATTGTTGTCACGTTTACCTTAGTTTTACGTGAAGTATTGACACTGCTGCCTCGCTTTTAGGTTTGCTGTTCTGTGTTACTGAATTGAAATAATGGCTTCACAGCAGTTCAGCTGACGCTATTATATAGCTACATTTACTGCTTCCTCAGGATGTTCACTGCATCCAGGAACAATTCCCAGCTGCCACGCGAACGTTCATCACTGCTAATGACATGAAATATTTTGTGTCTGAGAGACGTGCTATGTGCGCCAACGTTTTGGAGGTGTGATGATTTCAAAAATTTCTACTCAGCGAATACATACATACATTCCACGTGATAGAAAACTCTGCAAACGCCATCGACAAACGAAACAGGATGTTTTTACGAGCTATGAAATTCTAACTACAACTACGAAATTGCCAGAGTTGTGCAGGAACAGTGTTGCGGGCAGTGCTTCGATCTAGTCCAGCGAGGAGAAAATAAATAAATACAAGCTCGGATTGTAAGCAATGGGGACGAAATCAAATGAAACCTTTCCGTATGGACAGATCCTGGTGTTAGCGTTACGTGGTTTAAAGGAATAATCGAAAACGGTGATCTGAAACATCGCTCCTAAGGAACAAAAGTCCATTGAGTCAAAAACTTCGTCACGTTGTTCGTGTGTGCTAGACGAGGAAGCGAGTCGTCACGATTTGTTGAGGTATAAAATGGACGGTTCAAACTCAACAGCTACGAAGTTCTTACCATCTGTGCCACCATGAAAGATAACATATTGCAAATGATCGTGCACGTTTATGAATGACTGCTATTTTCGAATAAGGCCATAATGTTCTAACATTGAGTTTTATAGCTACTTCGTACATACGTTCAGTAGTAAAATAATCTCAGGAAAGTCAACAAAAGGTGATCCGTTCAATGTTACCTGGCACCACAGTAATCTGCCGTGAAAGATGCGCGAAATTTAATTATAGTCGAGAATTACATGTCGGTAGTTCTTCCTCCTCTGTGTCATTTATTATTCACATGCTCACTCAAATTCTGCTTACATAAAAAATAGACGCCGGCTGAAGAAATATGTATTAGTTCTCACAGTGGCTTAGTTCCGCTATCCAAATTTACCGTTTACGTTAGATAACACCCGAAACATCCATGCCCTGCACGTCACCATTTGGTTAATAGCGTAGGCTACTTCGTACGGGTAGAAATCCACTTTTCAGTCCAACTGCGAATGTTTATGGCAAGAGCGATTGATTTCACGCCCGTTCCACCACTGCGCTTCATCTTGCTCGTTTCCCGGTGTTTGCACGTGTTGCTGACTGGTACTGTCCCTCTGGTACGTGACTTTTATCTCACTTTTCTTTATCTTCTACTGGAACTGTGTACTCAACAATATCGTCCGATTAAATTTCTTCAAAATTCACGGTTTCAGGTCGAAATGAAAGCAATTTGTAAGCTGCACTGTTGGTATCTGATCCCAGAACACTTCTTTCTGTAACCAGGTTTCCTCCAAGAAATTGCAAAAATATATTCGCTCTTTTGAAGACAATGCTAAAATCCAACATCTAGATAGACGAAGATGCTTTAGGTGGGCGGTGCATTTGGTAGGTACCAGAGATGTACTGAAAGAATCAGTAATGCCGAGTAAAATCCTTATTCACCCACAAAATCGCTCTTCATAACACTTTATGCGTTCCTGTGTAAGTTCATCTTTAATTTCGGCTGATAGAGACACCGCACGATTACGTGAAGTGTGCAGCATTTCGACGTCGGTTTGCCTAAATTTCTAGACTTGTTACATTAATTTGAAACATTTTAAAGCTACTGTAGAGCCCAGGTGCAGGATACATTTAAATATTGAGAGACAGTGCCGTTTTTGTGCTGCTTTATTAACATAACATTCACACAGTTACACATGTCTACTGTCCTTCGATTCATGGGTGACAGGTTTTTTTGAAGATATCAATGATGTATATGTGGATATCAGTCACACGGACTAATAATAAAGGTATGCCATAGTGAAGGTTGACCAAAATGAAAATAGCCAGGAAGTAAAAAATCAAACACCATTCTTAAAACTATACAACAGTTATTCAATGATGAGGATTTTCTTATTCACTCCGGCGTATGTTTAGAGAGTTTAGCGAGTTTATGTACTCGACAAGGCTGAACCAAACTTCGTCTGAACAAGTAAAAACTGGAGTACGACTGTTCCGATACGATTTCGTCCGGAAACCATCTGCAGAGCGGAATGACAGAAGGCTGCTGGGAAAAAATTAAATCGTATGAAACAGAAATACTGAAGGTATGGAGAAACGAATTATTTTGTTGGTACCCATTTCATTCATTAAATTCCCACATTTAGAACAAAGAGATTTGTCACTCTGTCAAACGTTCTTGTAGGCTATCCTTCACATAACATCTCCATGTGGTCGATCTCGTTCATAAAAATCTCTTTGCCGTTTGGATATTTTTCGAGACTGACTACTTTTTTGTCCATCTTGTTTAAATGTTGTGCTAATTCGGAAATTCACAGCAAGTGTACGTGCACTTTTACATTTAAAAATATTGAAAGTCCACGTTAAATAGTTAGAATCCAATGTAACAGCACGTTTTTACTTTGACTATGCTATGAAGACAAACATTCAGTTTGAGTAATTGCCTGCATTATCAAATACAGGAGCTTTTTGTGACAGGACAACTTATTATTTATTAATAAATGAACAGTCATGGACATAATGATTTACGTAGTAGATAAGATTTAATACTAAACGGTTATTTTCTTGGCTAGACTGTCAGAAAGGAAAGATATTACCAATTAGCTCGCCTAGTACTGGCATAATGAATGATTTTTCACTCATCAAATCCCAGAGGTTGTACATTATTGCGACGTATCTAAAATGTGCCAAAGATACTATGATACCTTATCATCTACGTGAGGGAAACTGCAAGTAAAATTATTATATATACAGTAGTTTATCTCACTGAAACGGAACGTTTTTAATAAATAAAACTGTTGGCCCCCACCTGCATAAATCCAAAAATCTAGTTAACAACACAAGCTTTCGGTATATTCTTTGAACTGTGTTGTCATATCTTATGTACATGACATCTGCTATGTTTTTGTTTGTGAGATTCAATTTTAGATGAGGTTCGCATGTTTGTTTACCATGTAACATTTAGTTCTTGTGTGGTGGCTTAAATCTTTGGTTTTCTAAACCTACGGATGTCTAGCATGGTATTACGATCCGTTGAGTTGTATGATGGTTTAGATCGTGTCATATATTAGACACATATAAGTCTCATTTAGATGGCAAGCGTACTCAAGATCGCTATAATGCCGTTGTGCTTTGACCAATGACATCCGACACTGGTCTGTAGGACGAATGTACCAGGAAGTCAAGGTTGGATCAGAAGGTGATAGTTTGGTTGTGTGTGTTTATATTCGAACTACCTATTTTATCATTATGATGACAAATCCTACATAACTATGAGGTAACCCTTGGGTGCATAAATAAGTAAACAAGATGAATAAGGTTTTATTTTTACATTGCGCGTTCTCAAAGGTATTTCAAAAATACGTTTTTGAACAGGTTCCTTGCACGAAAACAAGAAAAAGATTCATGCAAACATATGTTCCGAAAATTCTTCGTTTTCGCTTTATTAATGGAAGTTAGGGTCCAGCGGTTTTCCAGGTACACCCCACCAACTTCATCTATCCACGTAAGTTGTGTTCCCCGGGAGACTTGGTTGCATTCATCATTCGCTTGAAAACGAGTCGATTATGTACGTGTACTACAAGTAGGGTGTTAACTGAATGTGCTGGTTCAAACATGGCAGGATATTCATATCGTTAGCTGGCAGGCATGATTTTTAGCACTAGAAGATGTGATGCTGCTAAAATAAAGGAATACGTGACTTCTACATGATGGAGCTCCAACATACTTCAGACTGTCAGAGATGCACTGACTGTTTTCTAACAGCACAGACGGATAGGTATAAGGGGACCTGTTCCATAGCCTGAACGTATCTCTAACGTCAGTCCGTTGGATTACTATCTCTGTGGGCCCCTTACAAAACATATATGCAGCAGACCAACCCGGAAGCAGAAACTGTTCGCTGGCGTGTCAAGGAAGCCTACAAAACGAATCGTAGCTGTCAGGTAATATTTGAAAGGATGCGACAATCCTCTTTATATGCAAGAGGAAGACATTAAGAGCGTTTAATGCAAACTTTCATTTGTTACTCGAACACATAGGGTTTCCGTATACATGTTTATATGAACTTCTGTCCTTGTTTTGGTGTGAGGAAGCTGTTCCCAAAGTTTTTGTGCGATACATGCATGTAATACGCTACAAGATTCCCGTCGGAGACTAGTGCAATATCTAAAACATGTTTACGGAATTTACTTCGGAGTTTTGATTGTTATAACGAAAAATGTGTTAGATATGGCAAAGTACGTTAAATATGACTAACATAGACATCCAAACTATTCTACAAATCAGTCTCTCGCCACAGTCTTTCCTTAGCATTCACAGTCGTTGGCTTCGCCTTCTCTACCAAACTATCATCTTCCAACCAAATCTAGACACCGGACCACGCTGCGGATCTGTGTCACCGGAACCATGTCCACATTTAGGGGGGTAGGATGTCAAACGGGCCGACTTGGAGCAATAGGGTCACCACAGGACATTTTAATTTCTACTGCCAATACTTTTACAAATAAATTCATAAAACTTTGTCACCATGAGCAGGAAGGATTGAGGACACACACTCATCGCAGTGGAAGTAGCAAAATACCTTTTTTACAAGTGAAATTTCATCATTTTTTTCACTTATTACTGGCTGCATTTGTTGCTATAGGTACACTTTTATTCCTAAGTAAGGGAGATTCTTCTATGAATTTTTCATAGGATACAAACAGTAGTTACAGGTGTATGAAACTCTAGAAATCTATTAAAAAACTGTGGAAAAATTTAGATAATTAACTATAAAACTTTAATTTTGACTTAACACGAAGTTTAAAATGTAACAGTCATTTTTTTATAAATTAAATAACTTCTATAGTTTCATACACCTGTAACTATGGTTTGTATGCTGTGAAAAAGTCATCGGAAATACGGAAGTGTCCGATCCCGCCCGTCTGCTTTGACCCATGACGTCACAAATATGACGGAAACGACTATAAACCACGATTACTATGTAGCACATATAAAGTCTGTACGTACACATTATGAGGACGAAAATACATCGAAGAAAAACACACACACACTTTCCACAACAAGCCTAACGACACTAGCGGGACAAACGCGGGAAATGGGGTGTTTTTGGTTGGGGGTAAACTAAATATAAACAAATTTAGACACCCTCCCACACACAAAACCACACAAAATGACGAAAAACACCGACATCACAAACTCCCCAATTACCACTAAACACAATATCATCTGGAATCGGACACTTCCTTTCGTCTATATAGCTCAACGGCAGCATCCGATCCCATAAATTAGAATCAAACACTTCCCTTGGCTTATACAGCTCAAAAACATCTCCCGATACCAATACCAACATACACAGCCACACACTGGGATCGAACACTTCCTTTGACCTGCGCAGTGTTAATTGTATCCGTTATATCCATTCCTGAACAAAAACAACAGCCAATTAATTTTATTAAAATTACTGTATGATGTGCAGCGAACAACACTAAATTAACCTTCACACAAAATCGTTAACTCACTGAAACGAATTCCACTACAAACACAGCCAACACTCTAACAATTCTTAATAATGAGCAAAAGCAAACTGAACCCATCACGCCATACAAACGAAAACCCTGAACATACCACCAGAGAACACAACAAACCACAACACGACGACATCTACAAACACACCACACTCACAAACCGCGCCATCATGACGTCACACAAGACGAACAATTCTTGATAATGGGCAAAAGCAAACTGAACCCATTACACCACACAAACGAAAACCCTGAACATACCACCAGAGAACACAACAAACCACAACACAACGACATCTACAAACACACCACACTCACAAACCGCGCCATCATGACGTCACACAAGACGAACAATTCTTGATAATGGGCAAAAGCAAACTGAACCCATTACACCACACAAACGAAAACTCTAAACATACCACCAGAGAGCACAACAAACCACAACACGATGACATCTACAAACACGCCACACTCACAAACCACGCTGTCATGACGTTACAGACGACGAAGAATTCTTGATAATGAGCAAAAGCAAACTGAACCTATTACACCACACAAAAGAAAACCCTGAACGTACCACAAGAGAGCACAATAAACCACAACACGACGACATATACAAACACGCCACACTCACAAACCGCGCTGTCATGACGTCTCACACGACGAACAATTCTTGATAATGGGCAAAAGCAAACTGAACCCATTACACCACACAAACGAAAACCCTGAGCATACCACCAGAGAGCACAAGAAACCACAAAACGACGACATCTACAAACACGCCAGACTCACAAACCGCGCTGTCATGACGTCACACACGACGAACAATTCTTGATGATGGGATAAAGCAAACTGAACCCATTACACCACACAAACGAAAACCCTTAAGATACCACCAGAGAGCACAACAAACCACAACACGATGACATCTACAAACACACCACACTCACAAACAGTACCGTCATGACGTCACACACAACACCACCCTTACGTCACGGGTCAAAGCCGACAATTGGGATCGGACGCTTCTGTCGACCCAAGTCCGTCATTGAAGAATCTCTCTTAGTTAGGAAGAAGAATGTACCTATAGCAACAAATGCAGCCAGCAGTAAGTGAAAAAATGATGAAATTTCACATGTAAAAAAAAAGTGCTTTGTTACGTTTTTGAAGGAATACTCTCTTTCAAATGCTGAAAGTGGCAGGGGTAAAATACAGGGAGCGAAAGGCTATTTACAATTTGTACAGAAAGCAGATGGCAGTTATAAGAGTCGAGGGACATGAAAGGGAAGCAGTGGTTGGGAAGGGAGTGAGACAGGGTTGCAACCTATCCCCAATGTTATTCAATCTGTATATTGAGCAAGCAATAAAGGAAACGAAAGAAAAGTTCGGAGTAGGTATTAAAATCCATGAAGAAAAAATAAAAACTGTGAGGTTCGCCGATGACATTGTAATTCTGTCAGAGACAGCAAAGGACTTTGAAGAGCAGTTGAACGGAATGGACAGTGTCTTGAAAGGAGGGTATAAGATGAACATCAACAAAAGCAAAACGACGATAATGGAATGTAGTCGAATTAAGTCGGGTGATGCTGAGGGAATTAGATTAGGAAATGAGACACTTAAAGTAGTAAAGGAGTTTTCCTATTTGGGGAGCAAAATAACTGATGATGGTCGAAGTAGAGAGGATATAAAATGTAGACTGGCAATGGCAAGGAAAGCGTTTCTTAAGAAGAGAAATTTGTTAACATTGAGTATTGATTTAAGTGTCAGGAAGTCCTTTCTGAAAGTATTTGTATGGAGTGTAGCCATGTATGGAAGTGAAACGTGGACGATAAATAGTTTAAACAAGAAGACAATAGAAGCTTTCGAAATGTGGTGTTACAGAATAATGCTGAAGATCAGAGGGGTTGATCACATAACGAATGAGGAGGTATTGAATAGAATTGGGGAGAAAAGGAGCTTGTGACACAACTTGACTAGATGAAGGGATCGGTTGGTAGGACATGTTCTGAGGCATCGAGGGATCACCAATTTAGTATTGGAGGGCAGCGTTGAGGGTAAAAATCGTAGAGGGAGACCAAGAGATGAATGCACTAAGCAGATTCAGAAGGATGTAGGTTGCAGTAGGTACTGGGAGATGAAGAAGCTTGCTGAGGATAGAGTAGCATGGAGAGCTGCATCAAACCAGTCTCAGGACTGAAGACCACAACAACAACAACATTTTTCAGCTTCCACTGCTACGAGTATGAATCCTGAATCCTTCCTGGTCATGCTGTTAAAGTTTTATCAATGTATTTGTAAAAGTATAGACAGTGGAAATTAAAATGGGCTGTGGTGCCTCTCCTGCTCCAAGTCGGCCCGTTTGACGTCCTACTCCCCTTTAGGGAGATGGAGTGGGGGGGGGGGGGGTTATCACATTGTAGCCACAGCAGCCAGTATCTCGATCGAGAGAGGAGTTTTGACATCCAGCGGTGTTAACTTTCACCTAGCTATTGCCACGTCCAACTGGAGTGAAATTTGCGACTTACGATGCGCTGCGTCTTGTCGGGGGCGATGGCGGTGATCTCGAAGGAGCGCGGCGGCGGCGGGCCTCGGTCCTTGAGCCTGGCCGAGATGAGGCCGGGCACCCTGGTCACCAGCGACAGGCGCCGGGACAGGCGACGCCCCAGCCGCGACGCCGAGCGCCGCGGCGACCGGTCCGTGGCGTCCGCCATGGCGACGGCGGCGACGCTCGAGCTGGCCTCGCTTCACTGTGCACTTCACTTTCACCAGGCGCTGCGGTGCCGCTCTGCCGCGATCACTGATTCACCAGCATCCAACAGGTATCGACGAAAACAGAGGTATGACGGCCTTTCAGTAGTTACCGCCTCACTTTAGCCCAAATGGTATCACACCTTCTCTAGATTTCTCCAGTGTCATCAAAATACCTACAGATTTTGTTACACTACCACAGTCCCTCACCTGAGAGTGCCAATGTTTTGTCACCAAACGGTGTTCATTATCCCTTGAATGTGAACCAGAAACAATTTCAGAAAAAAACCTATTATCAATCTCTTCTCTATCCCTTAAGCAAGTGCAGGAGACAATTGCGAACTACTCGCAGTGACAGCATTCTTTCTCCAATCAACACGTACCGCAATGTAGACTCCTCACAGTTTCAATCAAATAATCACGAAAGTCACTGCCTGTCACTTGTGGCGCAGCAGGTTGAGCCAGAGCACACCCGAGAAGAATGTTTCCACGTCCACAGCAGCGATGTGCAGTTTCACTTTCATGGCAATAAGAACCACTCTAAAGCTCTGCTGGCTTTCAATGCAGCACACAAACTGTACACCCGCTGCAGATCGGGCCAGTGATACAGCGAGTCGTCACAAGAAGCACCACGACATACACATTGAGATCGTACTCGTAAAAAGCACTGACGCGCAAAACTCGCGTCTTTTAATTACACATGTCAACCAACGGTGGTGCCTCAGAAGGCAGCATACTGATAAAAATCCGGCGTCCTCTGCTGGGAGAGTCACACGGAGCTCGCTCTGTCGATAATTGCGCGAACACTCGACTAACAGGTGTACCGCACGGAACGGACCGAGAACGAACATCCGCGAACGCGTCACATACGTTCCGAAGGACCCGTCGGCACAAGCGGCGTGTGCCCACCGAAGACCCGTCGCAAGACCGCGGACCTGTCACTCGTCTGCAGACACGGAGCGTCGCCGGCCGGTGCAAACGTCGCGTCGCGCGCGGCGTGTAAACAAACACTGCGTGCTGGCAGAGGCTGGCCCAGGAGCTGCGCGGCTCGGCGCGACTGCGTCTGCGCAGTGACTGAGCGCCGCCGGCGGCCCGCCGGCCCGAGCGCCGACCGGCCGTGTGACGTCACAGCAGGTAACAGTACTGCCCGCGCAAGTAGCTCAGGTCAGTGTAAACACGCGCGGCGTGGGGGCGGGTCCACGCAGAGTCAGGAGGAGGGTTTAATGTCGCGTTGCTGACGTCAGTAGGATGGACCATAAACTCTGTCTGGGGAAGAAAATCCTCCGTGCTCTTTCACGCCGCTATCGACAGGGGATCTCAGGTTGATTCCGTATTTCTGGATTTCCGGAAAGCTATTGACACCGTTCCTCACAAGCGACTTCTAATCAAGCTGCGGGCCTATGGTGTATCGTCTCAGTTGTGCGACTGGATTCGTGATATCCTGTCAGGAAGGTCGCAGTTCGTAGTAATAGACGGCAAATCATCGAGTAAAACTGAAGTGATATCAGGTGTTCCCCAGGGGAGCGTCCTGGGACCTCTGCTGTTCCTGATCTATATAAATGACCTGGGTGACAATCTGAGCAGTTCTCTTAGGCTGTTCGCAGATGATGCTGTAATTTACCGTCTAGTAAGGTCATCCGAAGACCAGTATCAGTTGCAAAGCGATTCAGAGAGACTGATGTATGGTGTGGCAGTGGCAGTTGACGCTAAATAACGAAAAGCGTGAGGTGATCCACATGAGTTCCAAAAGAAATCCGTTGGAATTCGATTACTCGATAAATAGTAAAATTCTCAAGGCTGTCTATTCAACTAAGTACCTGGGTGCTAAAATTACGAACAACTTCAGTTGGAAAGACCACATAGATAATATTGTGGAGAAGGCGAAACAAAGGTTGCGTTTCATTCGCAGGACAATTGGAGGATGCAACAAGTCCACTAAAGAGACGGCTTACACTACACTCGTTCGTCCTCTGTTACAATATTGCTGCGCGATGTGAGATCCTTGCCAGGTGGGATTGACGGAGGACATCGAAAGGGTGCAAAAAAGGGCAGCTCGTTTTGTATTATCACGTAATAGGGGAGAGAGTGTGGCAGATATGATACACGAGTTGGGATGGAAGTCATTACAGCAAAGACGTTTTTCGTCGCGGCGAGATCTATTTACGAAATTTCAGTCACCTACTTTCTCTTCCGAATGCGAAAATATTTTGTTGAGCCCAACCAACATAGGTAGGAATGGTCATCAAAATAAAATAAGAGAAATCAGAGCTCGAACAGAAAGGTTCAGGTGTTCGTTTTTCCCTCGCGCTGCTCGGGAGTGGAATGGTAGGGAGATAGTATGATTGTGGTTCGATGAACCCTCTGCCAAGCACTTAAATGTGAATTGCAGAGTAGTCACGTAGATGTTGATGTAGAAAGAAATCGTCGAGGCATTTACGGAAATCACAGAAAATCTGAATTTGATATGCGGATCGGGCTTTGAAACGCCGTCCACGTTAATGATTGCTGAGAACCGGAGGTATGAAAGTACTTGGAAGGTTACAGCAACTAGTCACTTTTTATTGAGTTTTATGCATATGGAGATACGTTTCGGGGCTTTTTGAGAGTGTAAAAGGACACCAAACAAAGTACGTCAACGCACAAAAACTTCGATATACTGCATTATGATGATTCTAGCGACGAACTCGATCGTTTGTCTGCAGATAACGTCAACGGAGGAGATGGATTAGCTGACGAAGTTGGCGCTCAATATGAACCTTTTTAGCCGGCTGGGGTGGCCGAGCGGTTCTAGGTGCTACAGTCTGAAACCGCGCGCCCGCTAGTGCTAAGTTCTAGAGGACTGATGACCACAGAAGTTAAGTGCCATAGTGATCAGAGCCATTTGAACCATTTTTGAACCTTTTTAGTTGGCGTAATACATTTATATATTCATGAATGTAACATTGTGCGACCGAGCGAGGTGGCGCAGTGGTTAGCATACTGGACTCGCATTCGGGAGAACGACGGTTCAATCCCGCGTCCGACCATCCTGATTTAGGTTTTCCATGATTTCCCTAAATCGCTCCAGGCAAATGCCGGGATGGTTCCTCTGAAAGGACACGGCCGACTTCCTGCCCCGACCTTCGCTAATCCCATGAGACCAATGACCTCGCTGTCTGGTCTCTTCCCCCACAACAACCAAACCCCAACCCAACATTGTGAAAAATAATTCGCTAGCTACCACGAGTTGTATATTTATGATTCATTGACTATTAGGTGTACTTTCGTTCCAAACCTTGATACTTCTATTTCCGTCACAGTGCATGACACGAAATTACTTTTTTTCCTGTGAAGTTTGCGGAGACAAACTGCCTGGGTTAACTGAATGTACCGATACCGGAGATAAGCTTCGTCACGTTTTGCAAATGTATGCATATTGCACCAACTTCAGATCCAATGATGCAGTGCAGCATCTTCTGTATGACATACTGAAACGGTTGTTTATATCGAAAGTTATTGGCTCTGAGCACTATGGGACTTAACATCTATGGTCATCAGTCCCCTAGAACTTAGAACTACTTAAACCTAGCTAACCTAAGGACATCACACAACACCCAGTCATCACGAAGCAGAGAAAATCCCTCACCCAGCCGGGAATCGAACCCGGGAACCCGAGCGTGGGAAGCGAGAACGCTACCGCACGACCACGAGCTGCGGACTCGAAAATTATACCTAAATTCATATTACATTTTTCTTTCGTATACATTCCTAAGCAACTGAAGTTGCTTGTGCTTATAGACTTATTATTGCCAAACTTAAAGCTTGATAGAAACCTCCATATGACTAAAGCAAGGTTAAATTCACAATGCATACAATATAATGGGCCATGCAAGGTTATTTTTCTGGTATTTTCTCAATGCTATAAATTTACTATATTAGTAATTATCCTGTTCTAGTCCAGTAAGTACATAACCATTCATGTTAATTGGTAGTAGTCATTTTATTTCACGAACAAAACTACAAAAATAGCCATATCTACATCCATACTCTGCGAGCCACCTGACGGTGTGTGGCGACTCATATTATATGCAGTGTTTATTAAGCAATTTGTTTTAAGCATTACATCCAACTGCAGAGTTCTTTGAAAGCATGTCTACCATTTCCCGTAAAAACGAGTAATTCTCAGTATTAACTGTGGGACTCTACATTGCGGACACATCACTAATTTATTTATTTATTTATTTATTTTGCGTAGCGCCACAATCGTCGACACACTGGCTGCTGTGGCTACAATGTGATAACCCCCCCACACACACTCCATCTCCCTAAAGGAGAGTAGGACGTCAAACGGGCCGACTTGGAGCAGGAGAGGCACCACAGCCCATTTTAATTTCCACTGTCTGTACTTTTACAAATACATTGATAAAACTTTAACAGCATGACCAGGAAGGATTCAGGATTCATACTCGTAGCAGTGGAACCTTAAAATGTTGTTGTTGTTGTGGTCTTCAGTCCTGAGACTGGTTTGATGCAGCTCTCCATGCTACTCTATCCTGTGCAAGCTGCTTCATCTCCCAGTACCTACTGCAACCTACATCCTTCTGAATCTGCTTAGTGTATTCATCTCTTGGTCTCCATCTACGATTTTTACCATCTACTCTGCCCTCCAATACTAAATTGGTGATCCCTCGATGCCTCAGAACATGTCCTATCAACCGATCCCTTCTTCTGGTCAAGTTGCGCCACAAACTTCTCTTCTCCCCAATCCTATTCAATACTTCCTCATTAGTTACGCGATCTACCCATCTAATTTTCAACATTCTTCTGTAGCACCACATTTCGAAAGCTTCTATTCTCTTCTTGTTTAAACTATTTATCGTCCATGTTTCACTTCCATACATGGCTACACTCCATACAAATAATTTCAGAAAAGACTTCCTAACACTTAAATCTATACTCGATGTTAACAAATTTCTCTTCTTCAGAAACGCTTTCCTTGCCATTGCCAGTCTACATTTTATATCCTCTCTACTTCGACCATCATCAGTTATTTTGCTCCCCAAATAGCAAAACTCCTTTACTACTTTAAGTGTCTCATTTCCTAATCTAATTCCCTCAGCATCACCCGACTTAATTCGACTACATTCCATTATCGTCGTTTTGCTTTTGTTGATGTTCATCTTATATACTCCTCTCAAGACACTGTCCATTCCATTACACTGCTCTTCAAAGTCCCTTGCTGTCTCTGACAGAATAACAATGTCATCGGCGAACCTCAAAGTTTTTATTTCTTCTCAATGGATTTTAATACCTACTCCGAATTTTTCTTTTGTTTCCTTTACTGCTTGCTCAATATACAGATTGAATAACATAAGGGAGAAGTTACAACCCTGTCTCACTCCCTTCCCAACCTCTGCTTCTCTTTCATGTCCCTCGACTCTTATTATAACTGCCATCTGGTTTCTGTACAAATTGTAAATAGCCTTTCGCTCCCTGTATTTTACCCCTGCCACCTTTAGAATTTGGAAGAGAGTATTCCAGTCAACATTGTCAAAAGCTTTCTCTACGTCTACAAATGCTAGAAACGTAGGTTTGCCTTTCCTTAATCTTTTTTCTAAGATAAGTCGTAAGGTCATCTTACGCAAAATACAGGCTGTACGTAAAGTCCGGGAACACTTTCAATTGTTTATTGCACAAGAACCAAACATTGTACAGATAACATACATATGTCATTTTGAAGAGAAACCCTGAAACTTTGTTTTCATGTCCGCCACAGCGTAGTTTGGTAATTTGCCGATAGTCAGCGCTAGTCGCAAACATGGAGAGTTCATGTGCGGAGCGAGCTTTCTGTGTTGGAGTTCGACAAAAGCGAGTGTGCTGCAGCTGTCCTCACTCCGTGTGACTTTTTTCTGTGGGGGCACATTAAAGATCTGGTGTATGTACCGCCTTTACCACGTGATGTAGCAGAGCTCCGGGAGAGAATACGGGAAGCAACTTCACAGTCGACGATGCGATGCTGGGACGGGTATGGTAAGAATTCCATTACTGCATTGACGTCTGCTGGGTCACTCATGGTTTGTATATCGAATGTTTGTAAGAAAACTTTCAGAGTTTCTCTTCAAAATGTAATATGTATGACATCTGTACAATGTTTAGTTCTTGAGCAATAAATAATTCGAAGTGTTCCCAGGCTTAATGTACAACGTGTATATTCATACAATATGCACCAAAATACATTGTAGATTTTTATGCTGAGTAGTACTACTTTTCTGTTAAAACTTGCGGTTTAAATGGTTATTTAAAAAAAGAAACGAATCTGGAGAGAATGTTGAGAAACTCGTGGGCTACTCTAAAAAAAAAAAAAAAATAAAAAAAAAACAGACAAGGATCTCCACATCCTATATTTCTGAGATCTGAACACGTTTCTAACGGGCTGCATTAGTCTCTATTTTAATTGACATGTAGCCAAACTTTATACATTATTTTTAAAACTTAAGACTTCACAATAATTGCGTGATTTTCAACGCATTAGGATGCAAGTTTGTGCGTGCTATTTATTGGTGATATTGGTGAACGAGAAGGTGATCTTCGAGCACTTTAATCTCAGCCAACGTAGCTGCCAGCGGTGCGGTGACACACTGCTTGTCTAAAATATCGTTTGAAACCAGCTTTCAAGCTTCAACAGTGTAGTTTATTCAATAATTTTAACGAACATTCATTCGATGCTATCTGTAATTATATTCTGTTTTAAGCATTTAACTACGTTCACATAATTTTTTAACGGATGTTGATGATCTCGCTCTTGTGCATGCTAACATTATCCATACAATAAAGCAATACCAATTGACTTTTTAATAGGCTTTTAAAATAAAGCAATTACAGTAGCACCTTGCTTCGCAGAAAATGGCCATAACGGCGAGCTAGAATATTGGTTTACAAAACTTACCTTCCGCTGCCAATGTCGAGGTTTCCTTGTTCCCAAAACAGTTCCCAATTGTTATTTGGCTTCCGCGGAGGCCGTTGTGGCCGAGTGGTTCTAGGCGCTTCAGTCCTGAAGCGCGCTGCTGCTACGGTCACAGGTTGATGTCCTTAGGTTAGTTAGGTTTGAGTATTCTAGGGGACAGTTGACCTCAGATGTCAAGTCCCATAGTGCTCAGAGCCATTTGAACCATTTGAGCTTCCGCGGCGGAAACGACGGTCCAATCATTTCTCCGTCCTCTGTTAGTGTTTGGCATTCAAAAAGCCACTGAGAACTCCTCACGGATGCGAGTTTTCGAGTCCAATAGTGAAGCACACACCTTGAAGATGCAGCGAGAGAGGGACCTGTTACGACACTGTGCAAAGACCCACCACATAACACTTACACGTAGCTATGATGAGCCGATCCAGATGACAGTCAGATCGATCTCTCGCCTAATGGCGCGGTTGCTGAGTCTACCGTGCCGTGCTGTAAGCTTGTTTACAAACTCGGCCTGGCGACGCTTCGCCAAACACTTCCTGCCGCAAACTGCAGACATCCTGACGCGAAGCCCTACGTGTTACTGCTCTCAGCACGTAGCAGACAAGCCACTGGCTGCCTCGCGCTTGTCGCAACAGGGCGCCTGCTGCTCTGCTGGCAGTAACCCACACAGCGCGGTGCTCATCCCACTTTGCCTTAACACAAGAGTCTCTCTGTACAATAGAATTTGATAACTTTAACAAGAATATGCAATATGGAATTACCAAGGTGGTCAAGATAAAACCCATAGAGTGAAAGGCTATCTGATTCCTAGATAAGCTTTAATTATCTCTCACTACCTGACCACGAAGTCGGCCCAGAGACCTACCTGTCAGCCCAGCTGTAACACAACACTCCCTTTCCACGCCAGGGTTCCTCTTTCTATATTTCTCTCCTTTCATTTCCAGAAACTTCGTTCTGGGTCTTCGCCGCGCGAAGTGGTCACGTGGTTTGAGGCGTCATGTCACGGACTGCGCGACTCCCGCCGGAGGTTCGCGTCCTCCCTCGGGCACGGGGGTGTGTGTTCTTATTAGCTTAGGTTAGTTTAAGTTAGTTTGAGTAGCGTGTATGTCTAGGGACCGATGACCTAAGCAGTATGGTCCCTTAGGAATTCACACATCTGATCATTTTTTTCTGGGTCTTCGTCGCCAACAATCCCATCCCACATTATTTACACAGTACTTTCTCTTCAATAACACTTCTCATATACTGCGAAGTCTTCAATAACACCTCTCATATACTGTGAAGTACAGTGCTCCGTTATTTGCAAAGACTATTTTCATTTTTCTTGACTTTAATAGACAACAATATTTTACACTTATGTAATATTCCGTCGATAATTCATACATTAACCTTAATTTGAGGAACAAGTTTATGAGAATATACTTTTGGAACACAGAACTGTATCGTACTGAAACATGGACTGTGGGAAAACCAGAACAGAAGAGAATGGAAGCATTTGAGATGTGGTGCTGCAGACGAATGTTGAAAATTAGGTGGACTGATAAGGTAAGGAATGAGGAGGTTCTGCGCAGAATCGGAGAGAAAAGGAATATGTGGAAAACACTGATATGGAAAGGGACAGCGTGATAGGACATATGTTAAGACATGAGGGAATGACTTCGGTGGTATTAGAGGGATCTGTAGAGGGCAAAAGCTGTAGTGGAAGACAGAGAGTGGAATACATCCAGCAAATAATTGAGGACGTAGGTTGCAAGTGCTAATCTGAGATGAAGAGGCTGGCACAGGAGACGAATTCGTGGCGGACCGTATCAAACAAGTCAGAAGACTGAAGGCGCAAAATAAATAAATAAATAGAAATAATCTTTGCGGAAACAACTAAAATCCGTAGTATCGATTTATTGTGGGTCGGATTTCATCTTCTTAAGCTATACTCAGTCAACTGAAAACTAAACAGATAGTATACACAATATCAACGACAGTTTATAGCTGTACAAAGATTGTTTTTCCAGTATGAGCTTTATTTACAGCTATACGGCAATATGGAAAACACAAGCATATTTTACACACATAGAAAAAAGTTTTGCACCGCCTCGGTTCTGAGAGTTCCGGAACCAGTACAGAAAACTGGGATAAAGATCAACACAAACATCACTACCGCCATTTTTATTGGACATGAAAACCACCCATTGCATGTTGTACCACCATACAGCAAGATCTTCAGAGATGCTGAACACACCGGTACCTCTAATACCCAGTAGCAAGTCCTCCTGTATTGATGAATGCCTGTATTCGTCTTGACATATTATACACAAGTACATCAAGACACTGTTGGTCCAGATTGTCCCACCCCTCATCGGCAATTCGGTGTAGATCCCTCAGAGTGGTTGGTGGGTCACATCGTCCACAAACAGCCCTTTTCAGTCTATCCCAGGCAAGTTCGATAGGATTCACGTCTCGAGAACATGCTGGCCACTCTAGTCAAGCGGTGTCGTTATCCTGAAGGAAGCCATTCAAAAGATGTGCACGATTGGGGGCGCGAATTGTTGTCCATGAAGACGAATGCCTCGCCTATATGCTGCCGATATGATTGCACTATTGGTCGGAGGATGGCATTCACGTATCATACAACCGTTACGGAGGCTTCCAAGACCACCAGCGGCGTACGTTAGCCCCATATAATGCCATTCCAAAACGACAGGGAACTTTCACCACTCGCTGGACAGTGATTGCCTCCAAACACGTCTCCGACGATTGTCTGGTTGAAGGCATATGCGACACTCATCGGTAAAGAGAACGTGATACCAATCCCGAGCTGTCCATTCGGCATGTTGTTGAGCCCATCTGTACCACGCTGCAAGGTGTCGTGGTTGCAAAGGTGGACCTCGCCATGGACGTCGGGAGTGAAGCTGCTCATCATGCAGACTACTGCGCACAGTTTGAGCCGAAACACGACGTCCTGTAGCTGTACGAAAACCATTACTTAACATGGTGGCGTTGCTGTCAGGGTTCCTCCGAGCCGTAATCCGTAGGCAGCGCTCATCCACTGCAGTAGTAGCCCTTGGGCTGCCTGAGCGATGCGTTTCATCGACAGTTCCTGTCTCTCCTCCACGTCCGAACAACATCGCTTTGTTCACTCCTAGAACCCTGGACGCTTCCCTTGTTGAGGGCCCTTCCTGGCACAAAGTAACAATGTGGACGTCATCGAACCTCTGTATTGACCGTCTAGGCGTGGTTGAACTACAGACAACACGAGCCGTGTACCTCCTTCCTGATGGAATGACTGGAAATGATCGGCTGTGGGACCCCCTCTGTCCAACAGGTGCTGCTCATTCATTGTTGTTTACATCTTTGGGCCACTTTAGTGACATCTCTGAATAGTCAAAGAGACTGTGTCTGTGATAGAACATCCACAGTCAACCTCTGTCTTCAGGAGGTCTGGGAACCGGGGTGATTTAAAGCTTTTTTGATGTGTGTGTATGTGGGTAGGACTCCACAGGTGCTTGCCAGCAGACTTAAGTTCAAGAAATATATACCAGCATTCTATAACAGGAATACTGATGTACTGTTTTGTTGTCCATTTCATCTCTACAACAGAGTGGAAATTGTAGGATTTCCTTCAGTTTGTGTGAAAAATTACATGTAGGTCAATCAGGTGGAGTTGTAACCACTAGACTGACTGCAGATGAAAGCAGTTGGAGACTGAAGAAGGATGATCCCACGTTTGCTGACATGTTCCCAATGAATGTCATTCTTATGATATTAAATGTGGTGAATAAGGTGGAAAATTAACATTACTTTAAATTCTAGCTTTCAGTAAACACTATCCATAGAATACTGACTTCATGAAATACAGTTCTATTACTTACCGTAGCTGAAGTAGCGACAGCAGCCAGTTAATGTTTTTCCTCAATGTAAGATAATACGTCTGTTGTAAATAGTGTAACTGTTCCCCACATTCGACTGAATCCTATGTCCCCTCTCCTCCTCCCCCCTCCCTTTGTTGTTTGTTAATCACTTTCATCATACTGTACTCATTTTTGTACTGTTCTGGCCTGTACATTCTTATACTCACTATCTTTGAGTATAACGTAAACTAAGGCTCATTTCTCCATAGCTTCTTCGTGTATTTCATAACGTTCGTGTTGACATCGGAAGTTCACTGAGGCTTTTTGCGGATGATGCTGTGGTATATCGAGAGGTTGTGACAATGGAAAATTGTACTGAAATGCGGGAGGATCTGCAGCGAATTGAAGCACGGTGCAGGGAATGGCAATTGAATCTTAATGTAGACAAGTGTAATGTGCTGCGAATACATAGAAAGAAAGATCCCTTACCATTTAGCTACCATATAGCAGATCAGCGCCGACCCCTGTGGCCACTCGGTTCTAGGCGCTGCAGTCCGGAACCGCGGGATTGCTACGGTCGCAGGTTCGAATCCTGCCTCGGGCATGGATGTGTGTGTGATGTCCTTAGGTTAGTTAGGTTTAAGTAGTTCTAAGTTCTAGGGAACTGATGACCTCAGAAGGTAAGTCCCATAGTTCTCAGAGCCATTTGAAGCATTTGAACCCTAATTGCCAAGGAACATTCTTTAGCAGTATCTATACTCTGAGGTAGGCCAGATAAGAACATACCTTGTGTCATTTTATTTATGACTGTGGATATTTTTCTTCTTGGTCACCTATTTTGTATGTGGGATAGCGATGTACACAGATACAGGTGGTAGTAGTATCACTTACAGCAGGTAAGTGAATTGGCAGTGCATTGGCGGAGCAATCACCTCTAATCAGGCGTCTCATGTGGTTTGGTGCCCGACGTGATTTTGGAACATGACGAAAATTAACAGACTTTGAATGCGGAATGGTAGTTGAAACCAGATGCATCGGGCATTCCATTTCGAAAATCATTAGGGATTTCAATATTCCTAGAGCCACAGTGTCAAGAATGTGCCGACAGTAACAGATTTCAGGCATAACCTCTCAAAAGCGACAACGCAGTGGTTCAAATGGCTCTGAGCACTATGGGACTTAACTTCTGAGCTCATCAGTCCACTAGAACTTAGAACTACTTAAACCTAACTGACCTAAGGACGTCACACACATCCATGCCCCAGGCAGGATTCTAACCTGCGACCGTAGCGGTCGCGCGGTTCCAGACTGTAGCGCCTAGAACCGCTCGGCCACCAAGGCCGGCGACAACGCAGTGGCCGACGGCCTCTACTTAACGACCGAGAGCAACGGCATTTGCGTAGAGTTTTCAGTGCTATCAGACAAGCAACGCTGAGTGAAATAACAGCGGAAAACAATGCGGGACTTACGACGAACGTATCCGTTAGAAAAGTGCGGCGAAATTCGGTTTAATGGGCCGTGGCAGCAGAGGACCGACGCGACTGCCTTTGCCAACAGTACAGCATAGGCTGCAGCGCCTCTTCTGGGCTCATGACCCAACCGGTTGGACGCTAGACGACTGTAAAACCGTGGCCTGGTCAGAAGAGTCCCAGTTTCAGTTGGTAAGAGCTGATGGTAGGATTCGAGTGTGGCGCAGACCGCACCAAACCATGGACCCAAGTTACCAATAAGGCGCTGTGCCAGCCTGTGGTGGGTCCATAATTGTATAGGCTGTGTTTACATGGAATGGACTAGGCCCTCTGGTCCAACTGAACCGATCGTTGGCTGGAAATGGTTACGATCGGCTACTTGGGGGCCATTCGCTGAGGGACTTCATGTTTTCAAAGAACGATGGAATTTTTATGGATGACAATGAGCCATGTTGCCAGGCCAGAGTTGTACGCGATTGGTTTGAAGAACGTTCTGGACAAATTGAGAGAATGATTTGGCCGCTGAGATTGCCCGACATGAATCCCATCGAACGTTAATGGAACATAACCGAGAGGTCAGTTGGTGCACAAAATCCTGCACCGGTGACAGTTTTGCAATTACGGACGCCTACAGAGGCAGCATGGCCAATTACTTCCGCAGGGGGACTAGTTTAGTCGATGCCACGTCGGGTTCCTGCACTACGTGGGTAGAAGAAGGCCCGACACGATATTGCGAGGTATTCAGTGTCTTTTGTCACCACAGTGTGTAAAGATCGTTGTAGATGCAACTGCTTGTACTAACGTAGTATGTATTTCACTTACTTGTCTTTCCATTGTCTTATCACGTACTGAAGCAGAATATTCACCTGTAGCTTACATCTCACACATTTTCAGATTCTAAAACGGCAATTCAAATTTACCGAAACTAGTCATCACTGTACAAACATTTGCGATCTTGGCAAATAGTGTTCGTAGAAGAAGACTTCATCATGCACAATCACATATCGCCTTCTGCAAGACTGACTGTGTCAGGGTGTCAGGTAATCGACAATTATACGAGCCGAAGGGCATCTGAAAGGAGGCAGCATCTGAGAATGGAGTGAAACAGAGTTCTAGCTTATCACCCTCCTCGCTCTTCCCCCCCCCCCCCCCCCCCCTCCATGATACCCAACCTGTATAGTGAGCAAGCAGTAAAGTTTATCAAGGAAAAATTTGGAATTATGGTACAGGCAGATGATATTTTAAAAAAATGTTTAGTAATGCCAACTACTTCGTAATTATATTAGAGACAACGGTTGAGCGAGATGGATAGTAACTGTCAACATCAATGAAATTCACCAATAGCCGAGTGACTTAAGATGTTATTTTATTTTATTTTGAAGGCTACCAATTCTAGCATTACATTATGCCGTCTTCAGGCCTCATATCGATCTCTCCAAATAGACGAAAATGTCATATCAAAATCGCTGGATGTCGTGTATTCAATCGTTACACTAGTGCTTCATTCGAAGATTTGATTGGAGTCATGATCGAGCCTTCGAACGAAGCACTAGTCCATCGACTGAATTCACGACATATAGAGATTTATGGCTTCATATGACTTTTTCGTTTATTTAGAGAGGTGCATATGGAGCCTGAATATGGCATAATGAAATGCTGAAACTGGTAGCCTTCAAAATAAAAAAAAGTAACATAAGTTACTCAGCTACCGGGGAATTTCATTGACACTGACAGTTACTTAACCGGCCGATGTCCCCCGTCCATGATGGACCAACAAAGATTGAAATGGATAGTGTCTTGAAAGGTGTTAGTAAGATGTACACCTACAAAAATAAAACAATGATAGTAGGATGTATTCGAATTAAAGCAGGTGGTGCCGAGGGAATGAGGTAAGGAAATGAGACAATGAAAAGAGTATGCGAGTTTAGCTACTTGGGCAGCAAAGCAAATTATGGTAGTGGAAGTAGGATTGGTTTTCAGATGCAAACTGGTAATATCAAAAGGATCTTACCTAAAAATAAAAGTACGAAGCACACTTTTAAAGGAAATGCTGTTTCGAAATATGGCGGTCGGAGCTTTGCGATCGCTATACTACGCATGATCGTACAAATTCCTTGAACTGTTGGCTATCAATAACTGCCATTATGGTACCTTTGACTTGGAAGCACGTTTAGTTATATGTGTTTTAAGTGAGGTACGTCCATAATTCAAGTTCCAGTTTTAAAACGCTGTAGAAAGAGAAGCTTGAACGTGGTAGGGCAACTAGAAAATCTGAAAACGTAAATGCAAAGGCTCACTCTAGGTAAATAGGTGTCAGTGAAGTGATGTGGAAAGAAGACAAGGATTTCTATACAGATGAGTATAGGGTAATATCAACAGCAGCAGAAAATGGTATAACGGGAGTAGGATTCGTTATGAATAGGAAGTTAGGGCAGAGAGTCTGTTACTGTGAACAGTTCAGTGACAGGGTTGTGCATATCAGAGTCGACAGCAAGCCAACACCGCCAACGAAAGTTCAGGTATAAATGCCGACGTCGCAAGATCTACATCTACATCTACATTTATACTCCGCAAGCCACCCAACGTTGTGTGGCGGAGGGCACTTTATGTGCCACTGTCAGTACCTCCCTTTTATGTTCCAGTCGCGTATGGTTCGCGGGAAGAACAACTGTCTGAAAGCCTCCGTGCGCACTCGAATCTCTCTAATTTTACATTCTTGATCTCCTCGCGATGTATAAGTAGGGGGAAGCAATATATTCGATACCTCATCCAGAAACGCACCCTCTCGGAACCTGGCGAGCAAGCTACACCGCGATGCAGAGCGCCTCTCTTGCAGAGGCTGCCACTTGAGTTTGCTAAACATCTCCGTAACGCTATCTCGGTTACCAAATAACCCTGTGACGAAACGCGCCACTCTTCTTTGGATCTTCTAGATGAAGATGAAGACATAGAGAAAATGTATGAGGATATTGAAAGGGGAATACAGTATGTAAAGGGGGATGTATATCTAATAATCATGGGGGACTGGAATGCAGTTGTAGGAGAAGGAGTAGAAGAAAAGGTTACAGAAGAATATGGGATTGGGACAAGAAATGAGAGAGGAGATTCAAATGGCTCTGAGCACTATGGGACTTAACACCTGAGGTCATCAACCCCGTAGAACTTAGAACTACTTAAACCTAAGTAACCTAAGGACATCACACATATCCATGCCCGAGGCAGAATTGAAAGGTCTCTGTTGGATTCCGTTCATGTTAATTTCTTAAATCTGTTGTCATTTACGGCATAAATTCCTCTTCTAAATTTACTGTGGTGTTTCTGACTATCTGGGAGGAGAGTAAGTGAAACGTGTTACTTTTACACATAAACAAGAACGAGCTGTCACACTACTACACTACAAACACAGTTTATATGCAATTCATGTCACACAGTCTCATACGAAACCTACATCCGCTTTCTTTTATATACTGTATTGATAAGATACTGTCATCCCCCTTCCCTTCTGTGTGAGAGGATGCATGAGCAAATGTATTTCTAGTTGCTTGCTTGATGGTAGCAGACAAGCCTGTCTGCTAGAGAACAGTAGGACCAACATCGGAACAGGTAGCTACGATTTCTAAAAGCAGAGAGGTTTCCATTCTTAGTATGGTTCTGTCCGTCCCTTGTCATGTTGGCATAGGGAGCTGCCTCTATGGTCACTTCCGTTTTGTATCGGGAAGCACGCTCGGTAGGAGCGCAGGTCAGTCTGTCCGCGCCGAGCGTCTGAAGTGGTAAGATCTCCGGCTAAGCGCGTGTCTGCTAAGTCAGTAGGACAATGGATTTCTTAAGTTCAGCCTAACTGAAAATTTAATCACCTTTATTTCAGGTTTAGCTCTAAAATATCTAATGTTATCTTAAATTGCAACGCAGTGTATTTCGAGTGAGAAGTTCAGAATATCTTCCAGTAGTTGCTTTGTCACTACTTTGTGAGTAAAGTGGAACCACGTGTTGATCAGTAACTCTAACTAAGATCATCAGTCTTAAATACGTATGTGCGTGAGATTATAACGTCTCGTCTTGACAATATTTTTCAATAAAGCAACTTTTCTTTACGTTCAACCCACGTGGGGTGTACTTTGTGAGACCAGTACCACGTGCTTATACAATTGTTTGACCCAACAGGCTAATAGTAAGACGATAGTAACCAGTTTGAGATTTTGCTTTTGTAAATTGCTTTTCGATCTGATTTATTTTAATTATCAAAATTGTTGTGGAGTACACTCTTTGTGTAAACCTAGTTGACCACGTGAAGCATGTGGTGTAATCACCAAAGTAGCCCTCAGCTATTCTTTCCGGGAAGATTTCACAGGGAGTTAGTATGAATTTAGTATACCAGTATGTGGTAATTAATGACGGACAGGATTGCGCTACGAACGTAACTTCATTGGGTGAAAATTGAATCGGTTGGTTGTGGTTTATTTCCTCTTGCATATGTTTCAACGTCCTTCGTGTGTTATTTTATGAATGCAGTGTTGTATGTAGTCTCCCAATCTTGGCTCCCTATTTGATGTGTTCCGTAAGATTACAAACTCACATTTACACAGTCCTAAACAAGGTACCAGTTCAGTTATGAATCAAGTTTAATATGCTGAAATTTCAATGATCAATGTTAAAATAAATTTCCAAATATAAACTGATTTATTTCTTTTTATTTAAATTCTCTTTTTTACATATGTATCACCGGTTATCGTATGGCGATTAAAAGATTATAATTAATGTTAGTCTGGTTGGGAATTTGGTAAGCTAGACTGGATACCTGGTGAAACAGTTGCGCAGTAATGCAAGGTTAACTTCGCCACATAGCTCACAGCTTTTAACCCACTTTTATGGTCATGAATATCAGTACCGCTTACACCTCAAATTAATGCAACAATATTACAGGATTCCAACCTGCGACCGTAGCGATCGCGCGGTTCCACACTGAAGCGCCTAGAACCGCTCAGCCACACCTGCCGGCTTGAGAGAGGAGAAAGACTATCTGAGTTCTGCAGCAAGTTTCAGCTAGTAATAGCGTATACCCTGTTCAAGAATCACAAGAGGAGGAGGCATACTTGGAAAAGGCCGGATGATTCTGGAAGATTTCAGTTAGCTTACATCATGGTGAGAAGGAGATTCCGAAATAAGATACTGGATTTAAGTTGTACCCAGGAGCAGGTAAGGACTCAGATCACAATATAGTGATGGGGAGTAAGCTAAAGTTTAAGACATTAGTCAGGAAGAATCAATACGCAAAGAAGGGGGATACGGAAGCACTAAGGAATGACGAGATACGCTTAAAGTTCTCTAAGGCTATAGATACAGCAGTAAGGAATAGCTCAGAAGGCAGTTCAGTTCAAGGGAAATTAACATCTCTAAAAAGGTTCATCACAGATTGGGAAGGAAAACGTAGGTACAAAGAAAGTAACTGCAAAGAAATCATGGGAACAGAAGAAATACTTCAATTGATCGACGAAAGGAGGAAGTACAAAAATATTTCGGGAAACTCAATAATACAGAAATACAAGTCACTGAGGAATGAAATAAACAGGAAGTGCAGGAAAGCTAAGACGAAATGGCTGCAGGTAAAATTGTGAAGACATCGAAAAAGAAATGATTGTCGGAAGGACATACTCAGCATATAGGAAAGTCAAAATAACCTTCGTTGACATTCAAAGCAAGGGTGATAACAATAAGAGTGCAACGGGAATTCCACTGCTAAATGCAGAGGAGAGAGCGAATAGGTGGAAAGAATACATTGAAAGCCACTATGAGGGGGAAGATTTGTCTGATGTGATAGGAGAAGCAACAGGAGTCGATTTGGAAGAGATAGGGGATCCAGTATTAGAATCAGAATTTAAAAGAGCTTTGGAGGACTTACGGTCAAATAAGGCAGAAGTGATAGATAACATTCCATCAGAATTTCTAAAATCATTAGGGGAAGTGGCAACAAAACGACTATTCACGTTGGTGTGTAGAATGTATGAGTCTGACGACATGCCATCTGACTTTCGGAAAAGCGTCATCCACACAATTACGAAGACGGCAAGAGTGACCAAACAGCGAAGTCATTGATCCCAGCAGATGGGAAGGAAGTCGGCAGCGCCGTTTCAGAGGAACCGTGACGGAATTTGTCTGCAGCGGTTTAGAGAAAGTCAGAATGGCCGAACGTGGGTTTGAACCAACTTCCTCCCGAATGCGGGTCCCGTGCCGTTCTTTAGTAACATACATCTATGAAGAACAATGAGCGAAAAAAAAATTATCGAAATCTTTCATAAGGTTATGCTGATTAACCGACTCTAAATTTGTAATGGTTTGGAGATTCTAATTCTTTTAAGTGTGCCCAGGTACAAAAATTTATAGAAATTTCAGTCACTGAACTGTAGACCGCTGCAAGCAACGGGAGACGCAAAGTGCGGCATATTCAGTCATATTCAGTTCACTACACAAAATGTACCCATACCATATAAACATTCTATCATCAATAATAACTTGAACGAAACATTTCTAGACATTACGTGAAATTTTCTCATTGGCTTTTTTCTTGAAGAAAACGTTACCAAAGTGCAACAAATGTTTTGAATACATCAGACGCCCTACGAAATTGTGAGAACATGTGTTCCTGCCATGCTGTGCATCCAGGTCCGATTGTCGGTATTACTGTTATCTTTTCACAGTGGGAGAAACGGAACGAGGAGCAATCATTCTCGTGAGATCAGCAGAGAAGTTCCATGAATCGGAAGTACCAGCTGTATGGTCGAATGCTGACAATGGCTGGGACAGCCGTGTACTGACCACACATTATACCGTATCTGAATGAAGCCAGTGACAAAAGATGACATGACGGCCATGAAGTCCACGCTTCATACCTGTCAAGAATTATTTGACATCCACTGTAGATTAACGGTCTCTTCTAGAAGTTTCCATGCTTCGCTGTCTTCATGTATAAGCAACCGTATTGCTTTCGCTTGTGGTTTTTTCCATATCATTTGCCAGCATTCCACTGTTTGGTTCTTTGAATCCAGTAAAGAAAATCTTTGATCAATCCACCATCCAGTCGCCTGGTTTATATCTCCCTCCTACATCTAGTTCATAATTGTAATCATCATTGCATCTTCGACTCCAGGTCCTTCATTAATTTTGATTTTTATAAGCGATTTAACCCTGCCACTTGTAAGCAACAGAGCCATTGTTGTCATTGTTGTTCGCAGAGTGTAATAGCCCTTTTATGAAAGGACACAGATACGCTGTTTTCTCCTCTCCCCACCTCCCCCCCTATCCCTCCCTCTCTATCTCTCCTAGTATTTCTTATCACTCACCTATTGCTCTTCTCTTAGTTTTGAATGGCTTTCGCATTAACAGTCTGTCTCGCCGTCCTCAACTAAAACTGGTAGTACAAACTCATTGGCAGTTTACCTATTTGAGTCACATTGGAAAGTGAATCTTGAAATTCTACGCAGTTTAATAAAACCACTCTAGCTCAATTAGATATTTTTTTCCTTTCGGATTTCTTCTGCTGCCCTTAAAACAAAACCTCACCAAATACGAGGTTTCATGACTACATTGTTAAACGATGTAATTTTCTTTTCCATTTGTTGCTTTTTACATATATACTTCCACCCTAATAATACAAAATATGCCACAGTAATTGTGTCACGTTTGCTCGACTAAATCACTGATCCGATTTCGATGAAATTTTGTATGAGGATAACTTGAACCCAAAGGAAGAACACAAGCTACTTTAGAAGAAAGTGTGTAGTACAAGATATTTAGTGAATTGAAGAATATTACGCGAATAAGGGAGAATATTTGCGCTTTGAAAAAGCTGTTTCCTCTTTGACATTTGAATGTTACTGCATTTGTGAAAATGCTTTTATTGGTTGGTATATTTTACGTAGCATGATTCAACATAATGTAAACTCATCATGTTTTATCCATACTTTCATACTAAGATTATTACATGCTAAAGTGACTCCCTCTGTTACGTTTTCATCACTAAACTATTGAACCAATTTCAGTGAAATTTGGCATGGAAACAGCTTGGACCTCAGGAGGAACACAAACTACTTTATAAAGTAAAAAAGAAAATCATCAACGCCTAAGAAGACGATGTAAGGAATGGAATACGCGTTTTTTACATCAGTGAACATTCAACATGCTATAAATTATTAAATTTCTTGCACAATGTACTGGTTGCATGATGTCTAACTACTTCAGTAGCACGATGCATAGATGCGCGCTCCTGTCCATACCCTACACAAACACTGCTCGGCTGCGCGGAGTGGTCGCGCGGTTTGAGGTGCCATGGCACGGATTGCGCTGCCTCTCCCGCCGGAGGTTCGACTCCTCCGTCGGGTATGGGTGTGTGTCTGGTTCTTACCATAAGTTAGTTAAAATTACTTTAAGTAGCGTGTAAGTCTTGAGACCGATGACCTCAGCAGTTTGATCCCTTAGGAATTCACACACATTTGAACATTTGAAACACTGGTCGGCAGTGGCTCTGAGCGTGCCTCATTGTTGTACGTTTGGGCAGCGAAGGGGGGGGGGGGGCGAGGAAGGAAAGTGCATATCTCGAATTGTGCTTTTTTTTTTCTTGCGGGTGCACGAGTGCGGCTGACATCATTGCACACACAACAGCTTACTTATGGACCATCACTCATCATACCGAAACTACTGATTTGTAAGTATAGCCGTGGGTAACAGTTAGTTACTGTATATATTTACTTCTCTTACTGTATATATTTACTTCTCTTACTGTATATATTTACTTGTTTTGTTTCATTTTCAGCCCTACTTGCAACTAACTCTATTACATTCTTCCACTACCTGTTGAACTGTTCATCTCTGTAACGGTACTGGCAGTGTTTGTTAGGCTTGCATTGCACTGTACTGTGTCAAAGATCGTTGACCAATCTTTTGTAAAAGGTAGAATCACACTCTGACTTTTGTGAAAGATATAACAAAAACACCACACTATACTGTCAAGTATTTTATACAGCTTCCTTAACAAAAGATATTTGATAATTTTTTAATGTAATACATCCGTGCTGTATTTTAAGCCATACGATGCTGTTTCTTTGGTGAGAGGATGTTAACATAGGGTGATCAGATTTCGAAAATACAAATATGGGACACAGATTAGAAGCTGAAATGAATAGACATTTCATGGAAAGTTTCGTTGATACTACATCCATACAGCTTCTTTGTGTTAAAATACTTGTTTTATGCAACAGATACAGATTGTCATACCCTTTTTAAAAACTCGCACTAAGAATACACCAAAATACCTTGTATGACTAATCGAGTAAATATGGTGTGTTATTGTTGACATGTGTAAACAAAAGCGAAAATTAATTTCTCGCTTTGCTGTTCTTATTTTAGAAATCCAAACTCAGCTTCAATTTCATCAGTAAATACAAACACCGTCTTTGGCATTTCAGTGAAGAGTTTGGACATATCACATGAAGTAACGTAACCTGTAAGTCTAATGGTCTAAAACAGTGGTTCCCAACCTGGGCTTAGTTATCCTTTTAGAGATAAAATGAAATTTTCTAAGGTAAAAACTAAACGATTCAGTTCTGCTTTAATCATGAAAGTGAATTATTTTCAAAAGATCATTACTGTTATCACGATTTTGTAAGACTCTAATATTACTCTAATATTGATTAAATAAGTTATCAATAATTACGTTTTCTCAATTAGTAGCATTAATGCGGTGGAGGTTACAGGTTCCTCACATAGTCCACCCACTACAAATATGTTGTTCTTTGTCCCGTACGTCGCTGAGGATAAAAGTGAGACATATGTGCAACAAATGCTAAGTATCTCAAGAAAAAGTCTTCTTCAAGTTGTAGACAGTACCTGCAGTGGTCCAGAAATTGCTTCATTACTCGCTTCGAAACAGATAAATGAATTACTTGACAGCATGACACAGCAGTAACTACGTAAGGACTGCTATAGTGTTGTTTATTATTATTACTTTACTATTAGTGGCTGTGATCAGACACAAGGCATTAACAGCCTGAAGTCTTCTAATTTCTGTCAGTTCAGAAGAGTAAGCAGTGCAGCAATCAAGTCACTTACGAACATTTAGAGCACACCCCTTAACTTGCTTGATTTTAAATGGTGTTGCAGTGTGCAGGTCAAACAAGTGCTGCAATGCAGAGGAGTAATGCGGGTAAGAATGTTCCTGTAACAGGTCTCTAACCTTATTGTGGTCAGTTAGCTTTCTTATCTGAGGTGCACCACGAATTCCTTCGTCATAAATTTTAACACACACGCACACACACACAACTAAATATCATTCACCTTTCATCACTCTAAAAATAAAAGTGTTCCAAGAAAAGTCTTTCACACTCCAGTCGAGACAGGCGCTTAAGTTAGCAATAACGTGGGGGAGAAGTCTTCCGAAGTAAAAGTGATTTCAGGTGTGCCGCAGGGGAGTGTCGTAGGACCGTTGCTATTCACAATATACATAAATGACTTTGTGGATGACATCGGAAGTTCACTGAGGCTTTTTGCGGATGATGCTGTGGTATATCGAGAGGTTGTGACAATGGAAAATTGTACTGAAATGCGGGACGATCTGCAGCGAATTGACGCACGGTGCAGGGAATGGCAATTGAATCTCAATGTAGACAAGTGTAATGTGCTGCGAATACATAGAAAGAAAGATCCCTTACCATTTAGCTACCATATAGCAGATCAGCGCCGACCCCTGTGGCCACTCGGTTCTAGGCACTGCAATCCAGAACCGCGGGACTGGTACGGTCGCAGGTTCAAATCCTGCCTCGGGCATGGATGTGTGTGATGTCCTTAGGTTAGTTAGGTTTAAGTAGTTCTATGTCCTAGGAGACTGATAACCTCAGATGTTAAGTCGCATACTGCTCAGAGCCATTTGAACCATTTTTAGCAGGTCAGCAACTGGAAGCAGTTAGTTCCATAAATTATCTGGGAGTACGCATTAGGAGTGATTTAAAATGGAATGACCATATAAAGTTGATCGTCCGTAAAGCAGATGCCAGACTGAGATTCATTGGAAGAATTCTAAGGAAATGCAATCCGAAAACAAAGGAAGTAGGTTACAGTACCCTTGTTCGCCCACTGCTTGAATACTGCTCACCAGCGTGGGATCCGTACCAGATAGGGTTCATAGAAGAGATAGAGAAGATCCAACGGAGAGCAGCACGCTTCGTTATAGGATCATTTAGTAATCGCGAAAGCCTTACGGAGATAATAGATAAACTCCAGTGGAAGACTCTGCAAGAGAGACGCTCAGCAGTTTGGTACGGGCTTTTGTTGAAGTTTCGAGAACATACCTTCACCGAGGAGTCAAGCCGTATATTGCTCCCTCCTACGTATATCTCGCGAAGAGACCGTGAGGATAAAATCAGAGAGATTAGAGTCCACACAGAAGCATACCGACAGTCTTTCTTTCCACGGACAATACGAGACTGGAATAAAAGTGAGAACCGATAGAGGTACTTAAAGTACCCTCCGCCACACAACGTCTGGTGGCTTGCGGTGTATGGATGTAGATGTAGATGTAGATGTAGATGGGGAGGGGGAGGGGGGCAACAGATGGCAGGCGGGTAGGTCGGGGGTAGGACGGGGGTAGGGTACCCACTAATGTCTGATTGCACTCGGGGGTAGTAGTGTAAGAAAGGTTGGCAACCACTGGCCTAAAACCACATTTTCTAAACTTGGCGAGCTGAAGCAATAGGCAGTGCAGAAAGAAAATGGATATGGCAAACTGCTCCCCACGTGAAGCATCGCATACTACTTGAAAAATCATGCCTCGTTCGGTTTGGTTTAATCAAAGAGCGTATTTTCTTTATTCTTTGGTTATGACCACATTTCTTCTATATTTGCTTGTACTACTCGTTACTTAAAAGAACGTCACTTCGATGTAGACGGGATGGTTAATGAAAAACAGGACGTTACATGTCCCGTATGTATTTTGTCGGGAGAGCGGGACACATAATCTAAATAATGGACGATTCCCTAAAATATGGGACGTCTGGTCACCCTACATTAACAGCGTTGACAAAACCTCTGAGGGAGACTGTAAAAATGGCTCAAGTTTCGGAAACCTTCATTAACTGTGCGCTAACCAGTGTCGCCCTATAACGTCCTACACAGAGCATTGTAGCATAACGTTTGGAACGCCGGAGCACCTGCTCGGATAAACAGCGTTTTACGGGCGCCATCGCGGGAGGCCATCTCCCGGCGTGTGGGCAGCGGCTGCTTTTTGTGTCCCGGCTCTCACATGTGGCGGCCCGGCCTTCCACACGTGTAGCCGAACCAAGACACCTCCGCCGTTTAAATCCTCTCTGCAGCCGCTGGGTTTTCTCACGCCGAGTAACATCCCAGCAAAAACTCGAAACCTATCAGTGCTTCTCTCATGTTTATGACGTTATCATCTTCTCCTGGTACCTCTAGTACTCCCCCTACCATTCCTGTGACGAAGGAAAAATCCCTGGCAGTCCGAGGAATCGAACGCGGGTCCCCGCCTGGCAGTGGTGCGCGCTATCCACTCAGCTCCGGAGGATGGTGTTTTACTCACGTCTATATAATTACACGACGTAGAGTATGCGAAGGGTGGTACTTCGACTCTGAGATGTCGACGTGTGTGTTTGAGTATTATTTGTAACATATTTTGGAAAGCAATATTGGGAGCTCTGAATGCAGGTTAGAAGGTAACCCCTGAAAAGGGATTCAGACTTTTTTTTTCTAATAGGTGCAAAAGCAGCGGAGCCTTATCGAATTTACTCCGATTTTTTTTATATTTTTGACTAGAAAGCATACGTTGTAAGGGCTACAGAATTTGTGGGTTTTTCAGGTTTTTTTATGACTCGACACCATGTCGACCTGTGTATCGAAATTTGATGAATGCAACGAGCAGTGACCCGGTATCCTCGTCTTAATCTTGTACATGAACTAAAATAGTATCTGAATTAACATATGATTGAGCAACATCATCAGCAAGCCAGTGCAGTTAGATTCAAATTAGTTTCAAAGCATCAATCGATGCTGTCATATCTCTGAAGCAAAGAGAATGCTCAGGCAGCAACAGTACATTATAAATTGTTGCTATTCTAAAGCATATTTGATATTTTTTATGTTAATAGTATAATCTGCGCCCCTTAACTGAGAAGATTCAGATTTGGTTGTAGTTTGATGATTTTGAGTAATACGAAAACGAAATAAGCTGGGAGATTCCTGTACAAGAAACAGTAACAATCTAAGCGATATATTGTATTGGTATTCAGCCATTATAACTCGATTCAATAACAGTGGAATTTAACGTTCTTAGGAAACCATCATTTTCACCGGTTACTATAATATTGTTCTCCCCAGTGCCTATCAGATATCACCATCTGATCAATATACACACGTAAGATCTTTCTTGCCTGGTTATTATTTCTTGTTGTTATACTAGGTTAATGGGAGGTGGTATATTTTTGACGGTATAAATCTGGTTCAAAAATGGCTCTCAGCACTGCGGGACTAAACATCTGAGGTCATCAGTCACCTAGAAGTTAGAACTACTGAAAGCTAACTAACCTAAGATCATCACACACATCCATGCCCGAGGCAGGATTCCAACCTGCGACCGCAGCGGTCGCGCGGTTCCAGCCTGTCAGCCTGTAGCGCCTAGAACCGCTCGGACACTCCGGCCGGCTAAATCTGGATGAGTTGTGTTTTTTCGAAGTTTGCAGGCAGCCCACTTGTGCAAAATAATTCAGTACTTTCATCATTCGTTGTCTGTGTGTTGACGCTTCTATACTCGTCTTCACAGCAACCCTTCTATCACCTGTATACAGGACTATTTCCGCTTCCTGATTCAAACTGAATGGAAGATCATCAACATAAATGTTGAACAATAGTAGGCCAACGATCGAACCCTGTTCGACTCCCATCTCGTTCACCCAAGTCCATGAGTTTTCGCGAGCCGGCAGCCGGAGACGCTCATACGATTTTAAAGGAGCTGTTCGGTAAAAAGAAAAGTTGGTTTTTACGTCAGTTATAGCTTTATACGTCATTTCGATGACGAAGTACCTATCACTTCGCTAATGCTCATAGTTTGTGTGAAATTTCGCATATAAATAACACACTGACTGAAATTCGAAGTTTGCAATGAAAAGTAGGGGTCGCTATGGATCTGCGATTTCTCCATGTTAGACCATGTTTTTATGCAGATGAAATTTAGTTAATATACTGAATTTTTCTTTAGACTTCGGAGGCAGTCTCTATCTACCACCAGTCTCGAGAAAATAGATATTATGTAGCGCACTCATTTGCGATTGCGCGCTGCACCGATAATGTTAGGACGAAATACTCATAACATCCGCCGTATCTCACAAACCGTTTGATATAGGGAAACGAGGTTTTCGTAAATGATAGCAAGCGTCGAGGAGAGTATTTTGTGATATGGTAAACAAGGAGAACATTTTTATCTACTGTGATATACAAGTGACTCCAGGCTTTTGCAATGGATTGATGAAATTTTGTAACTACCATCGATAGCTGGTGAAGTGTGAATTAATAGTAACGAACTAATTGAACAAATTGTTCTTCTATATTTAGACTGAGAATGGGCTTTCTCGTAAGCTTTTGAGCTCATTTGTCCTCAGCTCCTCGTGTAATAAACAACTATTTCAGAATGCTATCACAACTGCGACTGCTTTACGATGTTAGCAAGGAGACAACGTCTAAAGTCGGTTTTGTTTTGGCAGAACAAAGCAAATTTTAACATGACAAGTAGAGAAATACAGGGTGTTTATAAATGAATATCGGGGTTTTAACGCTTTATAATATTTATTACATTAAACTTACAGTTATAAATGACATGTCAAATGAAAGAGCACCTCAAACAGTTTTACCAAGAACCTTATAAATATTCAGTGTGAGCACCATTTGTCACACGGCACACGTCAAGTCTATAGCCGAGTTCTTCCCAAACGTTGATAAGTTTATCTTCAGTGATTGTAGCAACAGCTGCTTCAATCCGGTTTCTTAATTCAGGGAGGTCTGCTGGTAGCGGAGGTATGTACACACGATCCTTGATGAAGCCCCAAAGGAAAAAATCGCATGGTGTTAGGTCGGGTGAATGTGGAGGCCATGCAAAGCAAGCCCTGTCATTGGGTCCCTTGCGGCGCTTGGGTACAGTGAAGTTCAACCAATCACATACTTCGCTATGCCAGTTAGGTGACGCACTGTCTTCTTGGAAAATGAAGTTCTCTGGTTTCTTCCAACTAAGGGAAGAGCCATTGCTCTGGTGTATGAAGGAAAGAAGTGGCAGTTACAGTAGGTTAACCAAAAAAGAAAGGCTCATAAACTTTCCACCGGGATACGGCACAAAAGAGCGTTAAAACCCCGATATTCATTTATAAACACCCTGTATAGGGGATACTCAAAATCCGAGGCTGACTAATGACAGAGCGCGGTGGCCCAGTTGGCAGCACACTGGATTCGCATTCGGGAGGAACTCACGTCCGGCCATCCAGACTTAGATTTTTCTTGATTTACCTAAACCACTGCAGGCAAATGCCGCGATGGTCCTTTGAAAAGGGCACGACGGATTTCGTTCCCCTGTGCGCCGTCTCTTACGAACTCGATGTCGTCGAGACGTTAAACCTTATCTTCCTTCCTTGGTTTCCACCGACTAATGAGCGACTCTCAAGTAGCAGCAAACTTTAGTTGCTGCAAGTGTAGTAAAGTGGGTGCCTCAGTGATCACATCGGAAAACTTGTACAGCTGTACTGTGAAATACCTTGTTTTTGAATACTGACAAGTAAACATTTGACAAACATGAGTGAAAAAATAATAGGGCGTGCAAAGGTTTGGTTGAAATATTTCTAGACAGTATTCCAACTGTGTTACAAAAACTAATGACAGGGACAAACAGGGGGACATTTCAAAAACTTAGAAGGAGGCAGTTGAAATTTCTTCCCACGCACGTGAAGTGGCGTCCCTGTCTAGAACTCCATCTACATCCATACTCCGCAAGCCACCTGACGGTGTGTGGCGGAGGGTACCTTGAGTAACTCTATCAGTTCTCCCTTTTATTCCAGTCTCGTATTGTTCGTGGAAAGAAGGATTGTCGGTATGCCTCTGTGTGGTCTCTAATCTCTCTGATTTTATCCTCATGGTCTCTTCGCGAGATATACGTAGGAGGGAGCAATATACTGCTTGACTCCTCGGTGAAGGTATGTTCTCGAAACTTCAACAAAAGCCCGTGCCGAGCTACTGAGCGTCTCTCTTGCTGAGTCTTCCACTGGAGTTTGTCTATCATCTCCGTAACGCTTTCGGGATTACTAAATGATCCTGTAACGAAGCGCGCTGCTCTCCGTTAGATCTTCTCTATCTCTTCTATCAACCCTATCTGCTACAGATCCCACACTGTTGAGCAATATTCAAGCAGTGGGACAGCAAGTTTACTGTAACCTACATCCTTTGTTTTCGGATTGCATTTCCTTAGCATTCTTCCAATGAATCTCAGTCTGGCATCTGGTTTACCGGCGACCAACTTTATATGGTCATTCCATTTTAAATCACTCCTAATGCGTACTCCCAGATAATTTATGGAATTAACTGCTTCCAGTTGCTGACGTGCTATTTTGTAGCTAAATGATAAGGGATCTATCTTTCTATCTATTCGCAGCAAATTACACTTGTCTACATTGAGATTCAATTGCCATTCCGTGCATCATGCGTCAATTCACTGCAGATCCTCCTGCATTTCAGTACAACCTCTGGATATACCACAGCATCATCCGCAAAAAGCCTCAGTGAGCTTCCGATGTCATCCACAAGGTCATTTATGTATATTGTGAATAGCAACGGTCCTACGACACTCTGTCTGTACTACTCGGACAACAGGTGCAAGATGGCGCCACGTTGGACGCTAGAGGAGAGTCTTGGGGGCGAGAAGCGGCACCTGTCGCGCCGCCGCGGTCAATGCGAGGGCGGAGGCGGGCGGCCAGCCGACAGACACCTGTCGCACTGGCCGGCGCCCCGTGTGTGGGCAGCGGGCCGAGGCGGGCGCCGAGCCACGGCCAGCTGGCTCGTTCACCCGGAGATGCCGCGCGTCATCCGGCAGCCCCTGTCCGCGCGCGTGCCGTGCTGGGCTGCTCCTGACTCCGCTTCCCGTCTACATTCACGTCTACACTCTGCAAATCACTTTCAAGTGCATAGCAGGCGGAACGTCCCATTGTACCAGTCATTAGGGCTTCTTCCCGTTGCATTCACATATTGGGCGCGTGTTTGAATGCCACTGTGTGTCCTATTACTAATCTAATCTTGTTCTCACGATCCCTATGTGTGTGATAGGTATCCGTGACTGTCTGCTCGACCTCTGTAACTACTGATCTCTCATGTCTTTAATACGGTCACCCCAGAGCGGTACATCTCGTGCATTTCTTGATGGTATACAAAATTGTAACTGTGTGTACATCTACATCTACATATCTACATATATACTCCTCTAGGTGCCAAGCTGTGCTTGGCGGAGGCCACAATTCGCGCCAAAGTCATATTTTCCCCCTGCTGTTCCACTCGAGGATAGCACGGGGGAAAACGACTGTCTGAACGCCTCAGTACGAGTTCTTATTTCCCTACCTTTGAATAGTGATCATTGCGTGATCTGAAAGTTGGTGGTAATAATATATGATCTTCATCCTCGGTGAAGATCGGATTTCGGAATTTAGTGAGCAGCCCCTTCTGTTTATAGCGTCTTCTATCTGCAAGTGTGTAAACTCTCTATGAGATTTGTAACGCTCTCGCGATTGCTAAATGTGCCAGTCACGAATCTTGCCGCTCTTCTTTGGACCTTCTAAATCTCTTGAATCAGACCCAGCTGGCCAGGGACCCATACAGAAGAACAATACTCCAAGACTGGACGAACTATTGTGTTGTAACCTATTTCCTGTGTACTGTTACATTCGTCCGTGCTACTGCGTAAAGACAAGCACCGGCACTTCAGGCGGGAAAAACAAAGAAGAGAAGGCTGTGATAAGTCAGCCAATCGCACGCTGACCGACCTCCCTTCCAGGATGACAACGCGACAGCATCGGCCCCTGTGTGAAGAAGACATAAGCGCCGCGCCCGACTGGTGCGGCCCACTTTGATAGCAACTTCAACGTTAGCCACTCCGACAGCAGTTCAGGGCAGACTTTCGTCAGTTAGAGATCAGCAAACACAGCAAAGGATGAAACTTCCTGGCAGATTAAAACTGTGTGCCCCACCGAGACTCGAACTCGGGATCTTTGCCTTTCGCGGGCAAGTGCTCTACCATTTGAGCTACCGAAGCACGACTCACGCCCGGTCCTCACAGCTTTACTTCTGCCAGTATCTCGTCTCCTACCTTCCAAACTTTACAGAAGCTCTTCTGCGAAGGTAGGAGACGAGATACTGGCAGAAGTAAAGCTGTGAGGACGGGGCGTGAGTCGTGCTTCGGTAGCTCAGATGGTAGAGCACTTGCCTGCGAAAGGCAAAGATCCCGAGTTCGAGTCTCGGTCGAGCACACAGTTTTAATCTGCCAGGAACTTGCATATCAGAGCACACTCCGCTGCAGACTGAAAATCTCATTCTGGACTGCAAAGGATGATTATTTCTTACGTCACCCTTCGCTTGCGACACATCTGTTCAAAAATGGTTCAAATGGCTCTAAGCACTATGGGACTTAACATCTATGGTCATCAGTCCCCTAGAACTTAGAACTACTTAAACCTAACTAATCTAAGGACATCACACAACACCCAGCCATCACGAGGCAGAGAAAATCCCTGACCCAGCCGGGAATCGACACATGTGTGTAACTGTCAAAGTTAAGTATCGTAACTTGTCTTATTGTAATAAAACTCATTAATACGAGTTGTTTGTTAGTCTAGGGAACAGAGTATGCAGGATTTCTAGACATAGCAGTGTACAGCTGGTTCTGACGTTGTAAAGAATAATTCACCCTTATATAAAATAATAATGAACCGTTGCAAAAATTGCTGTTTTGAAGAACGCGCCGCAACGCGTTGTGCGAAACAGTCGCCTTATGTTTCTGGCGGTGGCGTCGCTGTGTCAGTCGCAGCTTTGGTGTCTACCTCCAATGGGAAAGGGGAAAGGTTGCCTGTTCACGTGCATTTAAGGAGCGCTATGAGTTCGCCAATTGGTCAGTCTGGATGAGTCTGGAGTCAGTCTGGGGTCAATCTCTCGTCCTCAGCTTGCTAGTCCGGATTTGTGGGGCAGTTAGTGTCTGTCTGTCGTCCGGAGTATTAGTGTGTCTTTCGTTCGGATCAATCTTTAAAGCCGGGTAAATGAGAGTCTTTCCACTCCGCCAGTAAGAGAATTCAGCGAGTGGTCGCCCGGTCGGGGCTGAGTTCCTGCATCTGAGTCTGCGCGACGGGCCGCCAGTCTGCTCGAGCTGCTCAGACAATGGTCATTGGCGGTTGGGTCGATCCGTTGGTCGGTCACTCACTGAGACACAAGATGACTTGTCCGTCTTGAGCGTCGGCGCACGTGAGGTCGCCACGTGAGTCCAGTGGGCCGCGCCGTATAGCGAGGGGCAGTGGCTTCGTGGTTGACACGAGAGCAGCAGGAGTCAACCCACGACATCGGTCTGACCGGTGCGAGCTGCGACGCCGTGAGCCGGGAGATCGGCGCGCCTTCCTGCGTCCGATGAAGCGGCTGGCAGCGGACGGTTCGGGAGAGCGATTTGGGGGTGCTGCGCCAGGTCGTCTCCAGAAATCGCAGTTGATTAGAAGTTAAGTTATTGGTGATATGTTGTTTCATTTACTTGTTAAATTCTGCTTATTTTCTTAGTGAGGTCACCAGCCGCTTTGTTTTGGGGTCGTCCCACCACTCTTCTCCGTTTTTTCCACCCGCGGGAAGGTGCTTATTTATGAATTGGGTGGTCCGTTTTCCCTTGTGGAGTAGGGGTGGCTTAGAGCAACCTGCGGTTCGGGTTGTTCGGTAATCTCCCTATCAATCTGCCGTACGTTAGTAGCTGCCTCTGTCATGTTTGTCGGATTCGGTGTGCTAACGAATTCATTGCTTGGAGTGTAACGGCCTAGTTCCTGAAATATGTTTTTATCTTGCCTATCATCTTGAGAGGCGGTATATGTGTACTGTAGAGCATGTTAACTCGTTTGGCCAACTTTGAATAATTTTATATAAGATTGCATTTCATGGGCTTTTATTTAAATGGTCATTTTAGTATATAAAGTCGCTACCCTTCCACCGTAAGACTTTTCTTAGATATTAAAATCAAGTTACACCTTCGGTAGCAAGTTAATTATTTAATTTTAGTGTTTTGTACCATTTCCATCCTTCCTACAGGGTGCATAGTTTGTGTACTTGTGTGAATTGATAAAACTTTTGGTTGAAAGTAATCTGGTGTGTTGCAGATTTGCACCAGTGTAGTCTTTCAGAGGTTGTAGTGAGCGGTCGTGACTACGGCCATGTCGAAAGGGAGCAGCAAGGTTCTCAGCCCGAAAGCTCATACACTCAAAATTTTGTTTCTTTCTGCCTCTGAATAAATTGTAACTGGATATTTAGAGGGTGCTTTCTGCTTATAATTATAAATCTGTTTCTTTTTTAAAAAAAAAACGCTTTTTCCATTCGTTAAAAGCAATTTGATTATGATTTCATGAGTTACTCCCTAGCAGTTACTTCCACGCTCTCATAGTGTGATTAAATGTGTTAATGTTCTTGATGAATCGCTAGTAAATAAAATAAAATTTTAAGAATATTCTTTGAAGATAAATCACTGTTCACTTAAAGACCTGTGACTTATGCCCGAACAACAGCGAATTGACATACATCGAGTCGAGAGGATAGTGCATTTGAAACGTCCCCTTAGAAAAATTATACAAGACTGTGCTTAAACTGACACACAGTATTTAAAGCGCAACGCTACGCGCTGTTAACAGCCAACAGCCCAAGACTACAATGGCAGACAACAGTGCAAACTAGCCACAGATTGCACACAGCACAGCCAGTGATTTTTTATACAGAGCGCTACGTGGCGTTACCAATATAAAAACCTAAACAGCCTACTCACATAGCCCCCATGCTCCCCACAAAAAATGTTACAAATTGTTTTGGGCACTGGCTGATACATATTTGTTAAAAATTTTCCACAATTACAACAACAAAGAAATAAAATGCACACACTTATTGATACAATGTTGGTCAAAAGCTAAAATTTTCTCACAGTCCATAAAGACAGTCCTGATCGTACATCACAGTAAAATAGCAGTGTTGATCTCAAAGTCTGAGCAGTAAAAGAAATTGCACTTGGAAGTAGTGGATTTCTAAGCAGTCTTGAAGAAGTAGTGTTGTCCTTCCAATGGAAAGACAGTGCTGACTCTTGACATGCAGACAGGTAATGGGCCACAACAGAGCAAACCCACCGCAGAGTCAGTCGAAGTTTTGAAGAATATTGGTAGGTAGGTCATCACAGAGTAGACCCACTGTAGTCCTGGTAGAGATTTCGGTATTGGTGGGCCACCAGTGCAGTCATTGTAGAAATAGTGGTATTGGTGGATCATCAAAGATGCAGACCCACTGTAGTCCTTCTGGAGACGGCCAGCAGCCATCTGTTGCGACTGTGCAGGTGCATCGAAGAGTCTTGCGGAGAATATAGCAAGTCCATGAACCACCACTTGTGCACTCACAAATTTTTTTTTTTGAAATGTCCTTAGAACCAGCAATACTGTTATCCAGTCCCTTGCTGAATTATTAACACACGTGCAAACACTATCACTCCCTACTTCTCACATATTGTCCATGTACTATGACCAACAGAAACGAGTGAAGTGAAATGTAACTTACGAGTTAATTAATTTGATGAACTGGTGTCAGTTACAATATTATGTCATGAGAATGCAATAACAAAGGTACAAAATACATCATTAAAGAACATAATAGTACAGACAACATTTGCAGTAATACAGGCTTTACAAAAGAATCGAAATAACAAATACATCAGTGTTACAGAAATTATGACATAAGTACATACATAAAAGATCAGAATAACTTTTGAAACATCAACTTCACACATGAGCATTAAAACAAAACAGAATAAATAATGTCTAAACATCTTTACAAAGTAAATAACATATTATTAACGCAAATTATATTAGAGGATAACAGTATTCCTCATCATAGTGAATGTAGCTTAGTATTAGAAGAAAAAAATTCTATGAAACAGTACACAGAGACAGGAAAGAAGCAAATACACAAGGATACACAAACACATAGTGGGATAACACAAAGGGAAAGGACAGGGTTTGTTTTCAGTGTAACATTTGGTACTGCAGTCCAACCCAAAACTTCATTCAATAGATCTTTCGTCTTATTTCAACATTTGTTTCCACCAAAAAAATCCTATCCAAGCATGCTTTTTGTATTTATATGTTCACAGATTTCTTACCTCATCATTTATTTCCAAGAAAATCCTACTTAAACCTGTTGTCCCTAAAACCTACTTTTTTTAGTTCCTATCCTCTTTCAAAATACATTTTTGGCCAAACCATTTTCTTATAGCTTCTCAATGCATTCCTCCCAATTCATCGCAACTCATTCTCTTATGTAGCCTACCCCATCTTAAGCTAACTTAAATCTACTGAGCTCAGATGCTCAACTAAGGGATGAGGTAATGCAGCATTGCAAAACAATTAACACAAACAGCAATGATAATAAATGCAAATTGGCAAAGCAAGCAGCATAAATTAGCAAAGCAAATGCAATATTACAACTAATATAAGACAATGTGCAGCAAACAAGAAAAATAAATCAGTAGTAAAACTAGCTTAACAGAGTAATACAAAGTAAAATTTAGTAGCACTTCGCCTGGCAATCAGCAGCAGCAAATGCAATAACTTATACCTAAACATGACAAAGCTCAAGCAGAAAAAATATTACAGTAAAAATGGCCATGTTTAATACCTATGTTACATCTTAACACTAAGGTGATGCATCACGAGAAATTAGGCTAGCAGGTAAGTTACCAAGTCACTGACAAAAATTGTGTATGCAATTCCTGTGAAGTGGAAATGTCTTTTTGTGCTCCCTCGGTTTTTTGGAAGTAGATCATGAAATAATTTTTTTACTGGATCTGTAGGCATAAAATAACTATATTAGTACATCTATTAAATTTTATTTTATCCAATATTGCAGTGCAGATAGAAACTAGATATTAAACAAAGTAGGCAAAGCAAGGCGTGAAACGTCATTCGCTAGCCATAAGGCATTTCATAATGCAGTAAACAATCTTCCCACTAGCACGACAACAGACATGAAATGTTTCTCATCATTTCATTTCAGTAAATATCATAAATTAAGAATTCTACAGTGTAATCATGTTTTCAAGTTTGAGGGTGTCGTATTTATGATGCTTTCTACAAAGGAATGTCAATAGCCAGGATAATGGCCTCTTTTTTTTTGTCCACCTGTGCCTCTGAAAGGCACACACTAATAGCTTTTTTCTAGGCGTCTGTCGCGCAGCTGGGTGCCTACGACGCATTACGTGAAGGTGGTCACTAACTTTCTTACCGAAGTATTTACGAAAGCAGTTTCTGCTATGGTGACAGTCTCATATAAAAATATTTCACAGGTCAAGAATTTGCGTTACAAATCCGTAGAAACAAAATTCTATTGATATAACAGTGTCCAAAAAATTTCCGTCAGCATTGTAATACATTCACGCATTTACATACATTCATAACTCTTAAAAGTACGATTCTTGGTTTCCAACAACCTTTTTCACAAACCAGAGTCCCTAACCACTACTCATTATTCCTTACCTTATTATACATATACATATTCATCGATACTTCTTCAATATTTCATCATAAGAAATACGTAGCATCATAAAATTCCTCATATACGGTAGCATCATCTTATTGATCATAAACATACCGCAACAGCGTAATACACATCGTCATCATAACATCATAAAACCTCAGCCAAATCTCAAAATCGTCGTAGCTTCCTCAAATAATTTCAAAACCTAAAAAAATTCTCTGCTAATGTCAAAAGTGTCATCTGCCTCAAACGTACTTTAAAAATCATGATCCCATATCAAATACATCATTCAAAGTTCCCATAATATCACAATGGTTCTGAAAAAATATGAACATTTCACAAAGTACAGACAAAATACAATTTCATAAGTGTGAAGTTATCCAACCATGTAATTACGTAATCATCTGTCACTGATGTAGTAAAATAAATATTTGTCTCTCTCAGTTAAATGATCAGATAGCTGTGTAATTCTGTGTTAGAGAAATATGGTACCGATGTGTAAAGTTGTATAAGCAAATACCATATTAGCTAGGGCTCCTTGTGCTTACGATACACATGGTACACAAAGTAAGTGTGTACCCCACTGAGGATTAATGAATAATATCCTCAGGTGTTACAGATTACAGCAATGGAATGAAATGTATCACAGAAAACCTTTGTATCATTGCACTTCAAATATCTTTAAAAATAAATGTTTTAAGTACACAATTAATCACTCAAATATGTGTACTGTAGCGCTAAACTGTGCGTCTTGTTGTAAGATAATCTCTGTGGAAGTGTCGTAGTTATCGTCCTCCAAAAGCTAAGTTCTGCAAAAGTCAATGTACTTACCTAATGATAAACAAAAGTGAAATGCTTTGCTTATAGGTATCTTAGTTATTACGCTTATTGCCGTGATGAAGAAAGTACTGTGCTGTAACGTATTGTTGTGCTACAGAAAATGCTGTCTCATTGTGGCTATGCCACAAAAGTTACTACTAAAACATGTTTTACTTTCCAGAATAATTCAGAAAAACTGTGCAGATATAAAACAGAAACACCGCAAAAGCAACATTGTAAATTGTCACCCATTAGTAGCGTCGTAATAAAATCGTGTAGATGTCACATAAACTAACCAATGTGTCATCTGGTATCTCACAGAAAGTACTTTAAATCCAGAATGTATTTTCAGGTAAACCAAAATGTTGCATTAAAATCTCATTAGCAGTACTGGTAAATGTTCTAAGTATGTGAGCCTTATAGACGTTACGTAATCGTGCAACTAACAAGCAAGAATGTACACATACAATAACACTGTGTCGTCTGTTAACAATTACAATGCATTCGTAATCTCTGTTCAAATAAGTTCTCTTGGTTCTTGACTGAATATTTAACTTCAAACATTGTTGCATGTTAACAGTTTCTAACTCTGACAAAGCATACTAGTAACGTAAAGTGAAAAATTTTATAGCAAAGACTAAGTTTAAAAAAAAGATTATCTCTCAATAAACGGTTTTACATGTGAAATATGATGTAAACCTTTACTCTTCCTAGTACGCAGAGTTTCAGTCTCAACGAAATTATCATCTGGTTACGTCGGTAAGGAACACTGGAATTGTTCTCAATGTTAGCGTGTATGTTATTTTTCTCTGAGCCAGCCGGCGCACGTGGCTGCCTGCGGTGCGAGTCATTGTCTGTCTCTTTGTTGGCGCGCGCCGTTATTGGGATTAGGAGACCTAACTTCTACAAATTCACCTTGACGAGAAGGCCCTGCCCTGTTTGAAGCTCGCCAATTCTGATGGAATTCAGGTCTGTCGTTTTGTCGGTAGTTTACATAGTTTCTTGTTTGTCAGTCATGTGGTGGAGAATTTCTCCCGGAATCGTAACTGCGCGCTGAACTGTTGCGTCTGAAATTATTCTGTCTCCCTTGATAATAATAGTTCTGGTTACCATATTGTCTGCTTCTATGGTTGTCTCTGTGATAGTCATTACTATGGAAATGCGGTCTTTCTCTGTAACTATTACTCTGCCAGTGGTTGTCATACGGGTGGTGTCTGTTTTGGTCACGATTTGTATTGTGAGAATAGCCTTGTCGTGTCCAGTTGTTATTTCTTTCATCGTGGAATTGCGACGGATGTGACCTGTAATTGTTGTGTTCCTGTTTTCGCGTTCCGCGATTGTCAGTGTCAATTTCTAATTCTTGTAAGAGTCCCTGAAAAGCTTCAATGTCGTCTTTGCAACGTCCTGCCAAAATAATATGTCGTAAATGTTCAGGTAATTTGGCTAAGCAAATGCGGGTGAGTTCTGAGGGGCTGTATGGGTTTGACAAGTACTTATTCTTGTGCAACATGTCTTCAAAATATTTCACAAGACTGGCAAATTCAGATTGTTCGAAATGTTTCATCATTCTGATGCTATGTTTTACTCGGTCTTGTGTGGCTTGAGACCAATATGCTGAGAGGAAGGCATGGTAAAATTCTCCTTCACTGTGGCAATCGTGAATGACAGATCGCATTCTTACAGCTGGTTCATTCTCTAAATAGCCACACATAAATTCTAATCTGTGCTCTAATGACCAGTTGGGAAGAAAACAATGAGAGAATTGATGAAGCCACGCTTGTGGATGAATGTCGTTGCCAGAATTCTTAAATGTTTTGAATTTACGTGTAGTAATGAACAGCTTATAGTCAAAATCATCATGTCGGCGAGTCGCATGTCGGTCATTGTTATGTCCATTCGGCGGTTCCATCTCAAAATTAGGTGCACCTTGCCAATTTCTTTCATAATTTCCGAAATGCCCTGTGTTATTATTTTGTGGTTTTTCCGTATTTCTAAGTCCCTCTTCCCGTGTTGGAGCGCGAGTGTCCTCTGAAATACGTAATTCTTGTATTACCTGTGTCAGCTGATCTTGTACTTCTCGGATTTCTCTTTGGTGTTGCGTATTAATTTGATTCTGATTTTGTTTGAATTTCCTAATTTGTTCGCACTCTTCTGTGTCATTCAAATCATCATCTACCTTTGCAGATAAGTTAGTGAACTGATCCGAAAGTTCGGCTAGTTTCTCCGATAGTGTACTTATTTCCTCAGTGTGTTTTTCTGAACCAAATTTCAGAGTGTCCATTTGTGTTGAAATCGTATCTACTGTGTCCTTTAAGTTATCCTGAGTTTTTGCAAGTTGTGTTACCGAATCGGTAGATGCAACTGAGTCAATTTTAGCTTGCAAGGTCTCATGATTTTCATGAA